>NC_091471.1:195296239-195896239 GCF_036971445.1 Narcine bancroftii | reverse complement strand
TTTGCTCCAGTTTCCTCCCACCTTTCCAAATGTATGGGGTTTGTAGATTAATTAGGTGTAACTGGGTGGCAGAGGCCTGTGGGCCAGAAGGGTCTGTTACCATGCTTTATGTCTAAAATTTTAAAATACATGATAATAAAGGAATCTTGAACTCTAACCGACTGAGTTGTGCTTCCTAAAGAGCAAATAGTAATCAAGAGAACAGGAAAAGAAAACACAACTTTTCCTCTTATAATTCTTCATTGCTGCCTGTACTAGTGCTCCTGGCAGATATTGTGTAAAAATAAATAAATAAATAGATAAAAATACATAAATACATCAAGAGAAAGTGAAGCCCGCATCTTTGGAGAATTTCACTGAAAACAAAGCAGTCAGCTTTTTGAACGACCCAAAGGATCTGGACATGTTTTACCACTTGTCCATGTAAAAACACAACAATTTCTTTTAATCCCAAGTTCTGCAGCAGGACTGCGATTTTGGTAGCAGCAAACCTTAAATTTCACGAATAAATTTAAACACGACTTAATTACGTTTTTAATCACAATGTTCAGCAGTATTTTGGAGAAGTGCAAAAGGAAAGTGACAGCATGAATCAGGAGGTTGACTGGAAGGGCCAGGGTAACCCCGCGATGGGTCAAGCCATCAGTGGGAGTCGGGCAGCAAGTTATTGGAGATGGGTTGGGCAGTAAAGGTTGGAGGCCAGTATTGAGAATTAAGAGGTGGGAGTCGGGAGCTGCTTGTGGGAGTTGAGGGCAGTGAGATTTGCGAGTTTGGGGCTGTGGGTGTTGGCTGGGTGGTAGTGCGAGGTAGGTAGGTATCATGGTGGGAGTTGGTCAGAAACAGTGGCGAGAATTAAATGGGAAAAGAGGTGGAAATGGAGGCTGAGATGACACAGAAATTGAGGGACAGTGATGGGATTTGGATAGGTGTGTAAAAGGAAGCTGAGGCATGCACAGTAGAAGGATGGTGATGGAATTGGTTTGCAGCAGTAGAGTTGCTGAGTTGATGGTACTGGGATTCAAATGCTGATGTTGAGACTCCGAGGTGGGACATAAGGGGTAATGTGAATATTTTGAGGGGTGAACTTGGGTAAGTATGACTGTTGAAGATGAAGGAAGTGATGGTGAAAATTGGGAAGATGTTCTGATTCCAGTTGAGAAGAGTGGTGTGTAAGAGTGGAAGGAGTCAGAGCTGCAGTGGGAGTGGAGTTAAAGGTAGGAGTCAGAGGGTTCAGAGTGAATGGGGTTGGAGTCCTAGGAATGAAGGGAGTTGTATTTGGGAAAGGACAAAGATGAAGATCGGGAGGTATCACTGATGAAAGTTGAGACATGCAGCAAGGGTGAATCTGGATGGGGTGATTGGATGGCTTGGGCAAGAGTTGACAGGGTAGTTGTGGGGCTTGAAGGCATTCACATTGAGAGTTAGGAAAGGTGGTGAGATCTCGTGGCAAGAGTTAGGTCGGCACCAGAAGGAGTCAGAGGTTGGTGCTGGGGAACAATGACATCCATTTGCTGGGCTACATTTAGCTCATTAAATGTAAATAATTCTGCAATCTAGGGTGTGCTCTGCAAAATCTCAACATAATCTGCTTTTCTCACAAGGAACTACATTAAGTTGCATGTGATGGACAACTCAGCAAAACTGGTTTAAGTTTCTCTCTTAACAACTCCCTACAAAGGCTCAAGATATATAGTGTAACTTAGCGATGCAAAAATGAGTAAAGCCTTTTTTTTGTTGGTAGTTCTTATGGTTTGGAAAAGATGATGAACTGGGTTGTGTGCTGTTTTAGACACTACCATATACCACAACATCATTTGACAAGAAGGAAGTTCTCCTGGAATCGTGGCCAATATTTCTTTTCCCATCAGCACCAATACAAAGGAATCTGTGATCTTTTTATCTCTTGTGCTGTGTATTGAAATTTATAGTGTGCAAATCTGCAGTCATGCTTGTCTAAAAAATACCCAGGGTTTGCTTCAAATGTGACTTCCTGGGAAGCAGTCACAAAGATTCCATAAAAAGGCATCTTTATCTTTGCTCTCTCTAACATGTTCTAGACAGTATTGACTCTACTGTGCATTGTAACATTTCACTGGTCCAAGGCACCCAGATGGTAGTCTCTGTGATTCAAATTAGAGGAGGTTGAATGCATTTTGCAGAGCTGACAGTCAGTAAGTCCAATCAGACATCGCCCTGTTTTGTAGTGGTCAGATTTTTGGAGACAAAGCATATGGAAATTATGGACACAGAAGATGTTTGATTGCTATGTCTCTGGAAAAAGTTAAGTTCAACAATACTGCCCTCAGATTCCATCTGTGCATGCCTGACATTCATGTTTTATTGCTTGCAAGTCTATAAAATACATTATACCCAAACCACTGATCTTCTGAGTAAGACACAAAAAAGTGTTGAGGCCGAGTGGGTCTTCACCACAATATAGAGCATTATCACCACATTTTGAAAGACCCAGAAGATTCCAAGAAACTGATTTTTTTTTAAATGCAGTCAAACCGGTAGCAACATTTATAGGGAAGGGAAGGTGTTCCTTCTTTGTATCACTCAAAACCCATTTATAAAAATATTATTTATAGTGATATCAAATTTTTCTTGCCACATACCATCAATTGCTTTGGTTAAAAATAATTGCCTTTCTGTATAGTTTTCAAATAGAATAGAACTAAGGAGTTTAAAATAGAAAACTGCCATGCTAAGCAACATCTTTAGTCTTACTTGAGGTTTAAATCCAGTCTTTGGAACTCCAGGGTATATTTTTAAAAAATTAACAAAATGTGAGGCCACCAAAAGATAAAATTTGTATAGAGTCATATACTTGGACAAGTACAATGATTTGAATGGTCACTTAGATCGAATCAATGCATGAAAAGCAAAAAAATATGTCTAGAATGAAACAGAAAACAATCCAAGTGTGGAGACAGTCAGTGTGGGTGAGGTTCATGGTAAATATTTTGTGGCTAAATAAATGAATAAATGGTCAGAACAAGGTGAAATATATTCCAGGCTGTTCAAAGAAACAAAGGAGACAATTATAAAAATTCTGGCTGCATTGTTCAATCTTCTCTGGTATATACAACATTATTTGAAAAGGGTGGAAAGTGGGAAATTGGGTCCAAAATTGTATCAGTGCCAAGAAATTGAGACAAATCATTGAAAAGGGTTTTCTTTTAAAAAACTGGTAAGCTGTTATCATAGGTTCAGTGCTTGATGTTTTGCATTTTGTAATATTGGTAAATAATATAGTCCAGTGGTTCTCAACCTTTTTCTTTCCACTCACATATCACTTTAAGTCTTTCTTCTTTGGCTTGGCTTCGCGGACAAAGATTTATGGAGGGGTAATATCCATGTCAGCTGCAGGCTCGTTTGTGGCTGACAAGTCTGATGCGGGACAGGCAGACACGGTTGCAGCGGTTGCAAGGGGAAATTGGTTGGCCGTGAACTACGCTTTGCAGATGATGCCGCTTTAGTTGCCCATTCAGAGCCAGCTCTTCAGCGCTTGACGTCCTGATTTACGGAAACTGTCAAAATGTTTGGCCTGGAAGTCAGCCTGAAGAAAACTGAGGTCCTCCATCACTTTAAGTAATCCCTGTGCCATTGGCGCTCTGTGATTAGTAAGGGATTGCTTAAGGTGGTATATGAGTTGGAACGGAAGGGTTGAGAATCACTGCTCTAGACCCAATTATTACTGAAATATTTTGCTTGAGAAAAATTGTCATTAGTCCATTTCCTTTGGAGATTCATATAACAAGTCAATTAGGTGCGATTAAAAAATGGTTTTCAAACCTTTTACTTTCCAACCACATACCACTTTTAGCAATCCCTTACTAATCACAGAGCACCTATGGCATGGGGAATACTTAAAATGGTATGTGAGTGGAAAGAAAAAGGTTGAGAACCATTGATATAGACTAAATGTTGAGGGCATGATAATAAAGATTGCAAATGATGCAAAAACTGATCATGTAATTGACATGTAGTTCACCCCCAACACCTTTGTCACTGCTTCTTGCTGGAGTGGACCTTATTTACAGGAGTTCATGTAAAAGCTTTCGTCTGAAGGAGGATGTAGATAGCTGAATCAGTTGAGCAGAAAAATAGCAAATGGAGTGTAATTTAGCAGCAGGTAAGATAATGCATTTTGATGGGTTTGACAAGGTAAGGTAATATACAATAAATGGAAATATATTAATGGTCTTGGGATATAAATCTACAGATTAAGTTATCAGGATAAATCAATACATTTTTTAAAAAATGAATATCAAATACGTTCTTTTATTTGTCAAAGAATGGAATGAAAAAAAAAACTAGTGGGGTAGGCAGTAAAAATTCAGCCTGAAATTGTATGTGACAATAATTATGCTATGAAAACAGAGTACAGTTCTATTTTATTTCTCAGTCATTTTTTCTGGTTGAAGGAAGGTGTCTTGCTCACACTGCATTTCTTTGTGTCCTGAGGTAACTGATGTGAGAACTGCAAACTTTTCTACAGTTAGGGCAGGATGTTCCTGCGAAAAAGATAATTAATGGTGAGGTGATGTATGCCGTCTATCATTTATGCTTGGCTTTTGTTTGCCTGGATGGTCTCAAAATTTTCTGCACCATCTTTACTTTGAATGTCAATGGCTGGAGATTCTCAAGAATCAGTGTGAGTGGTGCACTTTTTCAGGGAGAATGCTCTTGAACCTTTTTCTCAGTGTGCCTGGTATTCATTTCCTTTAACAGAGTTCAGCATAGAAGGTCTGTTTCAGGTGTTTGGTGACCATCATAAGATGTGGATTGCCCAATGGAGATGGCAGGATGTACATCGAGCCTCATTGCTGGCAAATGTTGGTCTGTGACAGGTGTTGGTCCCTTTATTTCTTCTGAGGAATTGGATGATTTTGTGCTGCCAGCGTTGTTGATATCTCTCTGAGTGCCTTGAGGTGCCCGCTGGGAGTAGTCCAGGTCTCAAAAACAGGCAAGGTAGTAGGAATAAATGCAGACCATGTGTCAGGTTTCAAATCTTAACTTTCAAGCATTATTTTTTTTTCAAAGCTGAAAGCTATCAGACAAAAACTGCTCTGTGCTCATTTGGATCACTGCAGAAGTTCTGAAACTTCAGCCATAAACCAAAATCCTCTTGTCCGTATCTGGGAAGAAGATCATTGGACAGAGACACCTTAATCAGCATTATCTTAAAGAAAAGAGACAAATCCAAGTGTAATAATCACAAAGAGAACTGCTGCTGTCTAGTTCAGGGAAATTCATCACCAGAGTCCCACTGAACTGCCTCCTCCCAGTGACTGAGAGTGACATGGAAGATAGAACATTACAGGCCCTTCAGCCCACAATGTTCCTCTGACCTATGTAAACCTACTCCACAACAATCTAATTTTTTTCCCTTCTCACACACAAAACCCTTTATTTTTCTTACATGCATGTACCTTTTTAAGAGTTGGTCTCCAAATTGCAATGTGGATGAATTCCATGCACCTCGATGCAGAGTGTACATGACCTTTGCTTGGTGAAAATGCCTCTATAAAGGCTGGAAATGGCATCAATCACTGACACAGCCTTCTTCAATCTCAAAAGGTCTTCAAGCTCACCAACTGTCCTCAACTTTGGCTACCTTCAGAAATTTGTCTCCATCTTACGTTAATCTTTAATTAATTTAAATTTAATTTTAGAGACACATTATCGTAATAAGCTCTACTTGCTCATGACCCCGTGCTGCCCACAAATACACCAATTAACGGATAAACCCAGTACATTTTTGGAGAGTTGGAGGAAAAGTGGAACACCCAGAGGAAACCCACACGGTCATGGGGAGAAGGTATAAACTCATTGCAGATACTGATTCTATAATAGTATTGAGCCACTAGTTGTGCCACACATTTGCTTCATGCTCGCATGTAAACTATGATTACTGCTTAAAAGGTCTATAGTGGAGTCATTCTCAGTTCACCCCCAACACCTTTGTCAGTCTTCCTCATTGCTTCTCACTGCTTCATGCTGGAGTGGACCTTATTTACAGGAGTTCCTCCATCATTTCTGTGTGTTTTTACTACAATCACAGCATCTGCAGACTTTTGTGTGTCACTCAAACCATTGTCCTCTATTTTACAGAAGGGTGGATATTTTACTCCACACAACAAATGCCCTCTATCCCACCCTTCTGTAGAATCTATCCAATCCTATCCAACTCTAACACCATTCTCCAACAGCGAAGGTTCACAGTGACGTTTTAGGAAACAGAAAACTTCCCATGTCTTGAGAGCCATCCCTCAATCAACATCACTAAGACATCAGTGATGAAATTCATCACTGCTTTAAATGTGCTGTTGTATATTACAGGGTAGATATGATTGCACTGGAGAGGGTACGGGGGAGAGGTGTGAAGATGTTGCCATAATGGTAAAATTGTATCTTTAAGAATAATTTAGACTAGCTAGAATTGCTTTATTTTGAATTGAGAAGGCTGAGTGAAGGATTAGTGATGTGCATAAAAGTGCAGGGGATCTAGACAGAAGAAAATCATTTTTACCTTAGCAGAAGGATCAGAGGGGGTGAGAAGGCAATGTGGAAAGACCATCACCTGAAATGCGTTCTGGCATGGGACTTGATTCTGCAAAGATTGGTTGAGACACAAGTCCTCTTCTCCTTTAAATAGTGTTTGGATGTATGCTTGAAGAACAATCACCCACAGGGCTAGAGAAATAATGCTGTAAAACAGAATTAGACAAAGCTACAATGGTCAGAATGGCACCTCCTGCTTTGTAAACGTTCTGTTATTTTATGAAGATGTCATGGTTTGTTGACAGGAAGTCATGTAAATCATTTGACAATGGTGAACTTTTGGAATTTGGAAAAGATATTTATTTCCATTTGTCTTAAAGTTTTGTGCTTAATTCACCAAGAAACGGTGACATTTCAGACAGAGAAAGTAATGGCTGTGAAACTACTTAGCAAATGCCGAAGTACTTAGATGAACCATTGTGTTCTGCACCTGTTGAAATCAATCTTGCTGAGACCATAAAATGTAATGATGGGATTTCTTCACAGAAGTGGTGAAAGTATTTTCTAAAGGATGGAGACTTACTGTAGAGGCTGTTTTAGTAATACACTATGGGTCTCCTCTTAAACAGCCAAGGGCATTGCTCTAAATACTGTACCTGAAACCATGCCTTTGTTCTCCTTCAAAGGGGGCATTAGAGGTCTATGAACTATTTCAGCAGATTCAAACATTAATCAAACATGACATAGAAAATGTCACTATAACAGCCCACCCACTAAAGGATTGTGGCTGAAGTGTTTTTTTTAAAGCAAAATAACTGGAGCTTAATATTAATGGACATTTTGTGTAGTTGATGCAATCCTCGCTTTAAGTATAATGCAAGTCAAAAAGTAGGGGGTTGAGAATAGACCTTTGAAGTAGTTTGTTGGAAGATTGGCCTAAGTTTCACATTAAACCACTATATTTCTAAAGTGAAACATAACATTTTCTAGCAGCAACAAGATGATTCCTTGGTTTTGCTTTTTGGCTTCTATAAGTCTTTTAATTGTTGGTGCAGACATTGTTCTCCCCTCAAATTAGATATTTTTGAGTGAGATTTTAAAAAGTGTCCAATACATTGTGAAAAATAATTCAAATTGCACAGTTTGCATGCAGCTAAACATTAACTGGTGTAACACAGTCAAAGATTTCCACAAGTTATTATCAGTAGAAGAAAAATTCATTTATTACACGCTACTGTGCTTTCCATTATAATAAGTTAGACTTGCTAACAACTTAGTTAAATTTACCCAAGAATGGGACAGTATTAGAATGATAAAAATAGAAATAATGTATTGCTATCAGGCTGTCAGAATAAAAGATTTCTTTCAACATGCCTTTCTCACAGCACATTAGAGCAATATTTCTGTTTGTGTTAATGGAACTGTGAGTTTATTTTATCCACTACACTGACAATATTTAAAACTGAATAAAAGAAAGCAGCTAAGAACAATCTGAGATCAGATTAATGCATGTTCCAGCAGACAAAAGTCATATATCACTCATTTCTATAGTATTTTCTATCAGTAATCATAAAATGAAGCTTGTAATTTACATGGAGAGAAGAAAATGTTACCGTTCATGTAATTTGGTACTTAAGCCACTTATCTCTGTGGAGCACAAGTTCAAGCAGAATTTCTTTGTTAATGGTGGACTGGAAAGGGGCTCCTGGCTACAATTGCTACTTATTGTTTTAATCCATTCGATATGCCTTCATGAGCTGACTTCCTGTCACCAAGCAGCCAACATGCAGCCTCATCACCTGATACTCAGCAAGCATCCAGCTCCCTGATCGTTTCTCATTTCTAACCTCCACATTAAACATTTTCTGTCATTTTGTTAAAGCTTCTCCCACAATCTTATCATTTCATTAACTCAAATAATTGTTTCCCACAGTGAATAAAAGTACTCACAAAATAGGCAAGATTTACAATTTCATCTTGGATGAGAGGAGTATTGGCATTTTAATTCTATCCATTTTAACTTACAATACATTTTAAACACAACAATTTAATTGCAATTCCAACTGTAGATCAATCTTTTACCATCTGTAAAATAAACACATCCAATCTCGTTTGCTCATGTCCTAACACATGCCAATTCCCAGTCTCTGGCCAAAACTCCCTGTCTTGCATTGACTCCCATTTAATCTCATAATTTTATTTAAATGTAATTGCATTGTTCATGGTCATGAGGACCAAAATACAAGGGAAAGGTTTGTTATCCAGGTAAGCCAACCATGTTAGTGGATAGTGCGACAAGAATGCAGGGTACAATGTTATATCAGGTCTAAGACTGAAATGTGTAGAGAAATGTACAGTTAAAGCAGGGCAAAGGAATCATCTCTTTACCAAAGAGGGGTCCATTTAAAAGCCTGATTACAGCAGGAAAGAACATGGCCTTAAATCTGGAATCATGTTTTCTGCCCAACGTAAGGGAGCAAAGAGAGTATGACTGGGGTGGAATGGTGATTTCAATATGTTGGTAGCTTTCTTGAGACAGAGGAAGGTATAGATGGAGTCAATGGAAGGAAGGCTGAGTTGGGTGATGGCTTTAGCAGTGTTCACATATCTTTGCAGTGTCTTGTGATCTTGGGCAGAATAGTTTCTGTACCAAGCTTTGATGCATCCAGACAGGATGCTTTCCATGATGCATCTGCAAAAATTGGTAAGAGTCCTCGGAGACGTGCTGAATTTCCTTCAGCTTCTGAGAAAGTAGAGTTGTTAGTGCGCTTTCTTGGTTGTAGTGTCAACATGTTTAGACCAGGACAGGTTGTCCGTGATATTTACCCTGGGGGGGGTGGGGGTTTGAAAAAAATCCTGAAGTACTCTAACATCGTCAACTCAGGGCATATGTTCCACTCCAAGATGCCTGTATATCTCCATGTGTGACTTATTGCACTTCCCAACTTTTGTTACTTTGTCATTGACAGTGCTGCTTCAGTTGCATAAGCCCTGATATTCCCACCTGAAATTTCTTGCCCTTTCAATTTGTCTTTCACCCGTTAAGATGCTTCTTGAATCCACTTCCTTTAACAGGCTTCTAGTGACCTGTTACACCACCATCAAGAACACATACCAAGCCATCCCACGCCTACACTTTGGCAAGTCTGATCACCTGGCTGTTCTTCTACTCCCGGCGCACCAACAGAGACTGAGGACAACAATACCAGTGGTGAAGATGGCGAAAGTTGGTAGAGGGAGGCGGAGGAGAGCCTACAGGACCTCTTTAAATCAGTGGTTTGGACCATATTCAATGATACATCTTCCTATTTGAATGAATATGCTGGAATCATCGCAGAATTAATCAGGACCTGTGGGATTGAGTGCATGCTTTCATGTACATATTGGGTAGTGAAGCATTGCAGCCATTTATGATATTAGGTTTCACTTTGTAGGTTGTAATGGCCTGCAAGTCCTGGCATGTATCTAATTCTGTTTCTATCTTCACTTGGAATTGCTTCTTTGCTGTTAAGGTAACCTGGTTTTCCTATAGAAATCTTGAACACCATTGATTTAACCTAACCGAAACCCACAGATGAACCAAGGGATTTTCAGCTGGTTAAAAGTTAAATCAATAGAATTTATGACAAGTGGTACCTTCAGTGAAGATTAGCAAGCTTCAAACCCTGGGCCTCTCTACCTCCCTCTGAAACTGGATCCTTAATTTCCTCATCGCAAGACCACAGTCAGTGCGCATCGGTAACAACAACTCCTCACTGACAATCAATCAGGTGTATCTCAAAGATGCTCATTCCTCTACTCTCTCTACACCCATGACTATGTGGCCAGGCACAATTCAAATGCCATCTACAAATTTGCTGATGACATCACAGTTGTTGGCAGAATCACAGATGGCAATGAGGAAGGGTACAGGCATGAGATAAATTAGGTTGTTAATTAGTGACACAACAACAACCTTGCAATCAATGTCAGTAAAACTAAGGAATTGATTCTGGACTTCGGGAAGGGGAAGCCAGGAGAACACAAACCAGTCCTCATCAAGGGGTCAGCAGTGGAGAGGGTTCGAAACCTTAAGTTCCTGGGTATCAACTTCTTTGGCGATTAGGGACATCATGTCAATGCAATCACAAAGAAGGCATACCAGCGGCTATATTTCATTAGGAGTTTGAGGAGATTTGGTATGTCAGCAAAGACTTACAAATTTCTATAGGAGAAAGCATTGTGAATCTCCTTGGAGAGCATTCTGACTGGCTGCATGACGGCTAGGGAGGTGTCAATGCACAGGACAGCAAAATACAATATAGGGTTGTAAACTTGGTCAGTGCCATCATGGAGTAGCACAACTGAAAGCACTCAAGACCAGAGAGAGTACAACACGCTGTTATTCAGTAAGAATAGCACACATGGTCTTGGACGTAACTGGGGTTTTGACGGGGAGCCAGAGTTTATATCGGGATATGTGGGGGTGGAATCGGGGAGGAACCAGTCCTTAGAACATCACATCCAGTAGTGAATTCCCAGTTCACTACATTCACCTCCTTCAGAATGAATCTGCGGGTCAAACAGAGAATATAGAATGGTCAGAAAATATTTACCATATTTACAAATTCAACCTGCCAGGAGGTCTGGAGATGCAGGCAGAGTGCCAGAGTGTAGGTGGGCTCAGGACTTCCTGATCCTCTTGTGGTTCCGGGAGATCGGGGTGTGGGTGATCCGGCTCTGATTGAGGGGTGGCTGGAGCCACTTCCTGGGATGTCTCAGCTGAGCCACTTGGTGTTCCCCAGGGAGCCCAGAGTAGGTCTTGACTCCCTTGGGGTGGTGGACCTTCAGTTCTAGTGGGGGCCAGGTCCCTGCCATCCTGGTATGCCATGTAGGCATAAGTGGCATTGGCATGGAATAGGTGCACCTTCTTGACCAGGGGATTGGTTTTGCTCCTCCTCACGTGCTTTTGAAGCAGCACTGGTCCTGGTGCTGTAAGCCAAGCCGGGTGGGTGGTCCCTGACATTGACTTTCTTTTTTTTCAAACTTTATTTGAAAGCTAGAAAAAAAACATGACATACAGTATAGTAATAATCAAAAAAAGATTTTACAAAGATATATATTAAAAAAAACAAATAATAAAAAATAATTTTTAAAATTCCCAAAAAAACACAAAAAACCCCATCCCACCCTCCCACCCCTTCAGCCTTAAGGGGAGCAATATATATATATATATAAAAAGAAAATATTATAAATGTTAATATCATTTCAAAGTATATCTAAATGCATATATTTCAAATACAGAGAACACTTACTAACAAAAAAAGAAGAATTATTATGTAAATTATAGGTAATTTCCCAACAAAAAATATCGTTGGATCTAATGGTAATATAAAATTATATAATTTTTCCAAAACTACTTTAATTCCTTGCCAAAATGATTGAACTTTAACACAAGTCCAAACGACATGTAGAAAAGTTCCAATACATGAGCCACATCTAAAACAAGAATCCGAATTACTAAACCCATATTTTTTTTAGCTTTTCCGGGGTCAAATACAATTGATGGAAAAAATTATAATTAACCATTCCATATCTTATATTAGTCAATTTAATTACATTGTCCTGACACAGTCGCCCCATCATCTTCGGGAAAAATAAATACTAAATCACTCTCCCATTTAAGTTTAGATTTCTCCCAAGCTGATTTATCCATACTATCTTGTAACAAATTATACATAACTGAAATATAACCCTTTTTCAGTATAGAAGAAATCAAAGATTCAAATCTTGACCAAGTAGGTAAAGTCATCTCTCTACCATAATTATCTTTTATCAAAGCTCTAAGTTGATAATACACAAACAAAGAATTTACAGGTATATCAAATCTTTCTTGCAATTGATTAAAAGAAAGAAATTTCCCCTCTTCAAAACAATCTTGTATTGTCTTTATACCTTTAGAGTCCCAAATCTTTAAATGATTATTAAACATTGAAAAAGGAATGTTGATTATTATACAATGGAGTTAGAATTGATAATTTATCTTTTGACCCTAACACCCTGTTTTTTTAATCCAAATCTTTTAACAAATGTTTCAATATCGGCATATCATATTGCTGTAATAAAATCAAATTCCAATGAAATATAAATTCATGTATCTCAACCCAAGTAATACACACAATCTCCACTTTAGCCCAGCTAGGAGGCTGATCTAAATTCATCAATCTACTAACAAACTGGGCCACTTCATAATAATTTTGAAAATGTGGTAACTGTAGTCTGCCCAAAGCATTCTTCCATGTGAATGCCACTCAAGCTAATTTACCTTTCCATAAAAAACTCTTGCACTGCTTTATTCAAATCTTGAAAGAAATCCTTTGGAAGCAAAGAAGGTATTGACTGAAATAAATATTGAATCTGAGAAAAAAATATTCATTTTCATACAATTAACCCGACCAATCAAAGTTAATGGAAGATCTTTCCATTTAATCAAATCTGCTTTAATCCATCTTAATATAGGCACATAATTTAATTGATTAAATTAGATTGATAATTAGTATCCATAAACAGACCTAAATATTTAATTTTATTTGTCCACCTTAATTTTGTAATAGTTTTAAATTCAGAATAATCTCCCAATCCAACTGGTATAATTTCACTTTTATCCCAATTATCTTTATTTCCTGATAATTCTCCAGATTTCTACAAACACTCTTGCAATTGTTTCAATGATCGTTCTGGTTCTGTCAAGTATATCAACACATCATCTACAAATAAGTTAATTTTATATTCTTCATTCTTGACCCTCATCCCTCTAATTTCTTCACTTTGTCTAATAGCCTGAGTTAATGGTTCAATAGCCAATGCAAATAAGGTTGGTGACAATGGGCAGCCCTGCCAAGTTGAATGAGTCAATTTAAATGGTAAAGAAATCTGTCAATTTTGTCACCACCCTAGCAATTGGGTTCGTATATAAAGCCTTAAACCCAACCAATAAAAAAAGGGCAAAATTTAAATTTCTCTAACACTTTAAATAAAAAATCCCACTCAACCCTATCAAAAGCTTTTTCTGCATCTAATGCAACCACCATAGATAGGGTGGTTAGGTTGCTTTCGGTATGCATTGACCAAAGTAATTAATCAAAATATATTGTCTGATGCATTTCTATTCTTAATGATACCTGTTTGATCAATTTGTACCAATTTGGGTAAATATTTAGCAAGTCTATTAGCTAATACTTTAATGGAACTCATCTTTTTTTTGGAATAACAGTTATTAAAGCACTTGAACATGATTCTAGTAACTTCTGATCTTCAGTAACTTGATTCAACACTTCTCCAAATACATTAAAGATGTCATCATTAAAAAGTTTATAAAATTCCACAGAAAATTCATCATCCCCTGGGGACTTTCCATTAGGCATTTCCTGAATAGCTTCCTTAATTTCAAAATCTGTAAATGGAGATTCCAATTCCTGAACATGATTCCCATCTAATACCGGTAACTTTAATTTAGATAAGTAAGAGTCAATAGAACCATTATCCTGTTTCCCCTCAGAAATATATAATTTTAGATAAAATGAATAAAACTGGTCATTAATTTCCTGAGGTTTATAAGTAACTTTTGAATTCTTCTTAACAGCGTTAATAATCTGAGATGCCTGTTCAGCATTCAATTGCCAAGCAAGTACCTTATGAGCTCTTTCCCTCAACTCATAGTAACGTTGTTTAGATCAATTAATTAAGCACTCAAACTGATAAGTTTGTAAAGTATTATAATGTAATTTCAACCTCACTAATGCAGCTTTTTTATCTTCAGTTACACCTTTCTGAAAATCTTTCTCTAACTCAGCAATCTGATTGTCTAACTCTAAACTTTCTGCCATATATTGTTTCTTAACTTTCGTAGAATAACTAATAATCTGCCCCCTCAAATAAGCTTTTAAAGCATCCCATATTACAAAATGACTATCCACAGAATTAACATTCTCAGTCAAAAATAAAGATATATGCTCTTTAACAAAAGTAACAAACTCTGTTTTTTTTCAATAACATTGCATTAAACCTCTATCTAAATTACGGACGTACTACCTCCGAACTTTCACAAGAAAAAAGTAATAATGAATGATCTGATATAACTCTACTTTTATATTCAGCTCGAAATACGCTACCTTGTAAATGTGCTGATACCAAAAATAAATCAATACTAGAAAACAAATCATGTCGTGAAGAATAAAAAGAAAAATCTTTCTCTGTAGGATCAACTTTTCTCCAAATATCCACCAAATTTAAATCTTTCATTAATGCATTAATTTGTGTTGCCATCTTTTATTTCCTTATACTTTTTGGATTTCTGTCCAATAAGGGATTCAGAACACAATTAAAATCACCACCAACTAGCTTGAGTTAACAATAAAAAAGCTTCTGAAATAAACTGTTCATCATCTATATTAGGGACATAAAGATTCAGCATAAATTTTACAGTTCACTCTTAATACTCTGCCAGCATACCCCTCTGAAGATTCCAATTCAAATGGTAATTTTTTATCAATCAAAATCGCTACTCCTCTTGCCTTAGAATTAAAAGAAGAAGAAAAAACATGACCAACCCAATCTCTTTTCAATTTCAAATGTTCCTTTTCAGTCAGATGTGTTTCCTGTAAAAAAGCAATGTCAATTTTCATTCTTTTTATATAAACCAATATTCTCTTAATTGGATTATTTAATCCCTGAACATTAAAAGTTGCAAAATTCAATTTGGACATTTTTTTAAATACTAATATATTTACACAATATAAAATAATGCTCCCCTCTATAATTCTTCAAAAAGAAGGAGAAAGAAAAAAAAACTCCCCTCAAAAAAAAGAAAAATAGCACAAAAACACAAAAAAAAACACCCAAAGGTAGTAATACCCTAAAAATCTGGGTGTGGTTAAACCCATTAGCGGCAGATGACTATAAAATTTTTCAGTGTCATCCACCCCCCCCCCCCCCCCAACCATATACATATTATTATTTAATTAAACACAATAAAATATAGTCCATATATTCACCCCAATGATTACAAACCCAACGACTGCTCCGGATCTTCAACATCAAGAAGACATTGTGTCAACTCTTCTTTCTTTCCATTCTTTACATACCCATTTCCATTTACCCTCCTCTTAGGAGACGATGGGGGAGAATGCCCATTTTTTCACAGTTCCGGCAAAGAATTAGCAAAAACAAAAGCATCGTGATCATTCTCAAAGAATTAAGATTGAAAATTTCTATAAAAAACCTTCAAAATTGCAGGATAATGAAAAGCAAATGTAGCCCTTTCGCCACAAAACATCTTTAACCATATTAAATTCTTATTGTCTTCTAATAACCTCTTGGCTCAAATCAGCATAAAAAAACACTGTTATTTTGAACCATTAATGGAGACTGATCTGCCGTGCTTTCTGTACTGCCATACATAGAATAATTTCTCTGTCTTGGTATTTTAAACAATGAACCAAGACTGCCTTCGGTGTTTGTCCTGCAAGTGGTTTTCTTCTCAGAGCTCTATGAGCCCGATCCAATTCCAAGCCTTCTGGAAAAAGCTCTTTACCCAGCACCTCTGGGATCCAATGCTTAAAAAAAAATTATAGGATTGGAACCTTCAATGTCTTCTGGGAGACCAACTATTTTCACATTATTTCTCTGGCTTTGATTTTCCAACGAATCAATCTTCTTCAATAAGTCTCTTCTTTGAATCCCCCAATCTACAAAAGAACCTTCCACTTTTTCCATTTTTTCTCTATTACGTTCCACCTGATTTTGACATTCAGAAAAGGCTGTTTCAATTTTCTTAAAATTATTTTCCAGATTCCACCACCACTTTTTGAGGTCTACCTTCTTTAACTACAGGCTCCTCCTCCTAGGCAAATTCCAATAAGGTAAGTTCCTCTTCTTCCTCAGTCATCATAAATCCTTTAGCTGAACGGCTGCAGATCTGGACACCCAACTTTGTCCAGCAATTCTCGGCCCCGAGATGCCCAACACAAGCCAGGCAAACCCGCCAGACACGCAGAAGTGTCCTCCGACACTACACTGTGCGTCCCCAGGCCGCCCAGCAAAGTCGGGGGTTCGCGGGTCCCCTTGTCGGCCCTCCCACCCGTGTGCATGGCTTCATGTGAACGTGGGTTGGCAAAGGCCGAACTCACCAAAGTGTCGGTGCCATCTTGCAGAGGCAGGATCGGCAAACTCGAATGGGCTGGAGTCTTCTGAGGCTTGGAGGCTCCCAACGACAATTCCATGGATTCAGCTATGCAGGTAGGCCTCAGTTCTTCTGCACTTTTGTATGGTAATTTTTTCTGAAGTTGAGGTTTAGACTTTTTCACATTAGTTGCCATAATAAATCACTGTTATTTAAACAACTGTAAATATTGTTTTTAACCACTTTTATGCTTTTTTAAAACCGGGTATTTAGTAATCCAGCTGGGTAAAGGTGGAAAACATGTCTTTCTTCTACGCCACCTTGCCACACCCCCCACATTGACTTTCTCTTGAAAGAAAATATTACGTCATGAGGAGGTCATTGGTCGCAGTGCAGAGTAGTGACCTACTGGAGCAGAGCGCCATGGTAGGACGTTCTGCCAGCATGAGTCTGGAAGACCTTTGGACCAGAGGGCCAATCTTGCGGCCTTCCAAACCATAGCATTCTCTTTCTCAACTTGTCTGTTCATCCAGGGGTTATAACTGGTCATCCTGCTGGATCCAATGCCCCTAACCAGCAGGAACTGATGTAGCTCCTCGCTCATAAACGATTAACCCAGGTCACTATGGATATAGCCAGGATACCTGAACATGGTGAAAATGGAGTTTAGAGCCTTAATGATGGACGGCGTGGACATTTCCGGGCAGGGAATTGCGAACAGAAAACGAGAGTTCTCGCCAATGACTGAGAGCAGTTACATGTTCCCATTTGTGGAGGGAAGGGGTCCCTTGAAGTTGACATGGAGTGGTTCAAAGGGCCTGGATGCCTTTATTAGGTGTGCTTTGCTGGGGTGGTAGAAGTGGAGCTTCCCCTCAGTGCAGACCTGGCAGGACCTGGCCATTTCCCTGAGATCCTCAATTGAGTAGGGTAAATTGCATGCCTTGACAAAGTGAGACATTTGAGTGATGCCTGGGGAGCTTGTGTGTGCAGAGGCGCAGCTTCCTCTTGACAGGGCATCAGAGGCTGATTGAGGGAACCAGGTCGGTAGACTATATTGTAGCTATCGGTGGAGATCTTCCACCTAGCGATTTTTAGCATTTTAAATTTTTTCATGTTTTGTATTGTTGAACATAAATGCTACCGATCACTGTTCTGTGAGGAGTGTGAATTTTCTGCCCACCAGGTAGTACCCCCAGTGCCTGATGACCTCCACAATGGCTTGAGCCTTTTTCTCCACTGATGGATTCCGAAGCTTGTGGCCTTGTCGGGTCCTGGGGAAAAAAAATGCAACCAGCCTACCCGCCTAATTAAGGGTCACAGCCAGGGCTAAGTCTGAGGCATCACTTTCCACTCATTCTCATCCACCGCATGCATGGTTGCCTTCACAATGTGGCTTTGGACATAGTTGAAAGCTGTTTGAACTTCATCTGTCAGTGGAATGGAAGTGGTTTTTAAGAGGGGATGAATCTTGTCTGCATATTGAGGGAGTTACTGGGTGTAATATGAGAAGCCCAGGGACCACCTCTGAGCTTTTGTGGTCCTCGGGATTGGGAATTGTAACAGAGGGCGCATCCTGTCGGGGTTGGGTCCAATAATGCCATTCTCCACCATGTAGCCCAAGATAGCAAGGCATTTAGCCCTGAACACACACTTGCTGGTGTTGTAAGTGAGGTTCCTGATTTTAGCTGCGTGGAAGAAATTCTGGAGGTTGGTGTCATGGTCCTCCAGAGTGTGGCCAAAAATATTAACATTGTCGAGATAGGGGAAAGTGGCCTTCAACTTAAATTTGTTCACCATTTGTTCCATCTGTCTCTGGAAGATTGAGACCCCATTTGTGATACAAAAGGGAACCCTGCAGAACTGATAGTCACCCGTTAGCTTCAAAATCTGTAGCACCTGCTTTTTGTAGCAATTGGTCTGCCATCGGTGCTCTGATTGGTGAACAGAGGGGGTGGATCTATATTCAATATGGAGAGACAGCAAATGGCATCAGAATTTTTGGGCCTTCCGTTCTGAACCGTAATGGGAGAGAGAGGACCAGCATACTCCAGGGTCACGTTTTTAAAGTTACACAAGTCAAGACCCAACAGAACCGGTATTTGAACTTACAGAGCTCCTCCTCCTGTAAAGATAAATGAACCATACAATGTTCTTGAATATTTACAGACTGCATGTGGAACGCTAAAAAAAAAGATAATTAAAGGGAAACACTTTTAAGGCTGAAGTTTTGGTCTGTCTCTGCATCTATAAAGCTTTCAGTCGATCTCAAGTCAATTAAACACTTCAGTTTATGCCCGTTAACCCACACCTTCATCGTGGAATTGTTCAGTTGGTGTGGTATCACCTGGTCCAACACCATCGCAGCCAGGACTCTGGAGACACCATTGTTCCCCTCGCTGGAGTTGTTCCCCCTTTCAGATCCTTTTGCAAGTAAGATGGCGAGGACCACGAGGCGTGGCATGATGGCTGCCCTCCTCCTCTGCCTTCTGTCATAGATGGCGCCGATTTTTAAAACCAGCAGGGTGGTGGAGACAGCAAGATGTCCACCCTCCCTCCTTGTCTGATGAAGATGACACCAGTTTCAAAATACGGCAGGATAATCGCAGAAGTTTTCCGCATTATTGCTCTCACAGCATGGCCCCGCAGGAAAGCCATGGTGTACAACAATGGCACCGAGAGGCTTTGGTTTTGGGCTCACTTCAGTTGGCCCATCGGGGCTCGTGCACATGTTGGATCTCTCAGCGCTACCCATCTCCCTGAACACCTTCACACAGTGCCCCTTCTTACCACATCCGGAGCAGATGGAGCCTTTAACAGGACATCGAGTTCTTGGGTGCTGCTGCCGACCGCAGAAGAATCATCCCTTAGTGCCAGGGGCTGGTGCTGCGTGTGGTGCCGCTCCGGGGACCAGATCATCCTGGTGGTAGCTGCCACCTTCCAAGTTATCAGCTCGCAGTTGGGCCATCTCCAGCGACTTGATCAGCATTATTTGTCAGACAGTGCCTCGCTGTCTTGCTCCAGCAACCGCTGCCTTATGTACTTGGACAGCACGTCAGCGACAAGAGCATCCCAGATCTGCTCATCTTCGTGATCTCAGGCTGTGCCATCCTCATACCCACAGTTCCTCATGAGTGCTTGTAGGATGAGGACAAAAGCTTCAATGGACTCATCAGGCAACTGTTTTTGTTGTGAGAGCTGATGCCTCACTAGGATGACATTCTGGGCCTCATGCAGCGAGCCTTCAGTTTTTTGACTGTCGCCACGCAAGTTGTACAGTCCCTGATGATCGGGAATCTTTTAGGCCCGACATGGGAGAGGAGTGCCGACCTCTTGAGCTCATCCATTGAGTAGACCGTTTGTGTGGCTGCCAGGTACATCTGGAAGAACTCCAGCCAATACGCGAACTCCTCCGGGGCCTCTGGGGACAGAGGATCGATGACGAGCATCATGGTCTTACTGAATAAAATTGCAGTGCGACTGAGAGCACTCAAGACCAGAGAGAGTACAACATGCTTTTATTCAGTAAGAATAACACAAATTAAGTCTTTGGATTCAACTGGGGTTTTGGCGGGGATCCAGGGTTTATATTGGGATATGTGGGGGTGCATTCGGGGGAGGAGCCAGTCCTTAGAACATCACACCAGTAGTAATTCCCAGTTCACTACACATGGGCATTAGCACATAAGGCAGCGAGGCACTGTCTGACAAATAATGCTGACCAAGTCGCTGGACATGGCCCAACTGCGAGCTGATAACTTGGCATTAGTTTTCATTCCTTTAAGAACCTCTTTAAGAGGCAGCGTCTCAAGAAATCAAGGGCCTTCACTACCAAGGCCATGCCCTTTTTTCACTGCTACCATGAGAAAGGAGGTTCAGCAACCTCAAGACACACAGTCAACCTTACAAAAATAGCTTCCCTTCTGTCATCAGATTTCTGAATGGAAAATTACCTCACTTTTTTTTCTCTTATTCGGCACTGGTTATTTTTTTAAAATTTCTATACATTGTTCTGCCCAATACTGCTGCCGCAAAACAATAGATTTCACGACACATGTTCATGGCAAAAAATCTGATTCTGATTGTAGTATCTTCTTGTGGGTCCAAATGTGAAATGCTGTTGGATGACTCTCTTGCGAGGTGTCTTGGAAAGTTTTTCTACACAAAAGAATCTAACAAAATTGAAGTTGTTGAAGCTGATGATGCACACTTCCTCCAAATGAAACACCAATTTGACATCTTGGGCTTGTGCAACACACATACTTCATTCTGTGGCCACCAACTCGAAATCAGATCGTAAAGCTATCTGAAATAAAAACAGAAAATGTTGGAAGCACTCTGCAGCTCAGGTAGCATCTACAGAAAGAGAAACAGTTTTTTCTTGCGTCAAAGGCATTCTGACAATTATTTTTCTTTTGACAGATGCCTGATCTGCAGAGTATTTCTATTATTTTCTGATTTTATTTCAGATTTGCAGCATCTGCATTTTGTTTTGTTTCCCTGAAGCTGTCTGTTTTGGCTTCATAATTTACACTTCTTCCTCATGGTGGTTATGTGGAGTTTACAGTGCAGAACCAGTCTCTCCAATCGTAAGCATTTTGGCTGATATTTATGCTGGGGATAAGACTGTTACTATCCTCTGCTTTTCAATTCCATTCTCTTCATTGGCTTATCCTGATTGCCCCTTTCACAGATCCAAGCTATTGCCTCAAGATGAAAAGTTAGCTATTTTGGATTGAGATGATGAAATAGTTCTTTCAGTAGAGGAGTATATGGGTTAGGCTGTCAGAAAATTCTGGGCTTTTCTTAGAGTCGGGTATCGGGACAGCACAAGATTGTGGGTTGAAGGGCCTGTACTGTGGTGTAGATTTCTGTAGTATCTTCCATATTCTAAATTGTTCAATATTTCTTCAGTGGATGAGCAGTCATTACATGGATTCCAGCTTGAATTTGACAGGTGTTTTTTTTTTAAACACAGACGGTGAATCAGAGGATACGGTTATTGGGCAGGAAAATGCAACTGGCACTGTGATTTATTTGAGACGTGGAGCAGGCTCAACTGGTTTCTATTTCAAATAGTTTTATTTTAACTCCTGGGCATCTGCATTCGATTCATTGGGGATCAGTGAACAATGATCATCGTTGGGGCCACAACTATTTAGATTTATAGTAATGACCCAGATGAAGGGATGATCTGTTATGAATTTTTAAATTTAGACTTACAGCACATCAACAGGCCCTTCTGGGTTGTTAGCCCATGCCATCCAATCACACCCAATTGATCTACAACCACCGAATGTTCTGAAGGGTGGGAGGAAACTGGAGCACCCAGAGGAAACCCACGCTGACACGAGGAGAATGTACAAACTCCTTACAGACAGCATAGGATATAAACCTGGGTCTCTGGCACTGAGACAGTGTTGCACTAACCACTACACTAACCTTGCGGACCTATTGCAACCAGGTATTTTTTTAATATTCTTGAAATCTGGACATCATTTATTCCTCACTCTGAACTGCCGTTCAGCAGGGAGGGCAAACCGCCACCTTCTTCACTGACTGCATTCCTTCCCGTGTAGGTACTCTCACAGTGCTGTTGAGCAGGACTCAAGCACAGCACTTTAGGTTTCCAAGTCAGGAGGACACACGACTTGGAGGGGAATTGAAAGGGGATGGTGTTTCCCAAGAGCGGGCTGCTGTCTTCCTCCTTGGTGGTCGATTATACATGTTTGGGGAATGTGATTAGTGTAGCCTGGGTGAGTAATAGTGTATTTTGTCAATGGTACATACAGTAGCCACTGTGCACCAGTGATGGAGGTAATGAATGTTCAGGGAGATTGATGGAGTGCCAGTCTAATGGACTTCTTTATCCAGCATGGTACTGAGCTTGAGATTTGCTGATGTTGTACCTGTTCAGGAGAACATTCCATCAGTTCTGAATTGTACCTGATAATTGGTGGCAAGGCTTTGTGCACCAGAAAGCGAATCACTTGCTACAGGATACCAAGTGTTTGAGCTGCTCTTGTAACCACAATATTTTTTCTGGCTCACACGACATTGACGACAGGGATTTAGATGAGAATAATTATATTAAATGAAAAGGAAGGTCTGTGAGAAGATTCTCTCTCATTTGACAATGCCTGGTGGTTCTGTGGCATAAATGATACATTCAGCCCGTGCCTGAATATGGCCGAGGACTTGATGTATGCGTTCAGGAGGTGGCTTCATTTGATATGGAGCTGCAAATGAAATTGTGTCTTGAGCAATAATCCATGGAGAACCCCACTTTTGACCTTCTGGTGAAAGAAAACCATTCCTGTAGCTGCTAAAGAGAATTAGACCGAGGACATTGCCCTATGGTTGTCCTCCTTGGTGCTACTTATGGCCCCACCCATGTGAGTGTTTTCTCTTGATGCTCATTGACTTCAGTTTTACGAGATTGCTTGGCCAAATTCTGCTGGAATCCCACCTTTCCTTTGGTCCATATTCTGACAAATACTGCAATGAGTTCTGCAGCTGAGGGGTGTTAAACAAAAAAACCTGGGATCGAGTGCAATACATAAAAGTGCTTGAGAAACTCAGCAGGTCGCACAGCATCCACAGGAAACAAAGGGCAACCAACCTTTCAGCCTTGGTCTCTTCCTATGGATGCCCAGCACTTTTGTGTCTGGTGCCGAGTGGTCTTGACGAAACACAGATTTGTCATTAGTGAGCAAATGTTGCTTGATAGCACTATTGATGATGGTTTTCAGTAGATGAAATTAAATTTAAGGATACAGCTTGGCAACAGGCACTTCTGTCCCATAACCCTGTGCTGCCCAAATACAACAATTAACCTAAAAAAACTCTGAAGTTTTTGGAGGGTGGGAGGAAACCGGAGCCCCCAGAGGAAACCCATGCAGGTCATGGGGAAAAGATGCAAACTCTTTGCTGGCTGAGTAATAGCATTGTGCTAACCATTACACTAACCTTGATGCCCTCCATACTAACCGTGCCATACTTCATGGGCATTTGAAAATCGACTGATTGGATAGTAATTAGCCAGATTGAACTTGTCCTGCTTTTGGAAAGGAAATAAATTGGGCATTTTGATCATTGTCAGGTAGATGCCAGAGGTGGAATTGTATTAGTCTTGCTTTGCTGGAGGTACACATAATTCTTGAATGTTACCGTACTTTAGTTCTACAGCTGAGACGCTATGGTGTAACCATTCCTCTTGGTCATTCCTTGATATCACATGGGATAAATTCAATTGGCTGGAGTCTGACTTCTGTGTTGGTGGGGAATTCAGGAAGAAGCCAGAATGAATCATACACTTGGCACTTGTGGCTGAAAGTGATTGTGAATGGTTATGCTTATGCCCATTAGCTCGTGCTCAGACTTTTGTTGAATCTCTCATCTGCTAACTGTTTAATTATACCACCATTTATAACTGTGTTGGGATCCACTGGTTGAGAATCATTTTACTTTATCTATTCCATGCCACATTTTTTGTTGATGAGTAAGTTGTCCTTTATTATAGATTCACCGGGCTGGTATCTCATCATTTGTCAGTATTTGCTGATGGTCTGCTTTTAAAGCCCTATTACTCAGTGTTGTCAATATCAAATGAAGGTCTTTTACCTGAAGCATTAACCCTGTTTCTCTCTCCACAAATGCTTCCTGTGCTGTTGAGAATTTATTTTGCTTTTATTTGTGTATCCTTTACCTCTGCACCCTTTTGTTTCCAGTCCAACCAACTACTGAAGGCATGCTTTCTTTCAGTCTTGCTGCCTAAGAGCACCATCTCAGCCAGATGTGGATTAAAATGTATTTTTCAGTTACAATTCAAAGGAAGAGTTCAACAAAATAAAGAAAAAAAATTAATGCCTCATTTTGATTGGTTGAATTTGACATTGTTTGGAGCTTGTCATCTCAATTTGGTCTCATTTTGACACAAAATGCAGTTAAGATACATATACAGTACAGTTAAATCCAGATATCCGACACCTATGAGGATTAGTAGTTGTCGGGTAAGTGTATTTTCCGGTTACTTGAGACTTGCTCTTATAATGCCCACCTAATACACCTGCATCGAATAAGGGGTTTAAAAGACAAAAATACTAAACTACTTACACTGAACAAGCTTCTCTTGCATGAATATAGAAACCTGAAAGCTTTTTAATTTTATTTTCAGTCACATTCTTTTAAAACATTTAACCATCATATATCTGCCGGTTCCTCCCCTCCACAGAGCCGCCCTAAAAATGAATAACATTGTAGATAATTAACTGCCCAAGTTTACAGAGAAAACCCCTGACCAGGGTGACTCTTACTAAGCAAGGATAAGGAGACACTTTAATAAGAGAGTCACCCCAACGGTGAGCGGTATCAACCAGCTCTTCATCCTGGGCGATGCCATTTTATTCAAATGCAACTTTATTCAAACAGCTGCTAGAAGACCAAGGCACTCCACTAGCTGAATATCTGCTCCCATTTTCACCAAAGGTTTGTGTTACTTCAGAGAACATTTACTTTTATAATTTTAAACTTACACATTTTACCTATTATTTTATTCTTCTTTATTTTTATTTTTTTTAATTTATTTTCCTAATTTTTTTTTTCCAGTTGCTTGAATTCCAGATTCCAGGGGTTTTACTCTACATAAGTATAATGTAGAAATGCAGTGAGTCTGTCATTTTACAGCTTCCCAGGAACACAAAATGCACACACACACGACAGCATGAGAAAAATAATTTTAAAAATCACAAAATTAACGGCTGAGAAAAAAAAATGTAAATCAATTATTTCAAGTGCAAAAATTGTGCTGGGTCAATAGTTTTAAAATTGAGCCTGAAATTATGAATTTAACAAATGCCAGGGAAAGGGAGGAAGGTGTGGGGCATTGGAGTGGGAAGCTGTAATAACATTCCTTCTGAGTTTCCTCTTGGTAACATTTGGAACCTTTCTGTAGGCATCTCGCTGCCTTGGTGCCCAGCTATTATGACCATTATATTGAAGAGAGTGTGAAGGTGCAGGCCATGACAAACTAAATGGACTGTTTATGATTTACAGACTTAAAATAACAAGTATAGCTTTCACTTCTGATTTATAGCAGCAGATTTCTAAATGTTTATCTCTGAGTCATAAATAATTTGCAAACACAAGATGTGTTAATGAAAACATTTCTGATATTGGGATGCACTTAACATAGACTTGTTTTATCAGGCAGAGTGAGCGACTTTGTTCAGAAGTTATTCGATATACATTGTGTTGCTGGGAGTTCACTGGCCTTTCAGGACCACGGGTGTTCTTACGCAGGTCTCTCTGGATTAACGATGACTTGCTTCGACTCTGTGTTCTTAGAGGACTAATGAGGAAGAAATAGGCTCTTCCAGAAATGGGGAAGGAGGCAGCTGACAGAGTGTGTGGGTGGAATGTTTGTATATAATGTGCTTCTGCCATCCATTACACAAGGATTCTAAGTACTTCCAAGGCATGAATTCTTAATACCATTTCGAATGCCTCTCCCTTTTGATTTGTGACTGGCCAACAGTTCCTCAAATTAAATGGGAATATTGGATTTTCTTCAAGTGAATTTGTCCCCATCCACTTTCCTATTGATGCACAATCAATTAGATGAAGACTGAAGTTGCCGAGACTGAGGGCTTTTATTTGCAAGAGATGGACGGCATCCCTGTGTTGATCACTCACACGGACCTGGACTCGAACTGGGGGCAGGCTTGTGGCATGTCAGTCTTTATGAGGGAGAAAGAGGAGGACTCACGACCCGGCCAGTGAAAGCGGGATCAACCAGGATAGGTCATGTAATTTATACATTTCAAATATGTTCAATAGTGGTTTCACCACACCTGTGACAAAAGTTGTAATGGAGTGTCTACTTTGGGAATCCTGTGTTAGGACGTACACAATATGCAACCAGGATCTGAAGGCTTGGTTTGTAGGCCTGGTGTAGCCAGGGTGGTTTGTCTTTCCACTAGATCCTGAGGATTTTGCAGAAACATCATTGATAATAACTCTTCAGCAACCTGGAGCACCTTCTGCAGATAGTCCTCAACTCAGCAGCATAACAGAGGGCAGTGATCACAGCTGCCAGTAGACCATGAGTTTTGTACCATGAGATTTTAGTCTGAACATTTTCCTGAACTGCCCAAAGGTTACACAGGTGCATTAAAAGCAGTGGAGATTTTCTCTACCTGTTCACTTTCTCTGTAACTGTTGTTGTCACAGGACTAAATGTAACATGACAAATGTATCACTGCATCCAATCAGTTTGTTAAAATTTCATATGCTGACATCAAGGTCTCTTTTTGATGTTGCATAAATATAGTAAGTGGAATAATACCGTCAAGGAAATCAAATGTATTATTTGTGTGTGTTTGTACCAAGAAGGAATTACCTGTGAAGTCCAATTGAAATAATTATTTGTCTCATTGGTGTGAGATTTATTTTCAGGGATATCTCAAGCATGATGGAGAGTAATACCTAATGTGACAGTTCAAATTTTAAGATTTATTGTCAGAGTACATACATGATATCACATACAACCCTGAGATTCTTTTTCCTGTGGGCAAGGCAGAATTGCCACAAATTGGTAGCACAAAAAACTATAGAGCGTATACATGGAAACAAATAAAGAACTGTAAACAGATAACAAATGTAAACAAACTGCAATTCAGAGAGAATTTTAACAATCAATAAAGTGCACAAGTAAGAGTCCTTAAATGAGTCCCTGATGTTGAGGAGTCTGATGGTGGAGGGGTAACAGCTGTTCCTGAATCTGATGGTGTGAGTCTTGTGGTACCTGTACCTCTTTCCTGATGGTAGCAGCAAGGAGAGAGTGTGTGCTGGGTGATGTGGATGCTTGATGATTGCTGCTGCTCTCCAACGGCAGCGTCCCCTGTAGATGTTCTCGACAGTGGGGAGGGTTTTTGCCTGTGATGTCTTGGACTGTGTCCACTTCTTATTGGAGGGCTTTAAACTTGGGGGTCTTGGTGTCCCTATACCAGAGCCAATCAGCACACTTTCCACCACACATCTGTAGAACATTGCCAAGGTTTCTGGCGTCATACTAAATCTCCACAAACTCCTGAGGAAGTAGGGGTGCTGACGTTCTTTATTCATGATACTACTTGTGCATTGGGTCCAGGAAAGATCCTCCAAGATGATGACTCCCAAGAACTTAAATTTGCTCACCTCTGATTCCCCAGTGATCACTGGATCGTTTACCTCTGGTTTTCCCTTCTTGAAGTCGACAATCAGCTCCTTCATTTTGGTGACATTGAGTGCAAGGTTGTTGTCAGTGCACCATTCAACCAAGTTTTCAATCTCCATCCTGTATGCTGACTCATCACCTTTCTTTATACAACCTACTAATGTGGTATCATCGGCAAATTTGTAGATGGTGTTATTGTGATACCGAGCCACACAGTCATAGGTGTAAAGTGAATAGAGCAAGGGGCTAAGAACACAGTTATGTGGTGCTCCAATTCTGATGGAGATTGTGGAGGAGATGTTCTTACCAATCTTAACTGATTGTAGTCTGGAGATGAATAAATCAATGATCTAATAACATAGTGGGGTGTTGAGTCCCAGGTCTTGGAGTTTGCTGATTAGTTTTGAGTGGATGAAGTTGTTAAATGTTAAACTGTAGTCGATAAAGAGCATCCTGATGTCTATATCTTTGCTGTCCAGGTGTTCCAGGGCTTTAAGTAGAGGCAGTGATATGGCACTATAGGAAAACTGGAATGTATCCATCTCACTGCTCAGACAGGAGCTGATATGCTTGAACACCAGCCTTTCAAAACACATCATCACCTCCCACCTTCACAGTTAATAACTCCAGATTTTTCTTGCATCCATGTGTGCCTAAGAGCCCTTTAAACATCTAATTTCAGCTGTTTCATTCACTCCCCAACAGAATGTTTTTCCTGACGAAGGGCCCAGTCCTGAAATGTCTGTTTCATTTTACTTCTAATGGCTGCTGTGGACCTGCTGATTTTCTGCATCACATTTGGGTATTGAACTTGACTCCAGCATCTGCAGATTTTCTTGTTTAACTTGGATCAAGCCAAGGCAACTATAAAATTACCAAACTGAAATGTAGATCAACAACTTTGTGATGATCATAGAAGCAGCCAGATTGTTATAACTCCCATCTGAGTGACTGATAACTTCCATAGGAAATATGTGATCTTTTTGATGTCTGGCCCACATGGAATTCCAGGTGCACCCTAAACCATTCTCGTACATCAGAGAAAGAACAAAGCATGGTAGACCACCTAACATCTACCTAGATATAAATTCTGGCAAGAGAGATGACATTGAAAAGCCCTTTTTGCAGACTCTCTAGGACTGGCGTCTGTTGTGGGATGACTAAGCGAGATCCTGACGTTTTTGTAATTGCAGACTCCTCCATCATATTTCCTCGACATAACAGAAGTTATAGTACAGTGTGTTCAGGTAGGAGCAGGAGACCCAGCAATGGTCCAAGAACCACTGAAGAAAATGTATGATATGTTGGCCCTCATTAACCTTGGGATTGAGTTCAAGAGTTGTGAGGTAGTGTTACAGTTATATAGGACCTTGGTTGCACTCTACTTGGAATATTGTGTTCATTTCTGGTCACCTCATTGCAGGAAAGATGTGGATGCTATAGAGAGAGAGAGTGCAGAGGAGATTTACAAGGATGTTGTCTAGATTGGAGTATATAGGTTGAGTGAACTTCGTTTTTTCTCCTTGGCGACAGAGTGGTAACCTGATAAAGATGTACAAGATGGTGAGAGGCATTGATCATGTGGATAGCCAGAGACTTTTATCATGAGCTGAAATAGCCAACATCAGGGGACATAGTTTTAAGGTGCTTGAGAGAAAGTATGGGGGGGCCTGTAAAATGTTCTTCGCATAGAGAGCGATAGCTGCCTGGAATGCGCTGCTGGCAACGGTGGTGGAGACAGGTACAATAGGATATTTTAAAAGATTATCCTATCCATTAGATAGGTACATGGAATTGATAGAAATGGAGGGTATGAGTGGGATAGACTGAGAACAAATCAGTCAACTCATCTTCATGAGTTGCTGATTATATAACCTCATGCTGGTACATAGTCGGGAAATTCTAGGCTGCTGGTAGAGAAAGTTTTTATGTTGGCACAACACTGTGGGTCGAAGGGCCAGTATTGTGCTGGAGATTTCTATGTTGTATATATTCCAACCCATGACATTGGCTTGGAGAGACAGTAATTAGTCCTGCTGCCTCACAGTTCCCAGGACTTGCATTCGATGTGGACGTCAAATGCTTTTGAGTCGAGCTTGCAAGTTCTCCAAAGGACTGTATGAATTTCCTTTGCATGTCTGGCTTTGACCCATGTCCTAGGTTAATTGTCCATTGTAAATTACCCATTCATGCAGATTAATAACCAAAATAATCAAAAGAGAGTTGATGAGAATGTGTGTGAAAGAAGATGATTCAGGAAAATAAGGGGAGTGGGAATGGAACTGATGGGATTGCTCCCCTGAGAAGTGGTGTGGGTCTGATAACTTAAATGGAACAGCAAGTCAAACATGGGCAAGGAAACCTCTCCTGGTTGCTGATTAACATTCTCCCTCAGATAATAAATCCGTGCTCCTCAGAGCTGAATGCTTGGAAGTGGCACTGAAATTAGCAATGACAGAGAATGTACTCTGGATGGGGTATCCGTGTTCATCGCTTATACAGTTGAACAGGAATGTCTTCAGATGCAGTGATGGTAGTGCAGTAGCGAAAAGTGCTGGACAAACTCAGCAGGTCATGTAGCATCTATCGGAAAGAAAGGGTTGTAGTGGCCCGCGGCCCACTCCATGGGCTGGCACAGCAAACAGTCGTCGAACATGACGATTTAGCAGACAGCACACGGGATGAGATGCCTGCTTCCATAGGCCACAGGAATAGTGGTCGAATTGGACAATCATAGCCAGCGGATCGCAGGGAGGGTCCAATTGGGATAACCAATCAGCAGCTGGCTTTGTTCAAGCTATGCTCCAGTGGTGACACGGCCGGCTGCCTAGAAAAGGCAGAGCTGCTGCCCAATAAATTCAGTGTCAATTACATTCCCTTGGTGCGCAAGTCTTCTCTCTACCTCAAGCTATAACTGTAGCAATCCCACTACAGTGGTGACCCCAACTGGTCAAAACTGCGCTTTGGACCTAACGATGATGGAACAGCCTACAATCAATGCCTTAGCATTGAAGTTGCCGGGCTTCTGGATGTTGTAATCACGGCTGTGGTTCCAGCAGGCTGAGGTGCAGTTCATCATTCGCCAGATCTCTGCAGATGACACGTGGTCAGCGCCCTAGATCAACACACCACAGCCCGCATCATCAACTTCCTCCAGCAGCTCCTGGAGCAAGATAAATATCTGCTATTAACCCACATTTTCAGGCTCTCAAAGCGCGAGTACATGGCCTGGTTGCTGCACCTCGATGGTTTGGGGGACAGGGCTCCTTCCGTCCTCATGAGTGTCATGCTTGCTCTCAACGAAGGCCACACCGCTTGCCTACTGTTCCAACAGATCTTCCTGGAGCGGCTGCCTGAAGACATCTGGCTGCTCATCACAGAGGAAGACTTTGACGACCCCAGGAAGATTGCTGCCTGAAGAGGGACGCCTGTGTTTCAATTGAACAGGTGATGGCACCACATCAGCAATGCCCTGCCAGGAATCCTGTTGTCTGAATGACCAACCGACCGACCACCCGATCGAAGAACCCCATTAGTGAGAAGTAGTCTATCATCAATGGTGAGGTACCAAGACCCATTGATGTCGCTCCCCCGTGTGTTGCAGGGAAATGCCTAGGCCATCCATCATTGATGGCTGCGATGATCAGCCAACTGCATAGCCTCCTCCATATCTAAGACTTCCTGTCGGACCGACATTTCTTGGTGGACAGCGGGGCACAGTTCAGCATCCTTCCTCCGTCCAGCTTAGATGCCTACAGTGGCAAAATGGGCCTAGAGCTTCGAGCAGCAAATGGCTCCAACATTCGGACATTTGGCACCAGTACAATTACCCTCCATTTGGGGGACAGGTAATTCATCTGGAAGATTACGGTGGAGGCCATACAACAACCATTACTGGGTGTCAATTTCCTGAGAGCCAACTCACTACTGGTGGTCATTAAGGAAAATTGGCTGGTAAATACCCAGACATTTCAGACACTCTCGTTCAAGGGCACCAAACTTAATAAACCCCATCTACCCTCAGTGAGTTTTGACGACAATGAATTTGCTCAAGTCTTAGTGGAATTTCCCTTCATCACTATGCTCTTTTTCAACTCAGTGGAATCCAAACATAGGGTGAGACACCATCATATTATGGAGAGCCCTCCCCTCCACACAAGGGCCCGGCGTCTTCCCTCCTGAGAAACTCAACCGGGCTAGAGAAGAGTTTCAAAAGATAGAGGAACTCTGCATTGGGCAGAGCTCTGATAGCCCTTGGGCCTCCCCCCTCCATATAGTACCTAAGGCAGCTGAAGGTTGGAGGCCATGCAGAGACCACTGCTGCCTTAATGAGGCCACCACACCCAACAGATATCCTGTGTCCCTTTTCCAGGACTTCTCTGCTAATCTGCAAGAGGCATGGATATTCTCCAAGGTGGACCTTATCAGGTGTTACCATCAGATGAAATTACCTAAACTGCCATCATAACCCAACCCCCCCTTGGATTGTTCGAATTCCTCTGCATGCCATTTGGGCTTAGACTTTCCAGAGGTTGATAGATGCGGTGGGCTGGGAGCTGCACTTCTCCTTCATCTACCTCAATGTCATTTTAATAGCCAGCCACACCCACACCGAGCACACCGCTCACTTAAGCCTATTGTTCTCCAGACTAAGTGAGTTTGGTTTAACCATCAATTCGGCCAAGTGCCAGTTTGGCCGAGAGACTATTGATTCCCTGGGCCATTGCACTGACCAACATGGGGCCAAGCCGCTATCCACCAAAGTGGACTCTATTTGTTCCTTCCCCAGACCAACGACCGTGAAGGGACTGGTCAAATTTTATCGTTGCTTCATACCTGCAATGGCCCACATCATGAGTCCACTATTTCCCCTCGACAGGGCCCAATAAAGACATTCATTGGATTCAGGAGGTGCCCGAGGCTTTCCAAGGAACCAAAGATGCCCTAGCCAAAGCTGCCTGCCTTGTGGATCCCAGGACAGATGCTCTGACTGCCCTCTCGGTAGACTTCTCCAGCACAGCAGTCGGGGGTGTGCTTGAGCAACTGGATAATGGACAGTGGCAGCCGCTGGCCTTTTTCGGTGAACATCTCAGGCCACCAGAGCTCAAGTACAGCACCTTTCATAGGGAGCTGTTAGCATTATACCTGGCAATTCAGCATTTCTGTTACTTCCTAGAGGGCAGGAAGTTCAAAATTTACACAGACCACAAACCACTTACCTTTGTTTTCAACAAGGCGTCAGACTCGAGGCCGGCCAGGCAACAGCGGCATCTGTCCTACATATCTGAATTTTTGGTGGACATTGAACATATCGCTGTCAAATCCAATGTGGTAGTTGATGCCCTATCCCGTCCAGCCATCCTAGCAGGGCACGACCCTGCTCCGGGTATCGACTATTCGGCCCTAGCAGATGCGCAGCAAGCAGACCCTGACATATTAGCTTACCGGCCAGCACTTACTGGCCTGCAACTGGAGAACATCCAGATTGCCCCAGGTAACTGCACGCTGTTCTGCGACACCTCGACTGGTTGCATGGAGGAGGCGAGTTTTTGATTCAGTTCACAATTTGCTCACCCTGCTATCAGGACTACAGTTGGAAAGGTGGCCAACTGATATGTCTGGTACAGCCTTCGTAAAGAGGTCACTAAGTGGGCCAAAACATATACGGTGCCAGGCATCCAAGGTCCAGACCCACATTAAAGCCCCTCCACAGCCTTTGAACCAGCACGTTGTCATTTCAGCCACGTGCACATAGACATTGTGGGGCCCCTGCCTGTATCCAGAGATGCACGTTATCTATTGACCATGGTCGACTGGATGACTAGATGGCCAGAGGCAGTGCTGCTACCTGAAATCTCTACGGAGATGTGTGCACATGCATTACTGAACACCTGGGTGGCACGTTTTTGGGGTCCCTGAACACAATATCTGACAGGAGGGCACAATTCACTTCCAGCCTGTGGTCCGCCTTAGCAAATGCCCTGGGGACTCAACTCCACCACACCACAGCATACCACCCACAGGCCAACAGGCTGGTGGAGAGGTTCCACAGAAATCTGAAGGCCCAACTCACCGGACCAAACTGGGCAGGTATCCAGACCACCCCGATAGAGGATCTCGAGGCATCCTCTGCTGAGTTGGTCTATGGCGCACCCCTAGTCATCTCGGGTGAATTCGTGGCGGCTTCCAAGGGCTTGGGGGAGCTCCCACTCCTACATTGCCTTGACTGTGTGAGCGCCTGGGATCACTAGCCCCAGTTAAGCCCAGAGCTTGTGGGCAAGCCAGCACCTTTGTCCTACAAAACTCTGAAGACTGCACTACATTTTCATCCAACATGGGGCCCACCTACATTGACTTCATGAAGGTCCATACCGCGTCATCAGACACAATGGGTCTACTGGTGTGTTGGACAATGGCAGCAGGGAGGAGACCTTCAAGCTAGAGTGGCTGAAACTGGCCCACTTGGATGTTAACCAGACAGTTACTCACCCAGCCCCAAGGTGCAGGGGTTGGGCACCAAAAGACAGTGTCCCAATCATCGGTTCTTGGGGGGGGGGGGGTGCGGTCGTGTAGCAGCCCATGGCCCACTCCACAGGCTGACACAGCAAACAGCTGTCGAACACCATGATTGAGGAGATAGCACACGGGATGAGATGCCTGCTCCCATAGGCCACAGAAATAGCAGTTGAATTGGCCAATCACAGCCAGTGGATCACAGGGGGGTCCAATCTGGGCCTGCACATCCGGGACAACCAAGCAGCCAGCCTCAATCAAGCCACGCCCTGGTGGTGACACAGCCAGCTGCCTAGAAAAGGCAGAGTTGTAGCCCAATAAAGTCAGTGTCAATTACACTCCCTTGATATGCAAGTCTTCTTTCAACCTCAAGCTATAACCCTATAATCGTAGTGACCCCTCTACAGGGTAACCAATGCCTGAGCCCTTCGTGTAAGCCAAAAGCAGGCAAGTAACTGAATCAAAAGTTGAGGCGGGGGGATGAGAGGAGAGAGGAAGGGGCAAAGGAATGGAGTACAGGCTATCATAGGTGGATATGGATGTGTGGATGGAAGAGAAAAAAGCTGAAAAATGATAGGGAGGGGGTGTAGCTCTCAGAATAGGAAGTGATGGGGTGGGGAGCTAGAGGAGACAGAGGAATAGGGAAAGGGAAAGCCTCGGGGTGGGGTTTAATGGAAGCTGGAGAAGTCAATATTAATGCTGTCTGGTTGGAGGGTGCCCAGATGGAAAATGAGGTTTTCTTCCATTTTGCGACTAGCCTTGATTTGACAGGGCATAGGGCATGGATAGACATGTTAACATAGGAACAGTGTTTTGAAGTGAAGGCAGTCTTGATGTCTCTTTACAGAATGGACTGGTTATGCTCAGCATGGTTTGGCTTCCAGACTCTTTCCAGACTGATGACATGCCCTGTTCCTCCTCAATCTACCTGTGGCAGATGTATATGCTCATGACAAGCTGGTGGAAATGATTCTTTTCTGCACTCATTCGAATACTATTGCTTCCTTTTGTAGAGTCCTCATGGAGGTTAAGTCTCATACTGATAACAAGGACTGTCCATCATGCTGTTTGGCATTAAAATAATTCTGAATGGGATAGACAGAGGGCAAATCAGGCAGCTGATTTATAATCTTACGTTGGAGCATTGGCTTTAGCTATAATTACTATTTTGCTGTGGAATGTATCTTGATAAAGTGAGGAGTGCAGAAGGGTATTCTGGGACCAACATGGGACACAGCTAAAAAATGATGAGGTACCTGCCTTATGCACCTGCAGCTTAGAGTAATGCACACACCCAGACTCCTAAACAACAAACTGAATTAGAAACTCATTTAAGGACTCTTATTTTGCACATTATTTATTGCCATTTTTTTTTCTGTATTGCACAGTCTGTTTGTTTACATTTCTCTTTTTGTATATGCATCTTTTTCTTGAGTACCTATAAGTAGAAATTCTGCCTGGCCTGCATGAAACAAAAAGAATCTTAGGGTTGTATGCGATGTCATGTATGTATTCTGACTATATATCTGAACTTTGAAGGTTGCAACAAGCAGACCAAAGCAATTGCACACAAAAAAAATCAGACTGATCTTTTATTCTATTTAAAGGCGATCTGAGGATTTCTCACACTAAGGGTGGTGGTTATCTGACAATTAACTTAATTAATTTATTGAATGTGTAAATTTACACCATATTGAAATGAGAAGCTCCAACCAATTCATCAAATCAAAATAAGGCATTAAAGTTTTTCTCTTTACTCAATGGTATTTCCAATGGTGTATTTTCTTTCATCTATGGAGATCGTCATTGACTAGGAAGAAAAGTCGACCAGCTACAAAAATGCCATGGTTACAAGGACTGGCTACATGTAGGACTGAATTCCTGACCCTTAATCCATTTCCGCCATTTAAAAGCATTATGGAATACTTTCACTTGTTGGATTGAGTTCAGCTCCAGCAACTCACAAGAAGCTCAGCACCATCCAGGACAGGGCAGATTGCTTGATTAGCTCTCCATCCATATTTGTTGCCTCCAACATTGTCATATTGTGGCTGCAGTATTTACCATTCACAAAATATACCTTCTATCCTGTGACCTCCATGACCAAGAAAGAAAATAGCAACAGCTGCATTGAAATGCCATCACCTGCAGTTTCCTTTCCAAGGTGCAGAGTATGGTAACTTGAAAAGTTATTACTGGATTTTCATCATCACTAGATCCAAACCCTGGAACTCTTCATCCAACAGAGCTGTGCGTATATGTTCACCAAAGCACTGCAGCCATTCTGGAAGGCAGATAACCATTACCTTTTCAAGGGCATTTTGAATGGGCAATAATTTGGGTGTCTCCTGAAAAATGATCAATAAAAGACAATTATGGTCCATCCTGTGGTACCTTTGGAAATCTAAGACCACTCTACATTTTGAACTGCTGCCATAGTGCAGTTGGGTTAGGAAATCCAGGATTTGAATGAAACAAAAATGAAGGTACATTTATGTATCCAGAACATTATGTTTCATTTATGTATCCATGTGACTGTCAGTGGTGCTCTTTTGAGCATGCTTGCCTGAGTGCTGCCACAGATTTGTGAGGTGCCATTGATCAAGTTGGTGAGAAACTGCAGTGCATTTTTGTAGACAGCTCACTTTGTCGCAATTCACATTGGAGCAACTGCGCACGAGAACTGGAGGAGATGAATGTTCAAAGTGATGGATTTGAGGCCAAACAAGATTGGCAGCTTTGTCTTGGCTGGTGTTGTTTGAATTGCAGAAACCCATGGAAATAGTTTCCTAATGTGCTTTGTGGTCATACATCAGAAAATAAGAAAACAGAAGCAGGAGTTGGCCACTTGGCTCCTCAAGTCTGCCAGCCAGCCATTCAACATGATCATTATTATAGAACAGCTTTGGAGAATTGGGAAATGACGTTGCACCATCATTGGGCACCATTCTAATGTAGCTTCTGGTCATGGGTGAGCCTCGGGATATTGATGGTGGGGGAATCAGTGATGGTAATGCTGTTGAATGCCAAGAGTAGATGATGAGTGCTTGCCTCTTGAACAATTTATTAGTTCAAGCTGCTTAATTTTCTGAGAAATTATGAATGGAATTCAACATTGTGCAATCATCAACGAACATTCCTATTTTATGGTGGAATACAAATCATTGTTGAAGCAGTTGAATGTGGTTTGGCTAAGATACTGTGCTGTGGAATAAACTCATTTAGTAGTCCTTGGGCTAATGATTAATAACCACAATCATTTTTGGGGTGAGACATGCCTCTGGCCACTGGAATATTTTCCCTTTGATTACCATTGACTGGATGTGACATGACTGCAGAACTTTCATCTGAGCTGCTGCTGTTTTGAAATTGCTGTCTATCACATGCTGCTTTTGTGGTTTATGTACAATAGTCATGTATTGCACATCATTCTGTGAAGAGACTCACTTTTCCTTCTGCCCTTTGTCTTGAGAGTATCACTGTATTGAGGGTACCTCTCTGTGTGTTTCCATAGGGCAAACAAAGGTAATTGTTGGTATATTTTGTGCCCATGACAATAAATTAAAGTTCAGAACATAGAACATTACAGCACAGCACCGTCCCTTCAGCCCAAAATATTGTACTGTCCTATGAAAACCTACTCCACAACAATCTAATCTTCCTTACCTCATGCCTATAACCCTCTATTTTTCTAGAAGTATTTTGAATGTACGTATTGTACCAGCCTCCACCACTACCCCAGAAAGTCATTCCAGGTACCCACCATACTCTGAGTAAAGAAACATACCACTGATATCTCCCCTAAATTTTCTCCCCCACCCTATCTAAACCCCTCATAATCTTATATCCCTCTATTAACTCACCACTCCAATGAGAAAAGCCTGAGCTCTATCAACATTGCTTCATAAGACATGTTCTCCAATCCGGGCTGCATCCTTGGTAAATCTCTACATCCCTCCTGCAATGAGGTGACCAGAAATGAATCCAATATGGGAATCTTCAAATTGGATCTTGTGGTATTGATAAGATGGTATCTCCTTTTTGGATGGGCCTGATGCAGCCCTCAGCATATCCATTCACATTTCTGTTTACTTTAGGATTGGTGCCCAGATTTGGCAGCAATGGTTGACTAAGGATTATGATCAGCCAAGAGGCTACAGCTCACATTGTAGTCAATGCCTGCTTATGAGACCCCAGGCCTATTCCACATCTACTACCATTAGTCACAGAACATGATAAAGGTTGTTCTCAGTGTTTAGCTTTTACGGGATTGCTTGTAAAACAATACCAAATATTGTTGCTTCTTTTAAAATAATATGAAAGATTTGAAATAATGCCACAAGTAATCCATGGATTTCTTCATTCTTCTATTGTTACAGTCAGATATTTCATGAGCTTAAAAGTTTAACAGCAGATGAACATGAATTATCACTGGCAATTGATTTTGCTTCATCCTCTCATGTTGCACTGGCCGCAGGACACTTGGTCCAATGCAAGGCCACGTAAGGCAGTGGTTCTTAACCTTTTTCTTTCCATTCACATACCACTTTAAGTATTCCCTATGCCATAGGTGCTCTGTGATTAGTAAGGGATTGCTTAAGGTGGTATATGGGTAGAAAGAAAAAGTTTGAAAACCACTGTTTAATTGTACTTCATTGACTCGTTATGTGCACGGTTTCAGAACTCCAATGGAAATGGGCCAATGACAATTTTTCTCAAGCAAAATATTTCAGTAACAACTGGGTCTAGAGCAGTGATTCTCAATGTTCCCTTCCCACTCACATATCACCTTTAGCAATCCCTTACTAATCACAGAGCACTTATTACACAGGAATTACTTAAAGTGGTATGCGAGTGGAAAGAAAAAGGTTGAGAACCACTGACATAATGGATAGTCATGGTAAATGAAACCTGAGATGCAAGACTCAATTTCTAAAGAAATTAGTATTGTCTGAAATTTACAAAAATGAATGAGCATTTATGATCACTGCTAAATGTGGGAAAGGATTTTTGTAAGTGATAATGACAGCCACTTAAAAAGAACTTGGCCATTTTCTTGGCCATTTCATGACATTGGTTAGTTTTAGCAGAGTTGGGATTGCCACCTATTTTTTATACTCTATTATGGTCTGGCCATCAGTCTGTAAATGACTGCAGAATGTTTGTTTCAGCTTTCTTTTATGTGGAGCCAGGAGGATACTTCTGCCTACATGTTATGTCTACAAACGTTGCCAGTGCACACTCATCCTATCCTTTGGATTCATCTCTGCATTAAAATTACTTTATTTCAACTATTGACCTGTGTTGGGATGCCCTGTTGGCAGCTGCAGCTTTCTGGAGTTATTGTGCAGAGCCATGATAAGTTTAAACCTATCCTTGGCCTCTCTGAATCAACGCTTAATATATCTCCCTTTTGAGGGCCCTTATGAAATTATATGTAATATTCCATTTGAAAAATATGTCCAATGAAAGAAAAGAGTAATTTAGCACATCATCTTTGAAAATTGTGCCACCATTGATGTAGATATAATATTACACATGATTAGAAATGATGAAATCAGTTTGGTATTTTGTAGTTAACTCTTAAATTTGCCTCTTCCTCCATCCTGGAAATCTAGCTACCTCACTCTTCTCAGTTCATCAGAACAAAAGTCTTTTTACGCCTAATGTATTTTATTCCTGATTGGTTCTGGAATTCATTGTCAAAAAGATAACATTAAAATAAATTTATATTTTTTTCATAAAGACAACACCTATGCCTGAGGTTGTACAGATATACATGGGAAACACTCCTGCAAAAGTCCTGAATTATTTTGGACATCTGAAAGTGTTTAAAAGTCTTTCTGCAAATACTGAGTTAAGTACATTAAAGCTTATATATAATTATAAGCTTTTGTTCAATGTAAGCCAAGAATACAGGGGAAATTCTGCTTTGATTGATGGTGTAGATCGGTGTCTGAGCTCACCACTATGATTCCTTTATGTACAAGTACACCATATTTCTTTGTGCAAAGATGCCAATAAGCACAGGGCAAAAGCTTTTAAATTCTCATAGTACTGAATCCTAATAAAACTAGTCAACATATTTTTAAAGCTAGTGTCAAATATTTGATGAAAACGCAAAAAAAAAAATCTTGAAATGCCAGGAGGTCAAGCAAAAACAGACAGAGAAACAGAGTTAATATTTGTGACAGACTACTCTTCATCAGAACTCGGAAAGCAAGGAAACAAGTTAATTTTGAATTGCAGAGAGGGTGTGGGGAGGGGAGATATGGATAGATAAAGGAAATATCTCTGATAGGGTGAAGGCAAGGTTACTCTGATTAACAGGTCAATGAAGGCAGTTAGAGAGAGAGTGAAAAAGAAAATGATTGATCTGAAGGTCTGAAATGTAAGTTGTGGCTGAAACCTGAAACCAAAAGGAGAATGCTGGACATACCAAACAGATTAGGTGGTGATTGTGAAAAGAGAAAAAAAAGCTGGGTTAATATTATTGCTTTGTGGAACACCTTAATTCAATCTACAGATGTAACCCGGAGCTTTCAGTTGCTTGTCACTTCAATTCTCAATCCCATTTTCACCCCGAGTTGTCTGAGGCTTCCCGACATGTTCCAAATAGGTGCAATATACGTTTAAGATACAATCATTCAACTTTTGTATGGACATATTGCAGCCTTTTGGACTCTATATTAAATTAAACAAATTCAAATCACTTACTTGTTCTGAATTTGCCAGAATTACCCAGTTCTGTTGCTAGGTTATCCATCTGCAATATTATCTTGGCTTTCATCTCCTCATTGATACTACCTGATTTGCTGGGTAAATTCAGCACTTGGCTTTAGGTTTTACCAACAGCACTAATCTGTGCTCTATTGCTTTGACTTTCTTTTTCTCCAATTATCCTCATGAATCTATTTGTCAAATAATTCTTCAATTATAAACCTACCTCTACAATCCTGACCTCAGTGGGATCTGGAGTATTCCTATTCTTCTATTCAATCCTCCTCCACAACTTAAAACTAATTTGTTTACTCACTTTCTCAGTTCTTTTAAAAGATCTTTGACGTGAAACATTAACTCAATTTTCTCTTTCCTCAGATAATGCCTGATCTGTTGAGTGCTTCCAGGGGTGTCTGTTTTTATTTCAGATGCCCAACATCTGCAGTTTTTAGATTTTAAAACATTTTAAAGTGGATTTGTCATAGGTATGGAACATGATTAAAGAAGGGATCTATTTTGAAATATATCAATGTTCAGCAGTACTTGTCAAACTCCACCAAGATACCACACGTGGAGTTTTACAAGGAAAACCTACAAAACCAAAATCTTATTGCAAATTCTGTTTGTAAAAGCTGTCCAATCCAATTTTGTTGGTTCAGACTCTGAGTGGAATTTGTGTTCAGCAACATGCAAATGAATTTGAGCAGAAAATTAAGGTTAAAGAAAGGACTTTTTGTGTGTAATTTGTAACCCCAAGGGGAAACCCTAACCCAGAAGTCAGTTGGTAAATTAACACAACTGCTTTCTTGTTCACTTGAATGTGCCAGAATTTTTGACAGGGAAGAGAACTGAATGATTCAAACTGTGATTAAACAAAACTTGTCTTCCTTTGTGACTGTCTGGCAGTGTGTGACAGATATGTCTTTAAAAAAAATGATAGCGCTCATTATTATTGAAGTCTACAGCTGTGAGGAAAATTACTTTGTAATTTCTGAAAATCTGCAGCTTGTCCGTCAATAGTTGGCTCACAGCCAGGTGTGTGTGTGTGTGTGTGTGTGTGTGTGTGTGTGTGTGTGTGTGTGTGTGTGTGTGTGTGTGTGTGTGTGTGTGTGTGTGTGTGTGTGTGTGTGAATTATGCTTCACCTTTCTATGAGAAAATTGCTTACCAGAGTGTAAACCAGGCCAGACAACAATAAACACATTATTTAAAGGTTTTAACAATGCTACATTCGAGTAAATTAAAGGTTCAAGATCAGTCTTTTAAAAAATCCAATCGACAGGCAGATTGGAATTAGAAATTATAATCATGAACATGTCATAAAATTCATTGTTTTACAGCAGCATCTCAATGCTAACCTTCCCCGACCACATTTCAAAATAAATAAAAATATTGAAGAAAAAAAGGCAAAGAGAGGTAGTATCTGTGGTTCATTGTCCATTCAGGTACCTGATGGCAGAGGGGAAGAAGCTGCCTTTGTGCAGCTCAGTGCTCGTCTTCAGGCTTCAGATTAAGGAGGATAAAGGGAGATGGAAAGTAACGTGTACACATGAGATTAGAAATAATGTTAGGGACAGTACACACCAAATGGAACTGTTTCACTGTTATATTTTCAATATAATTACATGAAAATGGTAAACCTAATGTTCTGCAATTTAGTGGTTGCAGTGATGCAAGCTGATAGATACTTTCATTCTGTATCCTGGAGCCATACTGTAACTAATTTTCTTGGATGAAAATAGCTTCAGTAAGGTTGAAATCTACCCACTTGTTTCTTGGGACCATGATGAGTAACCGCTTTGAACTTTCACTCGTCGCCTTGCTCTCCAGTTAAGAACCTGACAAATGCATGTTGAGAAACTGGATACAGTCTGTCTCCGGGTAAGCATCGAGTTCCATTTTCACAGACGTGCACAAGTCAATTTTGTCCATAAGTTGGAAAATGCACAATAATCACTTGATGTGGTAACTGTATCTTCACAGTATTGTAATTAATAACATGCAAAGTGCATGAGACTGAAAAGGAAGAACAATTATGGTACTTAATGTGGACAAGGAGAGAAAACTAGTTCTGTAGTTTGTAGGAATAAATGTTTGTACATATGCCAAGCATCCAAATTAAATCTTATAGGAGCACATGCATATGTAGGGGTGTCCACAAATGGGCATTTATAACCAGGGGGTGCCTGTATTATAAAAAAAATTTTAAAATTTACATAGAGATGGGTTGCTTTCTTTTTAACATCTGAGGGCATAAGAAAGTTTTGTTAGTACACAAGACCTTATCTAGTTAGTGGATGAGTTCAATGCTTTTAAATTTTTTTGAATAAAAATTGAAAAGTAATTTTTTTTCCATGTTAACTGGTAAACTCAAGATGGACCAATTGGCAATTTGTTTGGAAGTCATCTGCTGGGAAATCCAGCAGGACAGAAAGTCTGAGTTATAAATGCCATCAAGTAGGTCCTATATTCTTTGTGGTGTTCCATTTTGCAAACCCAAGTAGTTGAGTCTGGGCTGGGGCAAATATGGTACTGTTATACCCCACTTTACAAAATTAAAGCATTCCTATGAAACTTTTTGTAAGTCGAAATGGCATAAAGCAAAGATCCATTCAATTACATTTGTAAAAGTGAACACCGGTTTCTTCGTAAAAGCAAATTTTTGTAAAGGAGTGTGGGGTAACCACTGATTCACTCTTTGCACATGTATGGCTGTCCCACCCCTTGTTGATTGTACCTGTGGCTCCTCCCCTTTGAATCCCTAATAAAGGCAGCAATGCCATAACCCCCCCCCCCCCCCCCCAGAACAAGCTTGGGTCTCAGGTCAGCAACATCAGACGTGCCATCAGTTTACAGTAATAAAAGCCTGTCAGTCAGGTAACTTCTAGTCTTTGGAATTATTGGTACCAATCAATTTTATTACCATAATTTTTTTGAGACCATAGAGGCTGGAAATTGACCTGTGACCAGAAGCATCTGACAAGTTCGGACTCTGGCTATGCTGTTTCAACGTTTCTGTAGTTCTCCACCACGATCATCCAATCCGATGCAGATAAGCTGCTTACTGTTCTCATGGGTTGGGCACCGTGTTTACCCAATGGTCAGAGAATGCAAGACATTCACTGAAGCAAATTCTGAAAGGCCAGTACCTGGCCCAGGGGAATAAAGCCTACGCCAGACATATGCTAACCACGTGCAAGCAGTAACGCAGGGTCCTGTGAGACCTTGGACAGGCCTGTGGCTGCAAGGAGTACACAAAGGAGCTGATTCGAAACGTCTGTGTAGCAGGCATCAGATCAGATTACATTCACCTTCACCAGTGACTGCTAGAACAGGGTGAGATGAAGCCGCAGAAAGCAGTCGAGCTGGCTAAAACCCTGGAAGTACCCTACCGCTGGAAGTAGGCCTCCACAACGTGGACTCTTGTTTGATAATGCGGCCGCCACATGGGATGAGGGATCGCAGATCATCCCATGCTCCAACCTGACTGCTGCCGCTGGGAAGAATCTGAAGTGCTACTTCTGCGGCAGGCAGAAGCATGCCAGGAAGCACTGCCCAGAGAAGGACATGGTCTGTTCCGGCTACCTGATGAAAGGACATTACATGAAGGTATGCAAATCTAAGCAACCTTCTAATCCAAGCAGTGCCACATGCAGGCAGTGGGGGCCGCCACCATCTTGGTTGATGTCACTTCTGACGAACAACAGCACTGCGTGTGTGCTATGGTGGCTGCCATCTTACCAGACCACGAGCCAGTGCAGTGGATCAGAGCGACGCTACTCTGGCTTCGGTCATACTTGGCCAAAGTAGCCCTGATCAGCTCGCCAGGTAAATGGGCACAAGACAGGCTGCCTGTTCGATAGCGAAAGCACGGAGAGCTTCATCCACCCCAACGTGGTGCAGCTTTTGATGCCACAGCTCTGTGCCACATTAAGAGCATCACCATGGCATATGACAGGCCACAACCACCCCTCATGGTTTTCAACCCCTCAGTTTTTAAACTGCCTGCCCTCCCCTCTGAACATGTCCAACCAGCAACCCGCAACCCACCCACCATGCGCAAACTGCAGGCTCCACCCTCTGGGATTTTCCCCCCCCCACCTCTGTTCGCCAACCTCACCCCCATCTGTAATCCTGTTGCCAACAAAAGCAGGTGATGCAGTGCTGGGGAAAGGCCTTTATCAAATCAGAGGTGAGATGGCTGCTGACCGAGGGGATCATTGAACCCAGTACCAGTCCCTGGAGAGCTTAGGTAATGGTGGTTAAGAATGGGGGAAAAATACTGAATGGTTATTAACTACAGTCAGACCATTAACAGGTTTTCATTACTGGACGCATAACCCCTCCCCGCATAGCTGACATGGTAAATCAAATCACCCACTACCAGGTATTTTCAACCATTGACTTAAAGTTGGCATACCACCAGCTCCCTATCCACCCAGAGGACCACCAGTTCAAAGCGGATAGCCGCCTCTACCACTTCCTGAAGGTCCCCTTCAGGGTCACCAATGGAGTCTCTTTCTTCAAGAAAGTGATGGACTAAATGGTGGACAAGCACAGGCTGCTGGCCACGTTCCCCTTCCTCGACAATGTAACTGTCAGTGGCCACAATCTGCAACACCATGATGCCAACCTCCAGAATTCCTCCAGGCAGCCAAAACACTTAATCTCACTATAATAAGGATAAATGTGTATTCTGCACATGACATTTGGCTATACTCGGTTGTGTCATGGAAAATGGAGTTAATGGCCCTAATCCCGACCGCATGTGCTCCCTGTTGGATCTCCCACTTCCCCACAATCTTAAGGCCCTGAAAAGGTGTCTGAGGTTTTTCTCCTATTATGCCCAGTGAGTCCCCAACTATGCGGATAAGGCCCACTCCCTCGTAAAAAAAACAACCTCCTTTTCCCTGTCAGCAGAGGCCTGGAAGGCCTTCAACTGCATCAAAGGCCACAATGATCGCTATGGATGAATCCACCCCGTTCCAGGTTAGGAGAGGCAGTGTGTTTGACTTTGCCTTGGCCACCACACTTAACCAGGTGGGCAGACCTGTAGCATTTCTCTCCCGCACGGTCCAAGGCCGTGAGATCGAGAAGAAAGCCCAGTCTGCTGTTGAGGTGGTACAACACTGGAGGCACTGTTTTGCCTGCAAATAATTTACCCTGCTGACTGACCAACATGCAATCACTTTCATGTTCAATAACAAGCAGCGGGATAAAATCAAGAATGACAAGATTCTGAGGAAGAGAATCCAACTCTCCACTTACAATTATGATATCTTGTACTGGCCCAGAAAGCTCAACAAGCCTTTGATTGCCCTGACTCAAGGGACTTGCACCAGTGCACACATAGCCCAGTACGAGCCCTCCACTGACCTCTGCCACCCCAGGGTCACCAGGCTCTACCATTTTATCGAAACCCAGACCCTCCCTATTCAGTTGAGGACATTAAGATGATCACTAGAAACTGCCAGCTCTGTCTGGAGCGCAGACCACACTTCGACCAGCCAGACAGATCGCACCTGATTAAGCCCACCTGCCCTTTGAGCACTGAGCATGGATTTCAAGGGGCCCCTGCCCTCTTTGAACCGAAATGTGTACTTTCTCAGCATCATTGATGAGTACTCATATTTCCTGTTTACCATTTCCTCCCTGGACATGACCACTGCCACCGTAATCCAAACCTTGCACAACCCCTTCACCCTGTTTGAATATCCCTGCCATATTCATAACGACTAAAGATCCTCCTTCATGAGCGATGAGCTGAGCCAATACCTGCTGGCCAGAGATATCGCCATGAGCAGGACCATCAGCTACAACCCCTGGGGGGAATGGCCATGTGGAAAGTGAGAATGCCATAGTCTGGAAGGCCTTCCTCCTCGCCCTGAGGTCAAAAGGCCTGACTGTCTCCCACTGGCAAGCGGTCCTCCACGAAGCACTCCACGCAATCATATCCCTCCAATGCCCCCCTCATGAAAGGTTGTTTCCCTTCCCCAGGAAGTCCACGTCAGGAACCACGCTGCCATCCTGATTGAAGAAGCCATAAGTCAGACCCACTGGTCGAGAGGATCCATTTCCTTCATGCCAACCCCCAAAATGCTTATTTGATGTAACCAGATAGGTCCAAGGACACTGTGTCTGTCCGGGACCTGGTGCATGTGGAAGACCCTGGGACTCCAGCTGACCAACCAGTACATCTGCCCTCCCCCATTTCCCCCCCCCACCAATTACTCATCACATACCATGTCACCCTTCCCCAGCTCCTGATCCAACTGTCTCAATTCAGTTGCCAGACACTCCACCCGCTGACAATGACCAGACCATCCAGGAGTCAACAGCTGAGACACAACCTGCGCTACAACAGTCACAACGGCGGACAACACCACCCAACAGACTGAACCTGTGATGGATAAGAACCCATTTCACCCTGCCAGACTTTTTTTAAAAGAGGGGGGTGGAATGTGGTGGAACCACTGTGTTACTGTTGGTACATATATGGTTGACCCGGCCCTTGCTGATTTTACCTGTAGCTCCTCCCTCTTTGATTCCCCTAATAAAGGTGGCAACGCATAATCCCTCCCCCAAAACAAGCTCAGGTCATGGGTCAGCAACATGAGATGTACCATCAGTTTATGGTAATAAAAGCCAATCAGTCAGGTAACTTCTAGTCTTTGGAGTTCTTGATTGCACATCAGCGAGTATTCATAAAGTCTGTGAAGAAATGTCAGCTATTGGAAGGAGTGAACCAGCAGATGGATTTCAGACAGTTCAGTGTGAAAGATTTGAGGTAGAAACTGGTAAATAGTTGAAATAATAGTTCAAATGGCTTCAGGAACATTACTCATTCTTTGTAATTGAGCGCTAAAGGTAAGGAAAAGCATTCACTACCATATTTAACTAGAAATGCTTCATTCATCTCAGTTTTTTTTCTCTAAGATCTCTGGCATCAGGCAGTCCAATTCCCTTCCATGTGATATCAACAAATATCAACAAGTAGCCAAGAGCACTGGATACAGCATTGGATTTAGGACGAATAAAATCATAGATCTATTACTGAGGATGCCCTGCTGAACTAACCATGCCATGTACCAATTTGTTCCAGTTTAGTTACATGGCATAATTGCATAGCATGTCCTGTTGACAAGAAGCAGGACAAATCAAACCGATCCATTTACCATTGACTTATTCTATCTAATCAGCGAAGTGATGGGAAGTGTTGCATAAACTTCAATAACCTGCTCAACAATGTGCCATTTGGAATTTGTTAAACTGAACATCTGGGAGAAGAGATAAAGCACAACCATCTGAATTTCAGTCTTGCTCAAACTGCATCATCACTCTGTACATACTTTGATACCACTGGTACTGAGTCAAAATTCCTAATGTGGGCAATCAGATTACCTGGCAACTTCCCCCATCTATGCAGCTTCACCTCTGATCCAACTCAAACAGAGTGAAACATTTGGTTTGAAATCCTGACTTGCTAAATCTTACTGATTTAGAGTAAAGGTTGCTGTGCTTTCATTGAGTGGCCGATTGGAAAAATAATTCTCTAATAAGCATGAAGATTTAAAGATATAACACGTTACTAAGCAATGAGGCCATGTTAATGAGACCAATAAGAAGATAAACTGAAAAGGAATCCCAGGACAGGCTGTTAATTATCAGTGCAGGAAACTTCTAATTGAGACTTGATCATTTACCACATTGCCCAGAGGAAGTGAATGTCGTTATCAGCATCCAGTTTAATATGTAACCATAATTTAATAGTTAGCGTAGAAAATAAAAGTCAGAGCATAGGAATTTAAATATAACTGCTTATAAAGCAACATTTTAAACCTACAACTGGGCAACTCTACATGTGTAAACTCTCTTGATTAACTTAATGCTGTGGAGGGTTTGGGCAGGTAGCGATGAATCCTACAGTGTGCTCCATAATGTTTGGGACAATGACAGTTTTCTCCTTTATTTCCCCTGTACTCCACAGTTTTAGATTTGTCATCAAACCATTCACATGTGATGAAAGTGCACATTCCAGATTTTATTCAAGGTTATTTGTATACATTTTGGTTTGACCATGTAGAAATTACTTTTTACCATATTTCCCACATTTCAGGGCACAATAATATTTGGAACGTAGCAGTGGTATGTATATTAAAGTAGTTATATTTAGTACTTTGTTGCATATCCCTTGCATGCAATGACTGATTGAAGTCTATGATCATAGACATCACCAGGTACTGAGTATCTTCTCTGGTGATGTTCTGCCTACTGCTAGTTTTGGGGTTTGTCCCCTTAGGTTTTCTCTTCAACATATGGAAGGCATGCTCAATTAGATTTAGATCAGGTGACTGACTTGGGCATTCATGAACAACACAGAACAGAAGGGCCGAAGGCCTGTTTCTGTGCTGTTGTTGCATCTGCTAACAGCAGCGCTACTGAAAACACACGCATGCACGCGCACACACACACACACACACACACACACACAGACACACACACACACACACAGACACACACACACACACACACACACACACACACACACACACACACACACACACACACACACACACAAACCAGTAACTGACTTTATCTAAATTTCATGCACTGCTTTAAGGATACGAGCTACTTCCTGGCTGGAGCGGATGACCAGGAAGTGTTGACATTACCTAGGCATTGCATGTTGCCAAATGTGGGCTTTTCCAACTGACTGGGGCAGCAATTCGGCCCATCTAACCACATAATCGCCCTGCCCGCTACACTGTAATGTTCTATAGTTCTAATTTTGCAGTTTTTAAGCTTTGAAAAACTCTTTTGGTTGCTTTAGCAGTATGTTTGGGATCATTGTCTTTCTGTAGGATGAAGCACCGTCTAATGAATTTGGAGGCATTTGCTTATATTTGAGCAGATACACATTAGAATTCATTTTGCTACTGCCATCAGCAGTTGAAGATAACTGTGCCAGTACCTGTGGCAGCCAGACATGCCCAGGCCATAACGCCCCCACCATGTTTCACAGATGAGGTGATATGCTTTGGATTTTGGGCAGTTCTTTTAAGCCTCCACACTTTGCTCTTGCCATCACTCTGATACAGGTTAATCTTGGTCTCATCTGCTCTAAGACCTTTTTCCAGAATTCTGAAGACTCTTAAATACTTCTTGGCAAACTGTAATCTGGCCATCCTGTTTCTGTGGCTAACTAGTAATTTGCATCTTGCAGTGTAGCCTCTGTATTTCTGTTCATGAAGTCTTCTGTGGACAGTAGTCAGTGACACATCCACACCTGCATCCTAAAGAGAGTTTCTGATCCTTCAGACAGGCATTTGGGGATTTTTCTTCATTCTAATGAAAAATCTTTTGTCATCAGCTGTAGTGATCTTCTTTGACATACCTGACCCTTTGCAATTACTGAGCTCACCGGTATACTTTCTTCTTAATAGTGTTTCACCCAGTTGATTTTAGTAATCCTAAAGTTTGGGCAATGTCTCTTACTGTTTTATTGTTTATCAGTCTCATAATGGCTTCTTTGACTTTCAATGACAAAACTCTTGTCCTCATGTTGAAAAAAAATGGCAACTACAGACTCCAAAGGTGATCAAAAGCTTAGGAGCAAACCTAGCTCTCTTATACCTGGACCAATGAAGCAATTAAATATACCTGAGTACTCACAAACACTTGTGAAGCCAAATGTCCCAAACATTATGGTGCCCTGAAATGAAGGAACAATTAAAATAAGTGTTGTACTTGTACTTTTTCATGGTCAAACCAAAATGTATATAAATAACTTTGAATAAAATCTGGAATGTGCACTTTAACACATGTGAATTGTTGGATGACAAATTTAAAGCAGTGGAGCACAGGAGCAAATAAAGGGAAAAAGTGTCTTTGTCCCAAACATTATGGCGGGCACGGCATGATTTAATTGCCTAAGCTTCAGGCGTTGAGTTGTGCCCCCCCACCCCCACCCAGCTGCAGCTGGGATAAGTGTAGCCCTGGTACTTTAAGGATACGAGCTACTTCCTGACTAGAGCGCATTGTAGAGTCACTGCCTGCTTAGCGCGACATGACCAGGAAGTGTTGACATTAACTAGGCATTGCATGTTGCCAAATGTGGGCGTTTCCAACCGACTGGGGCAGCAATTCAGCCCATCTAACCACGTAATCGCCCTGCCCGCTACACTGTAATGTTCTATAGTTCTAATTTTGCAGTTTTTAAGCTTTGAAAAACTCCTTTGGTTGCTTTAGCAGTATGTTTGGGATCATTGTCTTTCTGTAGGATGAAGCACCATCTAATGAATTTGGCCACCCAATGTGGTCGCGGCCATCAGACCCGCACCCACCACCTCCCATGTCACTTGCATCTCGCTTTGATGCATGCTAGTGACTTTCCACCTGCCTCCCCCCAGCCATGTTACTAGCGTTCATCAAGCGTCAGTAGTATCTTAATGATGCTTTACGCAATAAAAGGACTGCCCTTGTCTCCTACCTCAGAGGGGCAGATGATGTAGGTCCTGGCTAGCACCAACTCCCCTCACCCCCACTGAACGAGTCCCCTCTAGCATTGTTCTGGTGCCAACCCTGCCCTAATACTGGTTAATGCTGATACAAATTTTAAAATAAATGTTTCATTGTTACAATATGTTCTTGCATGTCATGATTGCCAGCCAGCAACTGTTATGCATAATACTTGCATCGCAAACTCAAATGGAAATGTGCATGTGGCAGCTGGTCTGATATCACATGATTGTTTAAATGGGATAATTGCCAAATAAATCAATGAAATGATTTGCAGTGATTAGAGAAACAAAACTTCAAATTGTTATGAGGAATTGTAAAGATGTAAAAGGAGTGGGGAGGGGGGGGGGGGAATGAGATGGGCTTCATTTTCATTCATTTTGGAAGTAATGATTCGCTGAAAGGAAACTGCACCATGAGGAGAAAATGGAAAACCTGTGCAGCAATTCTGTGATGTGATTAACCTATTGCCTTGGTGCAGATCACTTGTAAAATTTGTACTTTCCTTAGGATCATATTTGCGGATGGTGGCTGCTTATTGCAATTTTGCACACATACTGGATTCAATTTCCTGAACTGAACTAATGGCCAGCTTGGGCCTCTCAAATTGGATAGATCTGTGGCCTCTAGTCAGTGGTTATTATGAAGATCTCCAAAGGCTAGTGGAACAGAACTGACAAAGTCAACTTGGTGTTCAGATAGCACACCTTGATGGGTTAGGTGAAAGACGAGAGTATGAAGTAAGGGTGGGGAGAATTAATGATGGGAAAGAAGCAACCAAAGCAGCACATGGGAAAATGCTTCACCAACTGGCCAAATATTTTATGATCTCAGATGTGAACAAGATCAGAGAGTACATAAATAAATTCCAGAAGTCAGAAACTGCAGATCTAGATGCACACGTTGCCCCATCTCTCACCAAGTTCTACCTTTTCAAATCACAACACCTGATGAACATTCAAATGCCACACCACACCCTTCCACATTCACCTCCACTATATCTCACTGTTTCCATGCAGTTCCAACATGTTAAAAATGGCAAAGTATTCACACACTTTTACAAAATACTCCCTGCACACTTACAAGTGAAGAGTACATTTTTGGCACCAATAGCAGAAGTCTGATTGGGGGTGGGGGGAGGGAGGGGGGAGTCTATGTTTAATGGCAGAACAGTCAAGAGAGGAAAATTCAGCTGATTATTACAGCTGTTGCCACTTATTAATTCACCTTTTACATTTCACTTGCATTTCAGAATGCAGTATCTTCTAAATTAGATTCTTGCGTCCTTAATACCACTTTCCATCCCTTGAGCCAGTCTTTGTGTTTTTTTTGTATTCAGATAGTTAAGATCTCCCAGCAGTCTGGGCAGTGGCTGTCTAGTAACAAAAGGATCAAGAACAGGACACACCTACACTCAGATTATGCTAATTGCAGCATGGTTCACAACACTATTACAGCACGAGTCACCTGGGTTTGAATCCGGCACTGACTGTAAGATATTTATTGGTTCTCCCTGTGACCTGCATGGTTTTTTCTCTGAGTGCCCTTGTTCCTCCCACCCTCCAAAAATGTACGGGTTGATCGATTATTTGGGAGTAGGATTTCAATTTCAATTAATTTTAAATCATATTTGTGATTGTCATATCAGAAATAGGCTGTAGTTCACAGTGGAACATAGTTCACAGGATGTACAAATGATAACTTGCTGCAGCTGGGATAAGTGTAGCCCTGGTACTTGCTTCACAGGGAGCACTGTACATGGGTTCTGCTCTAGAAGTCTCAGTGGCCTACAGATGAAGACTGAAAGGCATCAATAGCAAGATAACCTGAAATCCTGTATGAAATGTCAAATATAGAAGCTGTATAACATGTAAAGACACAAAGATGTGAATGAAAGATATACACAGTGGTGATGAGTTGATGATTGGTTGGGCTTGGTAAGTTCTAAATGAGAACACGTATTTATCTTTCAACCTCAAAATGTGAGCGTCTCTGCTAATTTGTGATTTATAAAATTGAAGAAGTAACATGGAGTCATAGATTCACATAATACAGAAACAGGAACTTCACTCTACCAGCTCCACACTGACCATGAACCTTAATCCAATTAATTCTCCACATATTCCCATCAACTCCAACCGCTTCCCAAAGCATGAAGGGAGTATCACAGTGGCCAATTCACGTGCATATTTGTGGGATGTGTAAGGAAATCTGAGCATCTGGGGGAAACCCATGCAGTCACAGGGAGAACGTGTAAACTCCACCCAGTCAGTACTGGAGTCCAGATTGGAGGCCAGGTTATCAGAACTGTAAGGGAACAGCTCAACTGGATGTGCAACTGTGGAACCTTCTTGACTTGCTTCTGTATTTCTGGTGAAACTATTCACTATGTGTTTTTAGGGATTTGCAATAATGGAAGAAGAGCAGATACACAGTAGTTCCCAGCCAGGATGGTGTGATACCTGCAGATTAACATGCTCATCATGGTGTACTCATGCAGTTGCTGCCTTGGCTCTCCCAGATGTCAGAGATTACAGGGTACACCAGACACCTACAAGCCTATGCCACACAAATACTCCAGTTAATCTATAACCCCCCGTACATTGATGAGTTTAAGAAATGACTGTGGTGCCTTTGTTAGTGGTACACACTACAGATATGGAGAGGGAAGGGGGTGGGGAGCTGGAGAAAAGGAGACAAAGGGATAGGAAAAGAGTGACTCGGGAGAAGGCAGTTTGGTAGGTTAATCAGCCACTGAAAATTGCCACCCCCCCCCCCCAATTTGTAAATGGTAGAATATTTGGGGGGGGGGGATGAAGAGAGGGGTCAGGGTGTTGATGGATTAATGTAAGATAGGTGTAAATGGGTCTGTTCCTGTGCTATATCTCTTTTGTTCCATGATGGCATGGAGTGCCAATCTTAGCAATGGTCCCAGCTTGAATAATATCAGACTGAATAAATGTTGTTGGAGTAAGGCTCATAGAAGCAAATGGAGAGTATTTAGAGCCACTCTAAAATGTGACTTGTAAATATTGGATAAGCTTTGCAATCGAGAGTTGAATCCTTTGAGGAAAATGCACAAATTCTTGATGTATTTTTGCTGCAAACATCATGATATGTCTGGTGTAGTGAATTTTCTGTTCAGCGGTGACCCTGGAAGTTCATGGCACTTTGGTGTACCATGTGAAAATGGCGAGACTCCTGCTGGAAGTAATGACATCCTGGTATTGAATGGGGATAGTGTTCAAAGAGCAAGTGATTGCAAATTTTGGAAACAGAAATAAAAGCAGAAAAATCTGGAAATATTTGGTAGATCAGGCAGAATCTGTAGGGTGGCTGACTGTACCTCTTTAATAGGACAGGTTATAGTCCATAATCCTAGAACTTGACCATAAGTATAGTACTGTATGCCAGAATTCCAGAGAGACCCATGGTTCTGTGGATGTCCAAGTTGTGAGAGCATAGTGATAGAGGGAGAGGGGTGGAGACGTTGACTACCTGTAGATTGTGATATGCCCAGTAATCTCATAGGCTCTAATCAGACAAAATTTGTTGGAGATACGTGAAAGACTGAAGATGCTGCGAAAAAAAATTAAAAAAACAATTTGCTCGGGAAACTCAGCCGATTGAGCAGCATCAGTAGGAGCTCTGGACAACGCAAACCCCTCAGAATGAGCCCTTTAATGTGGTTTTATTAAAGCCATTTGTTCAAACAGACAGCAGTTAGTAAAATATTTCTTTTAATTTTCCCCACTTGGAATGTCTCACATTATAAATGTTAAATTCCATTAAAACTTTATTTTCCCCACTTGAATCTTTATTGATGTGATGCATGTGGACCGCAGACAACAAGGTTGGACCTTGGGACAGATGGGCTATTTCTGTGTGGGTTCTATCTCCACGAAACTCTGTTTGCTCCAGGTGTAAATAATTTGGATGTGTGCGTTAGTTAAATTTATACAGAGATGTGTGAAATAATACAGGTCTTGAAAAATGATGAGGTGCATTGCCGGAAAGAGCACATAAAAATATTCTTCTTCTTTCTTTGGCTTGGCTTCGCGGACGAAGATTTATGGAGGGGGTAAAAAGTCCACGTCATCTGCAGGCTCGTTTGTGGCTGACAAGTCCGATGGGGACAAGGAAATTAGCTGATATGGGGGCAGCGCAACTAAATGGGTGACGTGGTTAGTGTAGCAGTGAGAGCAGCACTATCACAGCTCCAGCAACCCAAAGAGTTTGTACGTGTGTGGGATTCCTCCAGATGTGCCAGTTTCCTCCCACCTTTTAAAACACATAGGGGATTGTAGATTAATTGGTGTATTTGGGGGGAGGGCATGGGATCGTGGGCCAGAAAGGCCTGTTGCCATGCTGTATGTCTAAATTTAAATGGAACAGAGGAAGATTAGCGGCAATCTCGAATGGTGGAGTGGCCACAAAGAACCAGATGGCCAACACCTGCTCCAAATTCTTTATGGGCTGATGTATCAAATCTTTTCAATCAAATTTCTGCCCAGATGGATTGACAAGGTTACCTATGGAATGAGAAGTCTGTGAAGGGCTGATACTTAAGGATGGAGTACAGATTAAATAGAAAGGACAGATTGCGGGTGCTATTCCTACCCTATGAATACAAGGCTCCCTTCCTCTTTTCTCCTGCTGATTTTGGGCAAACCTGGTTTTCATTTCACCCACTGGAAAGAGTGCTGAGCCATAGAATATTCATGGAGAGATTGAGGAGATTGGGCTTTTAGTCTTTTGGAGTTTTGAAGAATAAAAGGAGATTACAATGAAATTCAGAAAATCTTCGAATGTCTTGATAGGCTTGGAGGACTTTTCTCTTGACTAAGTAGCAAAGGACCAGGAGGCACTGTTTAATAACAGGAGAAAGGCTATTAGAGACTGAAATGGGGAGAAATGTCTTCACTCAGAGGGTGCTTTGGGCTTCTTTACCCCAGATGACAATGCGCAGTCATGAGAGATAGATTTCTCCGTGTTAATGAAATCAAGTGATAAGGTGATAGTTAATAAGAAAATCTGCAGATCCTGGTGTTCAGTGCAATACACAAATATGCTGGAGAATCACAGCAGGTCACACAGCATCCAAAGGAAGTAGAGGTAACCAATGTTTCAGGCTTGGGCCTTTCGTCAACCAATACACAAATATGCTGGAGAATCACAGCAGGTCACACAGCATCCAAAGGAAGTAGAGGTAACCAATGTTTCAGGCTTGGGCCTATCGTCAACCTGACTTTACTTCCTATGGATGCTGTATGACCTGGCCAAGGACAAGAAAATCAATGCATCACATGGTAAATATTTTGAAAGGTGATTGATCTCTGTCACGTTTTGTAAACGTGAATGAGGCAGCACCAGATTTGTACCCTGATTTCAGAATCGCTATATTCTACTTTAATACTGCAGATCTAATTATTTTATAATCCAATGGTGTGGCAACACATCTCCTGGATGGCGAACCACCAGTCTTCCACCTCCAGTCTTTTTAAATTGGGTAAATTGGAATGACATTTGCAAATTTAGACATTTTTGCCAAGATCTCTTGAACTTTACATTGACCCCTTATAATGAGCCAACTTCCAGACACTTTCACCATGAGGAGAGTATAGGGCAGTTTATTGACATGATGCCTAAAATCAGAAGCATTAGTTTTGTGGTAATGTAAGAGTAACTGAGATTGCTCATAATAGTAGGGAGGTTTAACATAACATAACATAACATAACAATTACAGCACTGAAACAGGCCATTAGGCCCTTCTAGTCTGCACCGAACCAAACACCCCTTTCTAGTCCCACCTCCCTGCACAATGCCCATAACCCTCCATCTTCTTCTCATCCATATACCTGTCCAACCTTTTCTTAAATAATACAATTGACTCCTCCGCCACTATTTCTCCCGGAAGATCATTCCACACGTCTACCACTCTCTGAGTAAAGAAGTTCCCCCTCATGTTACCTCTAAACCTCTGCCCCTTAATTCTTAACTCATGTCCTCTTGTTTTAATCTTTCCTCCTCTTAACGGAAATAGTCTATCCACATCCACTCTGTCTATCCCTTTCATAATCTTAAATACTTCTATCAAATCCCCTCTCAACCTTCTACGCTCCAAAGAATAAAGACCCAATCTGTCCAATCTCTCCCCATACTCCAGATGCTTAAACCCAGGCAACATTCTGGTAAACCTTCTCTGCACTCTCTCCACTCTGTTTATATCCTTCCTATAATTAGGCGACCAGAACTGCACACAGAACTCCAAATTAGGCCGCACCAACGTCTTATACAATCTCAACATCACCTCCCAACTCCTATATTCCATGCAATGATTGATAAAGGCCAGCATACTAAAAGCCTTCTTCACCACCCTATTCACGTGAGTTTCTACCTTCAGGGAACGGTGTACCGTTACTCCTAAATCTTTCTGCTCTTCTGTATTCCTCAATGCTCTCCCATTTACCACGTATGTCCTATTCTGATTCTTCTTACCAAAATGAAGCACCTCACACTTATCAGCATTAAATTCCATCTGCCATTTTTCAGCCCACTTTTCTAAGCAGCCCAAATTCCTCTGCAATCCTTGAAAACCTTCTTCATTATCCACTATTCCACCTATCTTAGTATCGTCTGCATATTTACTAATCCAATTCACCACCCCATCATCTAGATCATTAATGTATATAACGAACAACAATGGGCACAATACAGATCCTTGAGGCACACCACTGGTCACCGGCCTCCAACCTGACAGACAATTATCCACTACCACTCTTTGGCCTCTCCCTTTCAGCCAATGTTCAATCCATTTGACTATCTTAAAATTTATACCTAAAGACTGCACCTTCCTAACTAACCTTCCATGTGGTACCTTATCGAAGGCCTTACTGAAGTCCATCCACTGCGCTACCCTCATCCACATTCCTAGTCACCTCTTCAAAAAATTCAATCAGATTGGTCAAACATGACCTTCCTCCCACAAATCCATGTTGAGTGTTCCTGATCAGACCCTGTCTATCCAGATGTTTATAAGTACTATCTCTAAGAATTTTCTCCATTAATTTACCTACCACAGACGTCAAACTTACAGGCCAATAATTGCCAGGCATCCTCCTTGAACCCTTTTTAAATAACGGAACCACATGCGCAATGCGCCAATCCTCCGGCACTATCCCCATATCTAATGATATTTGGAAAATTACCGCCAGAGCCTCTGCTATTTCCTCCTTCACTTCTCTCAATGTCCTGGGGAAGATCCCGTCTGGTCCCGGAGACTTATCCACCTTTATATTCTTCAAAAGCCTTAAAACTACACCTTTTGTAATCTCTATATTCCCCATATTTACCCAATTTGCTTTTTTTATCTCACATCTCCCAATATCCTTCTCCTTAGTGAATACCGAAGAAAAGAAACTGTTCAATATCTCCCCCATTTCTCTAGGCTCCACACACAGTTTTCCGCTCTGATTTTCTAAGGGACCAATTTTGTCTCTAGCTTTCCTCTTACCATTAACATATTTGTAGAACTCTTTTGGATTAGTTTTCACCCTGCTTGCCATAGTTTTCTCGTACCTTCTTTTAGCTTTCCTAATTCCTCTCTTAAGATTCCTCTTACATTCAATGTATCTTTCAAACATCTCCTTAACTCCATGCTTCTTATATCTAATGTATGCCTCCCTTTTTCTTCGAACCAAGTTTCCAATATTCCTTGAAAACCACGGCTCTCTCAAACCTTTTGCCCCTCCTTTTAAGCTAACAGGAACATAAAGCTTTTGCACTCTCAAAATCTGATCTTTAAAAGACTTCCATCTCTCTACTACATCCTGCCCATAAAACAAATTGTCCCAATGCACACCCTGCAAGTCCTTTCGCATCTCCTCAAATCTAGCTTTTCCCCAATCCAAAACCTCAATCCTTGGCCCTGATTTCTCTCTTTCCATAATGACATTGAAGCTGATGGCATTATGATCACTGGACCCAAAGTGCTCGCCAACACTAACCTCCGTCACTTGACCCATCCCATTTGCCAACAGTAGATCTAACACTGCTCCTTCTCTGATCGGTACCTCTACATATTGTTGTAAAAAACTATCTTGCACACATTTCATAAACTCTAACCCATCCAGTCCTTTCATAGAATGTGTTTCCCAATCTATATGTGGAAAATTAAAATCTCCCATAATTACAACCCTGTGCTTATCACAAATATCTACTATCTCCCTACAGATTTGCTCCTCTAGGTCTCAGTCCCCTCCAGGTGGTCTATAATACACCCCTACAAGTGTAACCTCTCCTTTCCTACTCCTCAGTTCCACCCAAATAGCCTCCATGGATGTCCCCTCTAATCTATCCTTCCTAGGCACCGCTGTAATATTTTCCCTGACAAGCAATGCAACCCCACCTCCTCTTGCCCCTCCGACTCTATCACACCTAAAGCAACGAAACCCAGGGATATTCAGTTGCCAATCACATCCCTCCTGCAACCATGTCTCACTAATCGCTACCACATCATACTTCCAAGTATCAATCCACACCTTCAGCTCATCCACCTTTTTTACAATACTCCTGGCATTAAAATATATGAATTTCAGGGATTTCCCAATTTTTAATCCCTGTTTTCCCTCATCTTTAAGAACAACATTATTTACTTTTCCTGCCAATTGCCCTTCATCTTCTTCCAGAGCATTTCCCTTTTCTATCACCTGCCCATCCATATTCAAATACTTACTACAAACTTTCTTTGTTTGCATTCTAACCTTCTCCTTACTGCTCTGTACTATTTTGTTCCCTCCCCCCAACCATTCTAGTTTAATAAAATGTTTTAAATTTTGAAGGGTTTTGACAGGTTAAATAAAGAGAAATTGTTTTCAGGGTCTGTAACCAAAGGACATTGGTGAGGAGAAAAAAGATTCCACAGGGATATATGTATTTACGCCCTAGATAAATGATTACTGTAATCGTGATCGAGAGCTCTTAATGAAAGATCAGAGACACAAGTTGAAAAGCCAAAAAAGAACTTGTTACATTTGAATTCAATTGATTGAATTTAATAAAACTCCAGTAACTGATCATCTGATTGTTTCAAAATCCTGATGGTTTGATATCTGGTTAACTCATTAGTTTGTAATGAGTTGGGTATCTTGAATTCAAAAAGGGTGTTCAGCCAGAGCTGAGGACCAGGACGGTGGCTGGAGCCAGGATCTGGGCTGTGGAGCAACGACGTAGCTAGAGCCGAGATCCAGAGTGCCTGTATATTAAACTCACTGGGCCATTTATTGGCCCTGCGACATTTAAAAAACAAAGTAAATTAAGAGTGTTTTGGGTATTAATAATAACATCCACTAATCCAGAAAATCAGCTCAGCTGGTACTACCAAGGTCCTGAAGGTGCTGAATTATTGGATCTTTATTATATCTGGAATTTAAAAAAAGATAGAATCAGGAATGGTGGGCAAAGACTGACCAATTAAAACCATTTGGTTCATTAAATGCCAGAAATACTGTGGTCAGAATTGAAAGAAAAACAAAGTTAACATTTTGGGTCAATAACTTTTTAATCGTGTCTGAGACAATTACAGATAAACACATTTTAAGATGCAGATAAAGAGTTGAGTAGGAGAGGAAAAAAGAAAAGGACAGAGAAGAAGGTGATAAAGATAAAACTAAAGTAATTAAATTGTCTGACTTGCATCTTTTCCACCAGTGGTTCTCAACCTTTTTCTTTCCACTCACATACCACTTTAAGTATTCCCTATGCCATAGTTGCTCTGTGATTAGTAAGGGATTGCTTAAGGTGGTATGTGGGTGGAAAGAAAAAGTTTGAAAAGCACTGTTGTAATCATACCTGATGGACTCGTTATGTGCATGGTTTCATAACTCCAAAGGACTGGGCCAATGACAATTTTTCTCAAGCAAAATATTTCAGTAACAATTGGGTCTAGAGCAGTGGTTCTCAACCTTCCCTTCCCACTAACATACCACCTTAAGCAATCCCTTACTAATCACAGAACACCGAAGGCATAGGGATTACTTAAAGTGATAGGTTAATGGAAAGAAAAGTTTTTTTTTTCTACTTTCATTTTTCTTTTAATACTAATCATATATAACATCTGGAAACGTGATTAGTTAATGAGTTTGTTCTTTTCTCCTTGTTTTTGCATTATTATTTGTTTCTAAAATACAGGTATTTTTTAGAATATGAATTATGGATATGATTTACAATTCATGTGTGTTAGTGATGCACAGTATGCCTGATTTAGTTTGTGAACTATCCATATCATCTTATTGAATTGTACCATTTTTTTTGTTTGTATAAGTTCGTTATTAAAATCAATAAAAATATGTTAAAAAGTAAAAAGAATAAGATACTGGAATCTTGCTGGAGGAACTCAGCATTCGCGGGTAGAAATGATCAATCAACGTTTGTCTGAATCCTTTATCGTCTTGATAAAGAAAACTCAAAACTTTGACAGACCTTTTCTACCCATGGATGGTGTCTGACCTGTTGGGGTCCTTCAACAATTCTTTGGTGAAAGATTGGATTTTGGATAAACAAGGAAACAAAGTATGAAATCTGACAAAATTAGAGCAGAAAATGTTGAAAATACTGATTGTTTGAAACTTTCAAACTTGGTGTTGAACCCAGTTGGCTATAATCTTCCAATTGGTAATATAAAGTGCTACTCCTCAAGGTTACATTGTGCTTTATTGGAACATTGTCAGAGACTCAGGAAGGGGTTGAGGTTGTGAGTGAAATGGAGATTTGAAGTGACAAGTTTAAGAACATGTATGATTCTCAATGGCCCAAAAACAGTCAGCCAAATTTTATTTGGTTTTGCAATATAGAAGAGAACTCATTGAGGCACTGAACTCAATATTATTAAATTGGAAGACTTATCAAAAGAATTGCTGGTTCGCCTGGAAAGAGTATTTGGATTCCTGGAGGATAGAATGGAAGGCAATCACGGAGCAGATGTGGTAACTTCTGTGGTTGCATAGGGAAAGTACCATGGAAGGATGAAAATAGAATCCATTAAAAATTAGTTCCAAGCAGAACTGTCCTAGTATGTGTCCAAGCGCAAAATATTTCCTAACCTCTTTTATTTCCCAGTGCTGAGGCTTTTTTTTTTGTAGTGATATATCTCATTTAAAATCTATGTTTTATTCCATTGCTTTTTTTGGAGTGTGTTCTGGTAGTTAGCTCCTTTTTTGTCTCAGATACTCAGCCTTTTGATCGCTACACCAGATTGAACATGAAAACAATCAGTAAATACGATAAAAACTTAAGATTCCCAGCAAAGATACAAGGGTGCAGGTGAATGTGAAAAGTAATTTCTTGTAATCCACCTCTGCATATCAAACAGGAAGGGATGGAATATCCAGGATAAAAAGAATAAGATGACAAATACTAGCAGAGGTGAATTTAAAAACTCAATATTGATCCAGTATTAGCACGTACAACCAACAGATTATTGCATGTAAACACTTACCCAGACAAGTACGCAAATTTAAGTAAATGTGGTATTTCTCTTGCAACTCGGTTCTCCATTCATAAGCTTTAAGAGTGGAACAAAAATCGTTATGCTTATGCTCCCTGCTTTTAGCACCTGTAAAATCAATAGTATTCTTTTATTTAAAAATCTGCCATTGCTTCTGAGGCCAATTAATACTTCATAAATAAGGCTTCAGAAAAGAATCTGGTATTTTTGACTGGGAGAAAAGAAAAGGCCTGAAGGAATTAACTTACCTGCTGAGCTGAAGTAAATTCAGCAACAAAACAGCTAAATGCTCAGCAGAGTTTGCATTTTGTGGTAATTATTATGGCAACTTGCCTTAGGCTATATGCTCCACAGGATTCTCATAATCAACTGAAGTTTTCAATATATTTGGCTATGCTCACCTGGACTTTGATCAAAGTAGGACCTCATTATGTGTTAAGATTGATACTTACCCATAATATTTATATTAGTTCAATAATATCATCAACTATCGCTAAGGATGGGGGGTGTTTCATGCAGAGAGTGGGAGAGAGAGATGGGGCAATCTCATGCAGAGAGTGGGGGGGTGGTGAGTAGTCTCATGCAGAGAGTGGGAGAGAGGAGCAGCCTTGCGCAGAGAGTGGGGGGGGGGCAGCCTCGCGCAGAGAATGGGAGAGGGGGAGGCCTCACGCAGAGGGAGGGGAGGCCTTGCGTAGAGGGAGAGGGCGGGGGCAACTCGCACAGGGGGAGTGGGCGGGAGTGATCTCGCGCAGAGGAAGGGGACGGCCTCACACAGAGGGAGAGGGCACGGCCGCGCTCAGAGGGAGAGGGCGGGGTCGATCTCGCACCGGGAGGGGGCAGAGAAATGTCTGGCGTCGCGAGGGGATGGGGTGGGATTGACATGCGCCTCGAGGTGGCAGAGGGCGTCTCGTGCCTAGATGTGGGGGGGGCGTCCCATGCCAAGAGAGTGGGCCATTCAGAAGGCTGTGGATTCAAATTCTGTCCAAAACTAGAGGTCTTGACCAGATAAGTGCTGAAAAACAATGCCACACACAAGATGCTTCCATTTGAATGTGACATGAGATAAAGGCACTCTTTTTCCTCTTTAGTGTACTAGATTCATAAAGCACAGAAATGAGCCCTTTGGCATACTTGTGTTCATGCCACCCCTTCAAGTACCAATGTATAATAATGCCATTTCCCAGCACTTGGACATCTATATCTTTAAAAGTTCACCACCCCTTAGGCAATGTATTCCAGATTTCAACCAGTTTTTTTTGATGAAAACAAATCTTTCTCAATTCCCCCTCTAAATCTCCTGCCCTTTACTTTAAACACATACCCTCTGGTCTTAGACACGTCTGTTAAAAGAGAAAAGGTTCTTCCAATTTTCCCTTCATAATTTTGTATAATTCAGTCAGTGCCCCACCCTCTTCCCACCTCTGTCATATCTACCTTAAGCAAACCCTGCCTATTCGTCTTTCCTCATGGTGAGACTGTTTCCTCTGAGCTAAGTGTAACAGACCCCATGGCACGGTTTCAAAAAAAGCGTATGAAAATGATCTGTTGTGAACTGGAAAATATTTATTCCTCAATTAACTGCAGCAAAACAAATTTCCTGATTATTGTCACATTGCAACTTGCTGGGTACATAATAGATGCTGCATTTTCTACGTTATGTTTGTCTGGATAGGAGCTTCAGTATATATGTAGTTTTCACCATGGATTTAGCCTCCATATTAATTTCCATGCATGGAAAGAAGCTAGAATATAGACTTTAAGAGGATGGGTAGAGGTCACATCCCAGTCCACATCAATAACAGTGAAGTGGAGATAGTAGATAGCTTTAGTTTCTAGGGAATAAATAATTCCAGTGACCCGGTCTGGACCCAGTGATAAAGAGCACAGACCAATGTCTCTGCTGTCTTATACGGCTAAGGATGTATGGCATGTTCCCCTTGTCTCTCAACAACTTCTATTGGTGCACCATTGAATACATACCAGCTGGAGATATCATAGTGCAGTAAGGGAGCTGTACTGTCCAAGATCAGAAGAAGCTGCAGAAGGTGGTGGATGCAGCTCAGAATTCCATACAAGCCTTCCCTTCCTCCATCGGCTCCATCTGCATCTCCTGCTGCCAAGCAAAGTAACAAACTAATGAACCCATCACACCCCGGACATATTAACGTCTCCCTTCTTCCATTGGTGGCCTGTCCAGTGCTGTAGTTATATGGGAAGAATGTGTAAGAGTAGGAAATCTTAAGGACAATTTATTCCCTATTGCCATCAGGTTTCCAAATGAACCTTGCAGCAGTGCTCTCATGCTACCCTTGAGATATACTCGTTGAACTTTTCACTGTAACATCACATTCTGTCATTGTGCTCTTTCTCCCCTACTTTATATGGTAGTACGGATGTTAGAGCTAACTGGCTAGAATCCATCTCATTGTATCTGGGATAATGTTTGAAGTTAAAAGACTCAGCGAGAGTTATAAATGAAATAGTCATAAGCCAACAGTGATAATCCTTTTTTTTAATGGCAGCATGCACTGCAGAGAGGCATGAAGCTTAATTATCACATTTACTTCAGACATCTGTTGGAACATAGAAACATAGAAGATAGGAGCAGGAGTAGGTCATTCGACCCTTCGAGCCTGCTCCGCCATTCAACGAGATCATGGCTGATCTTAAAGTTCAGTACCCCGTCACCGCCTTCTCTCCGTAACCTTTAATACCCTTATACTGAAGAAATATATCTAATTTCCTCTTAAATATATTTCATGAACCTGCCTCTACTGCCCTCTGTGGCAATGAATTCCACAGATTCACCACCCTCTGGGTAAAGAAATTCCTCCTCATCTCGGTCCTAAATGGTTTGCCTATTATCCTCAAACCATGGCCCCGGGTTCTGGATTTTCCCATCATTGGAAACATCCCATCTGCATCCACTCTGTCCAGTCCTGCCAGAATTTTATGTCCCTATGAGATCCCCTCTCAATCTTCTAAACTCCAGCGAGTACGATCCCAATTTGCGCAATCTTTCCTCATAAGTCATTCCTGCCATTCCAGGTATCAGCCTGGTGAATCGCCTCTGCACTCCCTCCATTGCAAGAACATCCTTCCTTAGATAAGGTGACCAAAACTGCACACAATACTCCAGGTGTGGTCTCACCAAGGCCCTGTACAGCTGCAGTAAGGTATCCTTGTTCCTATACTCAAACTGTCTTGATATGAAGGCCAAAATACCATTGGCCTTTTTAACCGCCTGCTGTACCTGTATGCTCGCCTTCAGAGACTGGTGTACAAGTACCCCTAGGTCTCTCTGCACTTCCACATCTCTTAATCTATTGCCATTCAAATAGTAATCTGCCCTCCGGTTTGTATTACCAAAGTGGATAACCTCACATTTATCCACATTGTAGTGCATTTGCCATGTATCTGCCCAGTCCCTCAATTTATCCAAATCACACTGGAGCTTCCTAACCCCCTCTTCCGTGCACACAACCCGTCCTAGCTTAGTGTCATCTGCAAATTTGGAGATATTACATCCAATCCCCTCATCCAGATCATTAATGTAAATTGTGAACAGCTGGGGTCCCAGTACAGATCCCTGTGGGACCCCACTGGTCACCGCCTGCCACTCAGAAAATGAGCCATTTATCCCAACTCTCTGTCTTCTACCTGCCAGCCAGTTCTCAATCCACATCAATACTTTGCCCCCAATCCCATGAACCTTGATTTTGGAAGCCAGTCGTTTATGCGGGACCTTATCGAAGGCCTTTTGGAAGTCCAGGTACACCACATCCACTGGCTCTCCCCCATCAATTTTACCTGTCACCATCTCAAAGAATTCCAATAGATTTGTCAACCATGATTGACCTTTTGTAAATCCATGTTGACTCTGTCCGATCCCTTCTCTGCTAGTCATATGCTCCACTATTACATCCTTAATAATGGATTCCATCATTTTGCCCACTACTGATGTAAGGCTCACCAGCCTATAATTCCCCGCTTTTTCTCTACCCCCCTTTTTAAATAGTGGGGTAACATTAGCTACCCTCCAATCCATGGCACTGATCCTGAGTCTATCGAGTTCTGGAAAATAATTCTTAAAGCATCTGCTATCTGAATGGCCACTTCCTTAAGTACCCTAGGATGTAGATTATCAGGCCCTTTGGATTTATCTGCCTTCAATCCCATCAATTTCCCCAAGACCATGTCCTTAGAGATACTGATTTCTTTCAGTTCCTCCCTTGCATTAGTCTCTATGTTTCCCAACATCCTTGGGAGGTTATTTGTATCCTCTCTTGTAAAAACAGAACTAAAGTAAGAATTTAATTGGTCTGCCATTTCCTTATTCCCCATTATATATTCCCCTGATTCCGACTGCAAAGGACCTACTCTGGATTTCACCAATCTTTTCCTCTTGACATATTTATAAAAGCTTTTGCAGTCGGTTTTTATATTTGCCACAAGCTTACTTTCGTAATTTATTTTTGCTCTCTTGATTAATCCCTTTGTCCTCCATGGTGCTCCATCGTGCTGAAGTCCACCCCACTAGATATACACGTTGTATGAAGGAAGGTTGCTGACCAGCTCAACACAGTCAGACTTTTGCAACCCGCAGCAGATGATCAAGGTAATTATTGTTATCAGGGGCTAGATGAAGGCAAACATGCATTGCTTTCTCAATAAAATTCTTGTGGGGCCCAAAAAGCATTGCAAAAATCCATGAGGCTCACATTTGTGCTTAGTTCTAAGTGTTTTTCCTTACATTATCCTACAATTTTAGCCGAGCTGTGTTTTTTTGACAGCTGGAAGTGGCATCAAAAGAAGAAACGGAGTTCAAAAATTCTAAGTTAATATGCTGCTCAATTTTTAAGATGTTATTGGTGGCGCAACCATGGATACTGTTGCCTACTCTGCTTGAGTCTATCCCTCGAGATCGCATCACAACCTAGTCATCAATATCATCTCCAGACACCCATTTGACAAAGAGGCCTTTTCCATTTGTTAATACTTTTGTGATTAATTAACAACATGAATGTTAACAGGGACAGATTACATCGCTTCTGAGAGTATTGCATAAGCTAAAGTTTTGAACAGGGAATTGAAAGAAAATTCATGCAAGCTGTGAATTGATAATAGATCCCAGCCCAGAAATCAGTCTCGTTGACAGGCTGTGCTCTCTCTCTTGGTGGAAGTGTTTCTGGAGCAGCCCATATTTCCAGGGAAACTCACACCTCCAACTGTGGGTTTGGGTGGTCTGTTCTGGTGTCAAAGGAAGTGGCAGAGGTGGGGATGGGAGGAGGGATGTTCTGGTTCGGAGCATTTGCAGTGTTATTATTGAGAGAAAATACTTTTGCTGATCTTATTCTGCAGGTTCTGCAATGGTACAAATCCATCTGATGAGAATGGGTGGGAGGCTGGGTTGTGGTGTATAGGAAAGGGGACAAAAAAAATGGGAGGGGGAAGAGGAGGGAATAACAGAAGTGGTGTCCAGAGAAGGAGGGGACATGTAACCTGAAATTTGAAAATTCAAATGTAATATTGCTAATGCATCTCCAACCCTCCTCACTCGTGCTCTGCATCTGCTGAACTTGCAAGAGAGCAGGCTGGGTAGCTTTGAGAATTCCAGACTTTTAAAATCTGATTCAACCTCAACACAGCTGTTCTGGTGCTAAAATGCAACTTCAAGTGTGTAAAGACTTTTATGAAGGTGCATTGGTTATCATACTTCCAATGTCTTTGAGCAAGAAATGGTTTCAACCAGTGTTCTCAATATTTTTCTTTCCACTCACATACCACTTTAAGTAATCCCTATGCCATCGGTGCTCTGTGATTAGTAAGGGATTGCTTAAGGTGGCATGTGGGTAGAAAGAAAACGTTTGAAAACCACTGTTTTAATTGTCCTTAATTGGCTCATTATGTGCATGGTTTCATAACTCCAAAGGAGATGGGCCAATTACAATTTTTCTCAAGCAAAATATTTCAGTAACAATTGGGTCTAGATCAGTGATTCTCAACCTTCCCCATCCCACTCACATAAGCAATCCCTTACTAATCACAGAGCACCTGTGGCATAGGAATTACTTAAAGTGGTATGTTAGTGGAAAGAAAAAGGTTGAGAACCACTGCTTTAGATACAGTTAAAGCACATTCCCAATGGGGAACAAAAGAAGGTCAAATAAACCTGGGTTTTGCTGGATGAGGAAGGAACAGAGGAAACTACAGCAGGAAAAGACTGCACATACCAAGTCAGCACCTCTTCCTTTCACCTCCCTGTCTGAGGGCTACTATTAAGTCTCTCTCCCCCAATCATATTTCAGCTTCTTTCTCTTCTACCTCCCACCAGTATCCACTTATTATCTCTTATCTGTTAGTCTATGCTCCCCGCCCCCCCCCCCCCCCCACCCACCCCCTCAGCTTTTATACAGGCCTGTCTGATTTTTGACATTCCTGATGTCAGGTTCATGCTTGAAATATCAACCAACTTTTACTTGCTTTAGATGCTGCATGGCCCGCTGAGTATCTCAGCACTTTTGTGTTATGACAAGTGGTAGGTTGTAAATATCATTGAGAACACCAGGCCGACTACAAAATCAGCTGGGAAGTGATCATTAAAATAAGAACCAACAAGAGTAAAGGAGAAAAGATCAGCCGACAACATAAATGGGAATCCAAAAGAGTTTGATAGCCATATATATACCGAATGAAATGGAAGTACATGGAGGAGTGGGCTCTTTTAAGGAATAAAAAAAAACAGGAGGGTGAGCGCAGTTTTTGGTATTAAATATATGTTTGTGTCTGTCTTCTCCATGGAAAAAGGTGTTTCAGCTAATAATGAATGAAGATAAAGATGAAATGTTTAGTAGATCAAAATGTAATAAAGTGAAGGTATTGTGAAAGTTGGCTGAACTTAGGTGTCACATGGGTGTAAAAAAATAAAGTAGCTAAGTTATCAGGTGCCAATCAGATGCAACAGCAGAATTCTATGTGAACTCCAGAGAGGTGCATTGACTCGAACTTGTCAATATTCTTTGGATAGGAGAATGGTTACAGAAGACTAGAGAATTAAATTATTCACCACAAGAGTGGGAAATTTTACTTGTTTAAATGGCACATTAAGTATAAGTTTAGCATCAACAGACAAGTCAGATTAACCATAGTGACAGGAACACTATGAGAAACATTTATCCAGTTCAGGATTAATAGTCACCTGGAGGAAAATTGATTCAGTAAAGGAAGCCAGCACAGATTTTTCAGTGTAAATCATGTACAACCAATGAGAGAGAATAAGGAGAAATCACAATCAGAATCAGATTTATTGTCATGAACATGTGTTATGAAATTTGTTGTTTTGCAACAACAGTATTGTGGTGAACAATGTGCAAAATTATTATAAATTCTATAACAAGAATTTTTTTAAATAAATAATTGTGGCGTGGCGGGGCAGCCGGCCAAAATGGCGCCATCGGGGGTTTCCTCCCGACCTCGGCTCCGGGCTCAGAAGCCCGCGCTTGGCGACCCACGTGACGCTCCGGTGTCGTCGGGGCCCCCCAGCGCGGTTCTCAGCCAGGTCCGGGCTGGGAGCATAAGACCTGCCAGGCAGCCTGCAATAAATCAGTTTTGCTCACTGAATTCAACCCGTCTGGTTGTGCGATCCTTCAGTTAGCAGTGTAGCCCCCGCTACATAATAGTGCAAAAAAAAGAATAATATGGCTCGTATGGTGTACATGGATTTCCAGAAGATTTTTGATTGGGTACCACATAAAGCTCTTAATAGCAAAGTTGAAGCACATGGGATGAAAGGAACATTGAGAGCTCAGTTATGACGATGGCTGGCACTGGGGGGGGGGGGGAGGGGGGGCGGGGGCATTAGCGGGCCATGCCTTCCAAAATGAATTATTGTGCGCCCCCCCTCACCCACAGGCCAACCCTTTAGCACTAAACTTTTTAAATTAATTTAGATTTATCATATTAAAAGTTACCTTTTTGCTAAATTAAATAAAAACAAAAATAAGAAAAGCGTACGCACATGATGTCAGAAAGGAGGTCACGTTAATAATGTGTGGAACCTCCATGCACACGTGACATCATAACGGAAGTTGTGTCAGGATTATGAGCAGGGTGTGCGCCATGTTTAAACCAGAATAAAGTGTGCTTACCACTCGACCGTTGTGAATCGATTCTTAAAGACACAGATGCAACAGAAATGGATACAAGGAGATTCAGCATCAACATGAGCTACCTGCGACCCTTCTAAAGCTAAGTCATGTGTTTAAAACACTTTATGGTGCAAGCTTTGGCTTGCATGATTATTACGCAAACTGTTGAATTTTTTTTGGGTCTGTCTGCATTTATTCGGTAAGAGTGGAGTAAATAGTCTATTTCAAGTGATGTTTTAATGATGCATACAATGCAGTGCATGTGAGAAAGAAAGAGAGACTTTGCAGAGTGTTTTTAAATTGGAACTGGGTTGGTGTGTTGGTTGTTGATGGCAAAGTTATATTATCTGCAGCTTGTTAGAAAGGGAGAGTTTCCAGCCAGTTAGACTCACAACTGAGACCAAAAGGAAGCCCCTCAAACAACAGGAGGAGGAGTAAGGACATGATGTCACAGTGGTGACAATGGTGTAAATGGAAATGAATGTAACAATGTATATTGATGGAAATGTATGGATACAGAACTTTGAAGCGTTTTCCTTTGTGAATGTTTATTTATGGTTGAGGTTCATCTTATTTATAGTTTTGAGAAGATGACAAGTACATCTGAAGCACAAAATGGTTGTTTTTGAAAATAGCTTTATTCCCACGGACTCTGACTACAACACTGGAGTGCAGGAGTACGATTTGAACCCAAAGTTATAGGTCTTTAAGTTGCAGGTCTAAGTACAGAAACTAGAAAAGACATCCAGCACTAGTGTCACTAGGGGTTATGGACTGCACTGGGTGATGCCATTAGAGGGGCTGTCACCAAAATGGTCTCCACACATGCTTGTGTGAAACGCCGGAGGGAGAAGTATGACAGCACAGCGGGCGGAAGAGGTCCCACCCACCTCAACAGCAGCTTGTGCCCTCTCGTGGTTACCCTAATTCCAACCCCCCCCCCCGATTAGATCTCTTCTGGCACTGACCTTGGTTATGGAATTGGCTCAGTAACAGAGGGCTGTCTAGCGAATAGTTATTTCTTAGATTAAGGGACATTGAATAGTGTGTTCCCCAGTGATTGGCAATGGGGCCATTGCTTTTTAGATCCATATGAATGGCGCAGACTTTCAAAACCACAATTTCTAAAGTCACGGATGACATAAAACTTAGCATTAATGGATTGCAACAGGATATAAAAAGGCATGTAAAGGTGGAAGATAAGTGGCAATTGAAGTGAAAAAGCAGAGAAATTTGAGCTGATACATAGAATGAAGAGAGCAAGACTAGTGTTCTAAAAGAAGCAGAAGGACCTGGGTATATGAGTGAACAAGTCCTTGAAAATGTAGGTCAGGTTGAGAAGTGGTTAACAAGAGTCGAGATGGCAGAGGCCGACAGCATCGAATCCACGCTGCTGAAGATCCAACTGCGCTGGGCAGGTCACGTCTCCAGAATGAAGGTCCATCGCCTTCCCAAGATCGTGTTATATGGTGAGCTCTCCACTGGCCACCGTGACAGAGGTGCACCAAAGAAGAGGTACAAGGACTGCCTAAAGAAATCTCTTGGTGCCTGCCACATTGACCACCACCAGTGGGCTGATATCACCTCAAACCGTGCATCTTGGCGCCTCACAGTTCGGCAGGCAGCAACCTCTCTTGAAGAAGACCGCAGAGCCCACCTCACTGACAAAAGACAAAGGAGGAAAAACCCTACACCCAACCCCAACCAACCAATTTTCCCCTGCAACCGTGTCTGCCTGTCCCGCATCAGACTTGTCAGCCACAAACGAGCCTGCAGCTGACGTGGACATTACCCCTCCATAAATCTTCGTCCGCAAAGCCAAGCCAAAGAAGAAGAAGAAGAAAGAAGAAGAAGTAGATGCTGTTAATCAAGGGAAACAAACAAACAAGGTGTGGAGGATTGGTTTGTGAGGTGAAGTACCCAGTTACAAAAGTTGATTAGAAATACTTGGACTTCTTTTTAAAGAGAAGAAAAGGCTGAAAGGAAACTTGTAGCAGGGTATAAAAAGATGAGGGATCTAGCCCATGGATAGTGGGAGGCAGTCCCTTTTGATGGATGGATCAAGGTACAGAGGACACAGGTATAAAATAAAGGGCAAGAGAATTGACAGTTACAGGAGAATAAACTTATCCAAAGTGTGACTAGATTCTGAAATAGACAGTCTACAGATGTGATGGAGGCAGGTGCATTATGGCCTTCGAGAGGAAATGACAAGTAAATAATGAAGACAAATTTGCCAAATGATGCTAAATGGACAGGGGATTATGGGTGGTTCTAGTGAGTTGCTGTGGTTAAATGACTGCATAAAGCAGAATGTCCTAAACCATTCTATGATTCTCCATTTTTTAAATTCTTCTGGATTGCTCATGAAGGATTAATCTTTAATTTTGGCAGTTGGCCATGTAATTGAGTTTTATAAAGCAGCAATATTGTGTGTGTGTGTGTGTGTGTGTGTGTGTGTGTGTGTGTGTGTGTGTGTGTGTGTGTGTGTGTGTGTGTATATAAGGTGTGTGAACATGTGTACATGTCCATGATGTGACTTCATCTGTATAACTTGACGTCAAATTGATTAGAAGTCATACTTGCTAAAGACACACAAGAATAGATTAGTTGTCTAGAAGCTGGTTTTGCAAAGCAGCAGAGAAAACATGAGCAATATGAAATAGAGCCTGACTTTGGTAACCTTTCGAAGATTATTATAATGCTTTTTACACTGTTGCCAAGTTTCAACAACAATACTGCTGGTATTAATAGGCTAACCAGGTTGCTCTAATGTTATTAGGCTATTTATTGAGGCATCTGTCAGCCATCAGAAGGAATGAAGACCTGTTTCATTCCCCTGTTGCTCCATGTGGAGCCCTTTAGCTGTGTTGTAGATTCAGGGTATTCTGGCCCATATCGTATTGCCACCTGACTCAGAAAAGTGATTTATACTTCCCAGTGCACCCTGAAGAGCACACATCCCCTTTGGGGACAAAAAAAATCAGACTCCCTTTAAATGGCAGCAGGTCTGTGGGATTTGTTGACTTGCCACATGGCTGGCTGCCAAGAAGCAGCAAGATTACCATTGGCAACCTGCCTCTTTAATAGAGATCTGGATACCAAGGTTGATCAACCGACTTCATCAAGCAGGCATTGCAAAGCAGAGCAGCAGATGGAGCCTTTGAACAGATATGATTCTTTCAGATGTGTTCTTGTACTTAGGAAATTCATCAGATTTGGTGAAGATGTGGAGCCAGTCTATTGCGATAAACCCAAATCTTTACCAATGAGAACTAGAAGCAAGAACACGTTCCTTGGCTCCTCAAACTTGCACTACCATTTCATTGGATCAGGGTTGATCTGACTGTAAGCTCAACTCTACGTTCCAGTTTACCTGCACTCATCTTTCACTTGTTTGCTGCTCCCCTCCCTTTGCATTTATATATTCTCTACCACCAAATGAACTTGGCTCAGGGGGCACAATTAGTGTAGTGGTTAGTGGAATCCTATTACTGTTCCTGAAAAAGGTCACTGGCGCTATCTGTGAGGAGTTTATATGTTCTCCCCTTGACTTGCGTAGGCATTCCCTGTGTGCTCCGGTTTCTTCCCACCCTCCGAAAATGCATGGAGTTGGTTGGTTCATCATGCATAATTGGGCAGCTGGAATCAGCTTCCATGTGTTGTAAATAAATTTTAAAAATAAATACATTTAAACTTTACTAAACTGAAATTCTTGTATTGGAGTATTCCATCGGAACATTAATTTTACGAACTTCAAAGGTTTGCCTTCCCCTCAGTTTTCACCATTTATGCTCCGATCTATTTTGAGCTGTTTAACCCCTGACCTTGACAGAAAGTTACCAGAGACATGACTGTTGACTTCTGCTGCATTCAGAAAAAAAGTTCCCAAATTGTACTTCTCCAGGCAGATGTCCAAAGTAGGGGTGGATTGGTGGGTGGTGGTTGGGGAGGGGAATGTGGGTGCGTGAAATTGCTGCCTAAAATGGGGAGGATATAGCTGCCCACATTAACAGTGGGAGAGGGTTGGCTTCTATTTTAAGAGAAGAATTGGTTAGATGCTCATTCTAAGAGTGGGGAGGAAGTACTTTCTCATTGTGGCAAAGACTAATCTACCCAGTGGGTCATGGGTATACACCTTTTCCAAAGTAATAGCTGTTTCAACACTTCAAACTCATATTCGGGTCCTCTGGCTGGCCTCACGTTTGTTTGGGGACAGAGTGACATTTCCTCTTTCACTGTCTCTCACATCAATGCCAAAAAAACCTCCCAGTAATGGACTCCTTTCAGAGGGTCAAATCTTCTCAGACATGGCTAGTCTCATTTGCGGAAGATGAAGATTTGTGGTGATGCATGCCTTATGGATGCCAGGAGGAGGTCACTTTCAGCCTGGAAAACATTAGAATGTGCTGGAGAAACTCAGCAGGTCTTGCAGCATCCAAAGGAAGTAAAGGGTAAACAAAATTTCTGACCTGGACCTTCAACAGGTATTAGAAAATCAGGCAGACCCCTGAAAAACAAAAGGTGGGTGTGGGGAGAGTAGGAGAGAAAAGGAAGGAGGAAGGGGAAGCACTGGCTAACAAATAAGAAGTCATAGATAGATACATAGAACATTATATCACAGAACAGGCCAATTGGCCCATGATGTTGTGCTGACTTAAATGTACCAACCCAAAAAAACAAACCTTCCCTATGTCATAACCCTTTAACCATGTGCCTGTCTAGGAGTCTCTTAAATGCTCCTATTGTTCCAGCGTTGGCAATGCATTCCAGGCACCCACCAGTCCCATTTTTACAAACGATACAGATGGGATGTTAAAAGAGGAAAAGAGCTGAGGAACTGTACTCCTTCCCTTCCCCTTTCTGCCTCCACTCCTCTCTTCCTCCCCTCTCCCCCTACCCTTTTATTCAGATGTCTATCTGCCTTTTCTCATACCTGATGCAGGGCCCATGCTTAAAGGGTAAACATTACCCTTTACTTCCAATGAATGCTGCAGTTTCTCTAGTCCATTTGTGTATTGCACTTGAACCCAACATCTGCAGACTTTCTTGTCTAATCCTGGAGCAGATGTAAATTGGAATAGTGTATTCAACTCGATTGAAGGCATGGTGCAAGAGGGCACATTTAAGATTGTGGGAGCATTGGGGAAGGTTGTGGAAAAGAAGGGTGCTTTTCTGGATGGATAAGTTGCATCTAAATCAGGGTTGGAACAATATCTTTTTAGGGAGGCTAATCAACTCTGTGGGTAGAGTATATTGATAATAGAGACGTGGTTCACAGAGTCTGGAAGAAGTTGCATTCAAATAGATGATGGGAAATGAAAAATATAAGCTGTGTTTGGAAATATAGAGACTTCCTTCTTATTCTCTTGTATAATTGCTCAGAGGCTAAGTTAGGTGTAGTAGAATATCAGAAAAAAGTTTACTCATCAGAGTGCTACTGGTACCATACCTGTCACGTGGTTGGGTGGTCGGCGACTAAACCAGAAACCCCACCAGGCTCACCTGGTGAGGAGGTTGGCGAAACACCCTGGAGGATGAAAAACAAGACCTGTCAAAGGGTGGATGAGCCCTCTTGTAGGGTCAATGGCCATCTAGCAAACCCATGTCATGAAGCACGAAAAGGGTATCAACCCTCGCATCAAAGCTTGGTCTGGCCATTCACTGCAATGAAACTTCCCCAGCCATCTTGGACCTCACTATGCCGCTGGATCCAGGCAGGAACGTTGAGAGGATGGGTCAAGACCTGTGCAACTCCCTGCTCACCTAAAATCCATTTACGCACATTCTGTTCCTTTCTGAGGAGTGGAGTATCCTCATATCAAACCCCACAAACTGACTGAAAGCAATTATAATCATCCAGTGGGATGGACAGCCAGAAGATGTTGTTAAGATTCTTCAGCATGTCATTTGGATTTCTTCCATTTTCCAGCATTCTCATAGTAAGAATTTGAATGTTCAGACCAGATTTTGAATATTTATCTGACCCTTTTGATTTTAATAAACCAGTCTCTTTAATCTTCCCTGCTATAGATAGGCTCATCTTTTTTGCAGTTGTTCATAGATAAGGGAAGATTCAAACGGCATTAATTCTGGCTCATCAATGGCCACAGTATTTGTAGAATCCTTCTGTAAAGAAGTAGACTGGTTCCACTTATGGCTCCTACAGATTTCTTTAACTGGAACTGTAGCCGTGCTCACTTCGGCAGCACATATACTAAAATTGGAACGATACAGAGAAGATTAGCTTTGTAAATTCTATCTACAATTAAATATCTATTCTTGTTAACCGCTCTCTGGCCCTTTTACCTGATCACTTTTGAAACTGATGTATCATTGGATTCATTCTCATCTTTTTGAAATCCAGTTTTGTTTCCAAGTACAAAGTTTAAAGGTTTCTGTTCACTGTTCTTGTGATTATCCATTATTTTCAAGTCGTTTCTCAATATTTTGTTCTCTGAAGGCAGTTTCACCAAATTGACAGTCATACACTCCTTTATTCCATTGGCACAATTTTCTGTATTTGCCAGTTTTGCAGCATCCTGCGAGATTTCTTCATTGACCTTGTCTATTGTAGCATCTGGGCTATAGAAGCTACTTTCAGATTTGTTCTCAGTTATTTGTTTTAGTCCTGCCTCAGACTCAATTACACAGGAATAATCACCAGCAGTATTTGCAACATCTACTATTTCATTTCATTTATTATTGATGAAGATAATTCCTTCAATATTGGTTTAGATACCTTTGATTTGTTTTCACATTGATCTGTTTCCTTTTCTTCAGAAATGATGTTCTTATTTACAATCTTTTGCTGTTTCCATAACTCATCTTGACTCACAACTGAAATTCAGTTAACATCTCTGTCCAAGGGGGTTATTATTGGTGTTCGAGTCCTGGTAACATCATGCTCGGAGAGGATTTGTCCATATACATTCATGCATTGTGGCCATGGTACAAAAGGTTCTGCGGTAGCATTAAGTGCTCTCATTTAATTTGATGACTTCTTGCCATCTGACCTCTTAGATAGGTCACTTCAAAGAACAGTTCCTTTTAAACTTGTCAGTACCTTCACTTCAGCCTTCTTAGCAACAAGTTTTGATTTCAGATCCAATTGTTCCCTTTTTCTCCTTCGCTCCATTTGGACATTGTTTAGGCCTCTAACTTTTATATGAATATTTTGTTCAGAATTTACTAATAGTATCAGAAAAAAGAGTGACAAGTTTTGTATGTTAACAATAAAGGATTTAAATACAATTGAACTTGTACTGGAATTTCATATTCTTAACTATAATATTTAAGGAAATTTGGTGAATGAAAAGTAGGATTGGCAGTGGTGAAGTAGCAAAAGAAATCTTTAAAATTTTTTACAAACATACTCAAAGTAAGACTTTTCTTTCTTTATGTTTGTGCATGTTTCTGGGATGCAGACATATCTGGCAAAGCCAATATTTATTGCCCATTCTTTTTGAAACACAGCAGATTTTAAAACCAAGTGAGGACAGCTGGTTTCATGGCCCTCGAAGTGGAATTGGAATTCACATCTTTGTGACAACGACTGCTGCAATTTAGCTTTGAACCACATCCCATCTCCACTTTTGAACTCCATACCACTCGATTAAAGGCCAATGTTCTATATACCTTCTTAATCTCATACTGTTACTCTTTTGTGTTTCTAATGCAGGGGCATACTGGTCACTCTAAAACAGTGCTGCTCAACTTTTTTCTTCCCATTCACATATTACTTAAGTAATTCCCTATGCCATTGGTGTTCTGTGATTAGATAGGGGTGGCTTAAGGTGGTCTGTGAGTGGAAAGAAAAAGTTTGAAAACCACTGTTTTAATCGTACCTTATTGACTCATTATGTGCACGGTTTCAGAACTCCAAATGAAATAGGCCAATGACGATTTTTCTCAAGCAAAATATTTCAGTAACAATTAGGTCTAGAGCAGTGATTCTCAACCTTCCCACTCACATACCATCTTAAGCAATATCTTACTAATCACAGAACTCCACTGGCATGGGGATTACTTAAAGTGGTAGGTGAGTGGAAAGAAAAAGATTGAGAACCATTGCTCTAAAACCCAACATTTAAGTAGCACTTTCCTGTTCTATGCTCTCTACCAAAGTGGATCTCTTCATATTTGGCCTTTATCACAAAGTGGTAGAGTTAAAAAGTAGGAATGAGCTTTGGTATAACCACAACTGGAATACTTTGTACAATTTTGGTCTCCTTATTTAAAGAAAGATATTATTGCATTGGAGACCATCCAGAGAAAGTTCACCAGATTGATTCCAGATGTGAAGGGATTGTCTTATGAAGGAACTTTGATTGGGCCTGTACTCTCCAGAGTTTTTGGGGACTGAGTCATGATCTTATTGAAATATAATACACTGAAGAGCTTGACAGGATAGATGCCATTTGATCAGAACATAAAGCAAACTTTCCTCCATGGACTCCATTTACATCTCCTGTTGCTTAGAAAAAGCAGCCGACACACTGAAAGACTCATCACTCCCCGGATACATCTTCTTCTCCCTCCTTCACTTGGGGAGAATGCTTGGGAGTGTGAAAGCATGTACCAGCTGATTGAAGGATAGTTCCTTGCCTGCAGCCATCAAGCTCTTGAATAAACCCCTCAACAGGGCTCTCATACTGCTTTTGCTTGATGGTAATTGATTTTCCTTTTCATTGTAACCCTACACTCTGTAAGCCTGTAAACTGTGCTCTTTACAGGGCTGTGTGAATGTTAGAGATAACCTGTTGGTCCATTTTCAGAATAATCTTTTTTACTGTAGGAGGTATTTTGTGACAAATAAGCTTCGACTGTTGAAGAATTCTGAAAAGGGCATTATTTCAAGAAAGAAAGGTATCCTTTGTGCAATTATGTTGAGGAGGGACTTCTTCCAACAGAAAGGGGTGAATCTTTAGAATGTTCTGTCCAGACAGCCTATAGATGCTGAGTTATTAAATATCCAAGAATATTTTAATTATACAGTACAATACAAGGCCCTTCTGGTCCATTTACTTCCTGACTCTATACAGTTTTGGAGGGAAGGAGGAAACCGGAGCACCCGGAGAAAAACCACCAAGTCGTACAAACTCCCTATAGACAGGACCAGAATAGCATTATGCACACCATGCCACCATTGTGCTCTCTGTGATTTGTGGACAATGTGAAAATTAAATGCTATACGGGGCAGGCCAGAAATTTAGAGCCGAGGCCAAAATTGACTATCTAGATCAACAACATCCTTAATTGAAGAAAATCTTGTCTAAATCCAGAGGTGTAGCTTGAAGGGTTATATAACATCTGAGATGAAATGGTTTCTGTAACTAGTGCAGCTAATTCTTCTTTGGCTTGGCTTCGCGGACGAAGATTTATGGAGGGGGTAAATGTCCACGTCAGCTGCAGGCTCGTTTGTGGCTGACAAGTCCGATGCAGGACAGGCAGACACGGTTGCAGCGGTTGCAGGGGAAAATTGGTTGGTTGGGGTTGAGTGTTGGGTTTTTCCTCCTTTGCCTTTTGTCAGTGAGGTGGGCTCTGCGGTCTTCTTCAAAGGAGGTTGCTGCCCGCCAAACTGTGAGGCGCCAAGATGCACGGTTTGAGGCGATATCAGCCCACTGGCGGTGGTCAATGTGGCAGGCACCAAGAGATTTCTTTAGGCAGTCCTTGTACCTTTTCTTTGGTGCACCTCTGTCACGGTGGCCAGTGGAGAGCTCGCCATATAACACGATCTTGGGAAGGCGATGGTCCTCCATTCTGGAGACGTGACCCACCCAGCGCAGCTGGATCTTCAGCAGCGTGGACTCGATGCTGTCGACCTCTGCCATCTCGAGTACTTCGATGTTAGGGATGAAAGCGCTCCAATGGATGTTGAGGACGGAATTAACTGTGTCTTCTAATGCTGTCTTGGAGTTTAAACATTCTCCGAGACCCCAGGTGGTTCACTCAGATCAACTGTTTTCCTTCCTCAGGCTAAAGGCACCCCAGGGTATCAGTTAATGGCCACTGAAAATTACCGCAGAATAGGCACGTCAAAGACAGACTATATTACAGGGAAATAAGTGGGAGAATATATTGATGGGATTGTTCAGTGCATCAGCACAGATGTAATGGGCTGAATAAAATATCAAATACTCTTGCTCATTATGTTTCTTTGGTTTTCCACTTGTTATTTTCTACCATCATTTACCCACTCACTTAACATACAAGGTGAAACAAGGCAGTTTTCTTCAATTGCAATGCATCGCTTTCAGACGAACTCAATATCTTCCATGTTTGCTTCAAAAAAGAAAACAATCAAGAATCCTTGAAAGCTACAACAGCTCCCAGTGAGTAAGTTAACTCCCAGGCTCTTAAATCAAACATTCAGATGGTTAGAGCCTCGAAACATCTGGTCCAGGCATCCTCTAAACTGGCACTAAACCAACTGGATGGAATTATTGCAGACATCTTTAACCTTTCACTACAGCAGTCAGAGGTCCCACCTGCTTCTAAAGGATTTCTATTATTCTGATCCCCAAGAAGAGCGAGGTGCCTGCCTTAATGACCATCGGCTGTTGGTACTGATGTCAACTGTGATGAAGTGCTTTAAGAGGTTGGTGGTAGAATGAATCAACTACCTCAGAAGGACTTGGTGCCACTCCAATTTGACATATCCATGGCAGATGCAATTTCACTGGTTCTCCATTCTGTATTAGAACACCCGGACCACAAAAACACCTATGTCAGGCTATTATTCATTGACTACTGCTCAGAGTTCTACAACATCATACCAAGAAAACTCATGAACATGCTAAAGGACCTAGGATTGTCCATCCCTCTACACCTTGATCCTGGTTTTCCTCATCAACAGATCCCAATCAGTGCAAATTGGCAACATCATTTCCTTCTTCCTGACCATAAACACAGGCACCCCAGGGCTGTGGGCTTAGTCCACCTACTCTACTCCTTCTACATTCATGACTGCATAGCCAAGTTCAGCTCCAACTCAATCTACAAATTCACTGAAACACCATCGTTGTTGGTCTAATAACAGGAAATGATAAGTCAGAATCTGGTTGGGTGATACCAGACAAAATCTTGCTCTCAATGTCACCAAGACCAAGGATCTGATTGTTGATTTTAGGAAGGAGAGACTGATGGACCACGTGCTTTTCTGCATTGATGGGAAGGAGGTGAAGAGAGTCAGACCTTGAAGTTTCTGTGTATTCATATGTCAGAAAACCTTGCTTGGAGCCAGTACATTGAGGCAACCATGAAGAAGACACACTAGGACCTCTACTTTCTAAGGTCTCTGAGGAGACTTAGCATGTTGTTGGATATGCTATCAAACTTTTGCAGATGCACTGTGGAAACTATACTGATTAGTTGCATCAGAGCCTGTTGGGCAATACAAGTTTCCAGGAATGCAGGAGGTTGTAGAGCCTGGTCCATCACAGGCTCTGACCTCCCATCCATTGCTCTTATCCATGTGCAGTGCTGTTGCAAGAATGCAGCCTACATCATAAAGGACCCTTATCACCCAGAAGCCTGAAAACATGCACCTCTACGTTCAAGAGCAGTCTCTTTCCAATACACTAATGGACTGTCTGTACTATTGCAAGTCACTTTTTTTGGACTAGGATTACTCTCAATATTTACCATCTATCTTATGTATTTATTGCCTCTTAATTTCATTCAATTATTAGTTTTTCTTTATTCGTACCCATTAGGCGGCAGCAAGTAAGAATTACAGGCATAGGTGTGTGACAATAAACTAGTTATCAATCATTGTTTCAACATCTTTATAGGTTACTTTTTAGTCGTCACAACTTGATTCCCCCTAAACCACCCAGCCCCATCTTTGTATCATCAACAATTTTCAATACATTACAGATCATCCATTCATCCAAAATAATTCATCTAAATTAATACAATTTACAACTTGCTGATCCCTAATGTGCTTCACTAATTACCCATTTAGGACTCGTTGGCAGACCAAAACCAAAAGAACGATTAATTGATTCTCAACATTTACACCATAGTCCATCTTAAGTGTTGTCTAAGAGCAGGTGATGGAGAAAAAGTCTTGTGAATCTGAGCTCAGAGTGCCAGTAATTAAGCCAGCAGGGCAGGATTAACTGCTGTGACTCACCTCCTCAACAATCTCCAGACTTCAGGTCCTCAACCCCTCTAAATAAGTGGTTCTCAATCCTCCTTCACTCACAGAACACCAAGCTTTTCTGTACTTCCCATGGACCACTGATAACACACCCAAGGACTAGCAGTGGGGTGCAGGAGATGGGGCTGCTGGATTTGTGCTGTTTCCCAGACCACTGACAGTTTTGTTTTAGTGTGGATTTTTTTTTTTTGAGGATTTTTGTTTTGTCAAAAAATTTACAATCTTGTTTTACACATAACTTTATTATATCAGTAATTGTTTTTTTCTGTGTTACTACAGACCCTCAGATCACAGAATGAAAAATACTGCTCTATAGAATGATACATGTTATTTTCAATCTGAGGAGCCCTTGCTTGCACAGTACCATTTTATGCGGCCCTTCATTGAAAGTGTTTTTCAGAATGAAAATCAGAATTTATTGTCATGAACCAGTCATGAAATTTGGTGTTTTGCAGCAGGATCATTGTGCAAACATTAATATTATAATCATCTTAAACATTTCTACAAAAAAATGTAGTGCACGAAAAGTAAGGCAGTGTATTTGGTTCATTGATTATTCAGGAATCTGATAAAGAGAGCATGGCCTGGGTGGTAGGGGTCTTTGAAGATGGAGGCTAATTTTTTAAGACACCACCTCATACAGATGTCCTTGATGGAGTGAAGTCTGGAGCCTGTGATGTCATAGGTTAAATTAACAACCCTCTGGAGTTTATTCTTGTCCTGAGAGTTGGTGCCTTCATACCAGACAGTGATGCAACCAGCCAGAATGCTCATCCAGGACAATATAGGGATGTTAATTGGACTCAGTCCAGCATATACACCTGCCCCTCCCCTGTATTGATTCCATCTATCCCATTGCCTTGCAAAAGTAGCCAACATATTAAAATACTCACCCCACCCAGACCACAATCTCATCAACTCCTCAGTCAGGAAGAAGACTCTCAAGGATTGTTTTTTTCACCATTACCAGGCTCCTGAATTAACCCCAAAATAATAACATTATGTTGCCTTTGTTCTGCAACTCTGCATTCTGCACTGTGTACTATGTCTTACTTGTTGTACAATGAATGTGATATATACTGGCCTGCTTGAAAAATAACCTCTATCGGAACACTTTCCATATATGTGCCAGTAACTTGAACTTGACTTCATATCCGGCTGGTGAATGAACATTGATTAATACAAATATTAATGTCAAGAAAGATTTATAACAGGTCAGAACAGAACATGTATTTATAGGAAATTATTTTGAACATGTCAATGTTCTTCCTAAGATGCATGAGTAAAACAACAATTTGAATTTATTTGCAATTTTTAGCACAGCCAAGAATCCCAAGGCTCCTCATTAAGTATTATTGCATCAAAGTTGACACTAAGCCAAATCTGGGAATATTAGGAGAAATATCTAATATCTTGGTTGTGGATGCAAGTTCCTGCAAAGAAAGAGAAAATCAGATGATGTCCTCAATGATGGTTCAGGCACCTGAAGGCACAGCCATGGAAGTGAAGTTTTAACATAATCGATGCAAGGTCTACAATCTGATTAATGCAAAGATTGGAGTTTTGATTTTGAGGAGTTACTAGTTACACAGGTAGCGTGGACAGATATGAAAGCCGAGATAGGAATTTTAAAATCCAGCCCTTACCGTACTGTGAATCAATGTAGTTAGCGAGAGTGGGGTGATGGGGATGGTGTGAGTTAGCATAATGGCTCCATTTTAGACAAGTCTCCATCTATGTAATGTTCAATATGTAAAGTCATGGGGAAGCCCCTGGCTGGCAGAGCATCTGAATAAGTGAAGCATGGGAACTTCAGATGCTGGAATCTTGAGAGGTTGGAGGAACTCTATGAGGCTGGCAGCATCCATTGAGAGATGATTAGTCAACATTTTGGGACTCTATTGAGACGGACTGACCATTTCTCTCATGCTGCCTGTTTCAATTAGTCCCTCCATCTGAATCTGAGTTTAAAGTTATCGAAGTATCCAAGGGGTTTTTTTTTTCCAGTAACAGATGAGGTAAGCTGTGGTTAGAAGCAGCTGGGAATTTTTAAAAATTTTAATTTGGACTAGGAGTAACCAACTCTTCCATCTAATGAGCCTGTGCCACCCTAATACACCAATTAACCTATAAACCTTGCATGTTTCTTGATGTTGGGAGGAAACTGGAGTACCTGGAAGAAATCCACGCAGGTCACAAGAATAAAATACATACACCTTTCAGATAGTGCCAGATTTGAACTTTAATCACTGCTACGCATTGGAAGTGGATTGGAATCTGAAGCAGTGGTGGTTTCATGATTATGAACTGCCCAGTCATTGATCAAGGAGAATTGTGCATCTCCTGCCTACCATGCAAGATTTGTGATAGTAAGCAAAGGCTTACAATATTTTAAGGGAAGAAGCGTCTTTATTCCAATTATTGTAATCCTAATGTTGCAAGGATAGTTTTAAATTAGTTTGAATCCTAACTTCCTGTCAGATTATGTACGATTTCTTCAATGAATTTCATATTTAAAAGAATATTTATAATGCTTATTTGATTAATAGTCTGTAGTGATTTCTGTAACAAGCCAGAAGACTGTAATCCTTTAAAGTACACTTTCAGTAGTCAAATCATTCCACTGCTTCAGTCCAAATATTCTTTCTATGTATGGTCTGGCTCGGTCTTAAAATATTTTAATCTGCAAATTGTTTAACAATACAGATGTAATCCAACAAGCCTTAAATGGAAAGGTTTTTTTTAACATTTTGGTATCTCAGATACAGTTGCTTAGCAGGAATACTGTGCATATGTTATATAAAGAGCTGAGGCCTATGTTTAATTGTGGTTGTGGTATTTATTTTTCTTTCATCCCTCTTCTGGCACTGGACAATTTATATTGTAATGGCAAAAAAAATCTCATCTGATAAACATTCAACAACATATCTTCCTTAATTACAAGCTTTCCAATCTACGCCCATTGAGATGCTCTGTGGTTTCTGAAAAGTCTTCAAATTTTAGTTCATCAAAAATTAGATGTCTGTGTTCTGGTGTTTGTAAAAGGTATTTCTACCATAATAGTTTTCAGATGAGAGTATTCACCATTAGGTTTCTAATGTGATTATATGTCAGATGATTTAATTGCATGATCTGGCATCACCTGCCAGTTTACACACAGGTGGAATATCACATGATCATACACCAAGCACCATCTCCACACAGAGGTGGTAAGACTATTCGTAATCCATACCCCCAGACTGTATTAGTTCATCATTCTTTTCTGCCTGTTACAGGGTCCAGAGGACCCCAAAAACCTGCAGCAATAGATATGCACCACAACACAGGGTTACTTAAACAAAAGTTGTTTTTAATGATATTTGAACAGGAAAACAGTATTAAATTTCAACTTATTACCTAACCTACTTACTTAACCTACCTAACCTACTTAATCCCCTCCCCCCCCCCCCCCCACCGCCTTTAATACTAAGTGCAGGTATGTGTAATGTGTATATAAGCTTAGAAAAGTTCTTTAGATCACAGTTCAATCTCATTGGTTGCAGGCAATTCTTGCACTGTGTACAGAAGTTAGCATTAATAAAGTTCATCAATCTTTGGTGTTTAACAGGCAAATTGGTTACCACTCAGGAGGGTTCTTGTTGGTCTTCAGAGAGAGATTCCTTTTGTTCCAGAACATCTGCACCTGATTCATGTTTAATCAGTCTTGCTGACAAAACTTGCCCCCTTCGGGGTTCTCCAAATGATCCTCCTTCTTTTAGGTCACCTTTCCGACAGCCAGTCTTCTCCTTTGACCAGGCAGTCTTCCAAACGTTTGCCAGCTTTGTCCTCTGGAACTGTTCTGCCTCCTGAAAAAAAATCACATGCTCTCCCATGAAAGCTGTATATTGATACTTTGTTGCTCTTTTGCAAAAAGCATTCTGCAAATGTCCTGCAAAATTTCTGTTTTAAAATGTGTGTGCAAACTGCCCTAGCAATTCCTCCCAAGCCACATCTGAATACTCTGTCACACCTTCCTTTTAAAGAGAATTTTAACTCTTGAGTTATAACTAAACTGTCTTAAAAATCACTAAAGAGATAGCAATACACAATATATAACATGTTATAATACAGTCATTCAATTTTTAAAGTATTTTTATACACAATCTATTTTAACATCTTGACAAACAATCGCCAATCACATTATTTACACCTCTGATATGGTTAATTTGCAGATCATATTCTTGTAATATCAAACTCCAGTTTAACATTCTTCTGTTTTTATTCTTCATTTTATTCAAAAACACCAGAGGATTGTGGTCAGTGAATATAACAATTGGTTCATGAGAAGTACCAAGATTCTGCAGAGCAATTATGGTAGCCGACAGTTCTTTTTCAATAGTGGAATAGTTCCTTTGATGAACATGAGGTTTTGTTTGAAAAGCAGGCAACTGGATGGTCAATTTCATTATGATTTTTGCAATAAAACTGCACCTGGTGCTCATTCAATGGCATCCATTGCTACCATATAACCACTTACAGCGCAGAACAGGACAGTTCGACCCTACTAGTCCTTGCCGTAACAAATCCCCACCCTCCTAGTCCCACTGACCAGCACCCGGTCCATACCCCTCCAGTCCTCTCCATGTAACTATCCAGTCTATCCTTAAATGTAACCAATGATCCTGCCTCGACCACGTCTGCCGGAAGCTCATTCCACATCCCTACCACCCTTTGCGTAAAGAAATTTCCCCTCATGTTCCCTTTATAATTTTCCCCCTTCAATCTTAAACCATGCCCTCTAGTTTGAATCTCCCCCACTCTTAATTGAAAAAGCCTATCCACGTTTACTCTGTCTGTCCCTTTTAAAATCTTAAACACCTCTATCAAGTCCCCACTCAATCTTCTTCACTCCAGAGAAAAAAGCCCCAGTCTGCTCAACCTTTCCCTGTAACTCAAACCTTGAAATCCTGTCAACATTCTCGTGAACCTTTTCTGCACTCTCTCTATTTTGTTTATATCTTTCCTATAATTTGGTGACCAAAACTGTACACAGTACTCCAAATTTGGCCTCACCTATGCCTTGTACAATTTCATCATAACCTCCCTACTCTTGAATTCAATTCTCTGATTTATGAAGGCCAACATTCCAAATGCCTTCTTCACCACACCATCTACCTGAGTATCAGCCTTGAGGGTACTATTTACCATAACTCCTAAATCCCTTTGTTGCTCTGCACATCTCAATAGCCTACCATTTAATACATATGACCTATTTAGATTTGCCTTTCCAAAATGTAACACCTCACACTTATCTGTATTAAATTCCATCAGCCATTTCTCAGCCCACACCTCCAGCCTTCCTAAATCACCTTTTAATCTATGGTAATCTTCCTCACTGTCCACAACACCACCAATCTTTGTATCATCCACAAACTTGCTTATCCAATTCTCCACTCCTACTTCCAGATCGTTAATATATATAACAAACAATAGTGGACCCAGGACCGATCCCTGAGGAACTCCACTCGTCACTGGCCTCCAATTTGACAAACAATTTTCTACCACTACTCTCTGACACCTCCCATCCAACCATTGCTGAATCCATTGCACTACCTCCTTATTTATACCTAATGCCTCCACCTTTTTTCCTAACCTCCTGTGGGGAACTTTGTCAAAAGCTTTACTAAAGTCTAAACAGACAACATCCACAGTTTTCCCTTCAACCGTTATTGTAACCCCCTCGAAAAACTCAATCAGGTTTGTCAAGCATGATCTACCCCTGACAAAACCATGCTGATTACTCCCTAGCAATCCCTGTACCTCCAAATATTTGTAAATACCATCCCTCAGAACACTTTCCATCAACTTACCCACCACAGACGTCAGACTCACGGGCCTATAATTCCCAGGTTTACATTTGGACCCTTTCTTAAACAACGGAACCACATGCGCCACCCTCCAATCCTTTGGCACTACCCCCGTGACCAGTGACATCCTAAATATCTCTGTTAATGGCCCCACTATCTGTCCACTAGCCTCCCTGAGTGTCCTTGGGAATATTTTGTCCGGTCCCGGAGATTTATCCACCTTTATCTTTTTCAACACAGCCATCACTACCTCCTCGGTTATCCTTATATGCTTCATGTCCTCCCCACTATTTTTCTTTACTTCAACTGGTTCAATATTTTTTTCCCTAGTGAATACCGAGGCAAAGAAATCATTCAAAATTTCCCCCATTTCCTCTTACTTCTCACTCAGCCTACCCTCGCTATCTACAAGGGGTCCAATTTTATCCCTCATTAATCTTTTACTTTTAATGTACCTATAGAAACCCTTTGGATTTATTTTTACTCTGTCTGCCAAAGACTCTTCGTGCCTTTTTTTAGCCTTTCTAATTTCTTTCTTAAGATTCCATCTACACTCCTTGTAGTCCTCCTTCAAACTCTCAGCTCCTTGCTCTTTATACCTCTTGTACACTTCCCTTTTTCTCCTAACCAAATTTCCAATATTCCTCAAAAACCAAGCCTCCCTATGACTTCCAGCCTTTCCTTTGATCCTCACTGGGACATATCTACTCTGTACCCGCAAAATTTCTTTTTTTGAATATCCTCCATTTTTCATTTACATCCTTACCTGAAAATATCCTGTCCCACTCAATACTCCCCAAATCCCTTCTTATTCCTTTGAAATTTGCTCTTCTCCAATCCAGAACCTCAACTTTAGGCCCCTCCTTGCTCTTCCCTAAAACTACCCGAAAACTAACAGAGTTATGATCACTAGACCCAATTTGTTCTCCAACATTAATGCCCGATACCTGACCTAGCTCATTCCCTAACAGGAGATCTAGTATTACACCGTCCTGAGTCGGTTCTTCTACTAATTGATTTAGAAAACATCTTGAACACATTTAACGATCTCTAGCCCATCCAGCCCTCTAACTGTATGGGTATCCCAATCAATGTGAGGGAGTTAAAATCTCCCTTGATCACTACCTTATGATTCTCACCCATATACATCATCTCCCTACAAATTTGTTCTTCTAATTTTCTTGGCCCATTTGGTGGTCTGTAATACACCCCTATTAGCCCCTCATGCCTCCTTCACCCCTCACTTCCACCCAAACAGCCTCACTGGATGATCCCTCCAGATCATCCTGCCACCTCACGGCAGTAATGCCCTCCTTAACAAGCAGAGCAACTCCTCCCCCTTTTTTTAACCCCCTGCTCTATCACATCTAAAACAAATGTGTCCTGGAATATTAAGTTGCCAGTCCTGCCCCTCCTGTAGCCAGGTCTCACTAATTGCCACAATATCATGACCCCAAGTATCTGTCCATGCTCTAAGCTCATCTACCTTGTTCACTATGCTTCTTGCATTAAAATATATGCATTTCAGAGAATGACCCTCACCTATATTCTCTTTTCTACCTTTTACCCTAATCTTCATCCTACCTTTGTTATCATTAGTATTCCTATCTAGGTGGCCATGCTCCCTTGACACTGCACTCACACTCTGTTCCCCTCCCCCCTGCTAAACTAGTTTAAACCTTCCCCCACAGCTCTAGCAAATCTGCTTGCCAGCACATTGGTCCCCCTCCAGTTCAAGTGGAGTCCGTCCCTTTTGTACAGGTCCGACCTTCCCCAGAAGAGATCCCAATGATCCAGAAATCTTATCCCTTGCCCCCTGCCCCATCTCTTTAGCCACGCATTCATCCTCCACATCCTCCTATTTCTACCCTCACTAGCACGTGGCACCGGCAGTAATCCAGAGATTACTACCTTGGAGGTCCTGTTTTTTAACTTCCTACCTAATTCCACATAATCCTGTTTCAGGACCTCATCCCCACTTCTAACTAAGTCATTGGTCCCCACATGGACCACGACTTCTGGCTGTTCTCCTTCCCCTTGCAGAATGCTATGAACTCGATCAGAGATATCCCTGACCCTGGCACCAGGAAGGCAACAGACCAACCTGGATCCCCGATCTCATCCCACAAACCTTCTATCTGTCCCTCTGACTAATGAGTCCCCAACTACAAGTATCCTGTTCTTATCTCTCCTTCCCTTCTGAACCTCAGGGGCAGCCCCTGTGCCAGAGACCTGACCCCCACGACTCGTCCCCGGTAGGCTGTTCCCCCCAGCAGTATCCAATGCCGAACACATGTTGCTGAGTGGCACTTCCACAGGCATACTCTGCACAGGCACTCTCCCTCCTTTCCTTACAGTCGCCCAATTCCCTGACTCCTGCCTTCTAGGGGTGACTGTCTCCCTGTAACTCTTCTCTATCACTGCCTCTGCTTCCCTTATGATCCTCAGTTACAGAAAATGGTCTGTCAAAATCAGGAGATTTTAAACACAGGGCAATGGCATAGCATCTCCTTTAAATTTTCTAAAGCTGTCTGACAATCTTTAGTCCACACAAATTTCTCCCCTTTCTTCAAAAGATTGGTTCAAGGAAGAATAACCTCAGCAAAATTTCCTGTAATATCCCACCAGTCCTATAAACCTTCTCACTGCTTTCTTGCCATTGGGAATAGGAAATTCAGAAATTGCATTCACCTTAGCCTGAATAGGTGCAACTTTGCCATGACCAACTACATAATACAAGTATTTTACAGTGGCATTTGCAAATTGACTCTTTGCTAAATTAACAGTCAAGTTTGCTTTGAATAATCTTGCAAACAATTTGTCCAATTGCCTTAGATGTTCTTCCCATGTGTCATTTTTTGTGACCAAGTCATCAATATAAGCAACTGTATGTGTTAACCATTGGATTATAGAATTAATCATCCTTTGGAATGTTGCAGGGGCATTTTTCATGCCAAAAAGTAATACATTATACTCATATAAACCGGATGGAGTTACAAAAGCTGAAATATTCTTTCCTCTCTCAGTTAAAGGCACACACCAGTAGCCCTTCAACAAATCCAAGTTAATAAGAAATTTAGCTTTGCCAATTTTATCAATTGAGTCATCTATTCTCGGAATAGGATATGCATCTGTTTTAGTTACTGAATTTACCTTCCTATAATCTGTACAGAATCTAAGAATTCCATCTGGTTTTGGTTCCAAAATACAAGAAGGTCTAATAATGTCATTCCTCAACATACATTCCACTTCCTGATCCATGATTTTACTCTTTTGAATGTTTATTCTTTATTGGTGCTGTTTTATGGAATTTGCTTCTCCTACATCTACTTCATGTTATATCACCAATGTCCTTTTTGGAACATCATGGAACAAATTTGTGTATTTCAAAAGTAATTCTTTCAACTGCATCTGCTCTTGTAACTTTAGATGGCCAAACGTTTCTTCCAAATTTTCCAAAATTGCTGAGTTAGACAGGCACATAGGAACCATGGTTTCTTTAAGGTTATCCTCACAAAATTCTATTTCTATAATCTTATGATCCACCACTTCCTCCACTCTGTCAACAGCCATCACCTCTGATACAGTTTGTTCTTCACTACCCTTATTCTCGTAATAAGGTTTCAACATATTTATGTGACAAACCTGAGTTTTATTCCTTCTATCTGGAGTGTTAACAACATAGTTAACATCATTCAGTTTTGATTTAATTGTGTACAGTCAGAAAATCTATCTTTCAAAGGATTGTCATGTGTTGGAAACAAAATCAAAACTTTACTTCCTGTCTTAAAATTCCTCACCTGAACTTTCCTGTCAAATAAACGCTTCATTTTACCCTGAGCCATTTCCAAATTCTCTTGAGCCAAAGTCCACACTTTATGTACCCTATTCTTAAATTTAGAAACATAATCCAAAAAGTCCAACTGCACATCCTCATTAACCCACTGTTCTTTTATCAACATTAAAGGTCCTCTAACCTGATGTCCAAACACAATTTCAAAAGGGCTGAAACCTAATGACTCCTGCACAGCCTCCCTTACTGCAAATAACAATAAATGAATATCTTCATCCCAATCTTTTCCATTCTCCAGACAGTAAACTCGCATCATATTTTTAAAAAGAGTGGAATGAAATCTTTCCAAAGCTCCCTGAGTTTCAGCATGGTACACAGACGAAGTGATCTGTTTTATTCCCAACTCAAACTGACTGTTGAAGCAACCCAGACATAAAGTTAGATCCTTGATCACTCTGGATCTCCTTCAGCTAGCATCATTTTCTTAGTCCCAGACCTAGTTACCGCACATGCAGGATATAGTTCACCATCCTCTCTAACCACATCCTTACTAGGCCGATTTGTCAATCTTAAAACTGATCCAACTTTATCACCTGCCAAATCATTCCCCAACAAAAACGAGCTACCCTGCATGGGTAACTTTGGAATTACTCCTACTACAACAGGTCCTTTGACTAATTCTGAATTTAGCACAACCTGTGAAGTGATATTGACTCTATCTCACATCCAACACCTTTAATCAAAGTTGTCTCCCCTGTGTCAGTCCTTTGATCCACAGTTAAAACACTTTCCAATAATAATGACTGAGCAGCCCCAGTATCTCTAAGAATTTTAACTGGAACCAGTGGTTCTCCCTCCTTTATTGAGACAAAGCCCTATGACACAAAAGGCTTGAAAACATCCAGAACCTCCTTACCAGGTTTGGCACCTCCGTTCTATTTAAATTCCATTGTTTGAATACATGCTTCTAGTCTTTTTCAAGACTAGACAATTTGCAATCACATGACCAGGTTTCTTACAAAAATGACATACAAATGCAGAAGTTCTGTCCTTTCCTTCATCTTTTCTTTTAACATTTTCTCCAGACTTTATTTCAGGCCTATTATCCTTCTCCGTACTAACCATAAGCAGATTTATAAATCTGTTCCACATTTGCTCTGTGAAAATGCCCACTGTTCTGAAATACATTTTTGTGAATCAGAGCAAATTCATCTGCTAATCTAGCCACCTATTGCCATGTCCCCACATCTCTCTCATCCAGGTATAATTTAATCTCCTCTGGGACACAGCTTTTAATTTCCTCCATTAATATCAATTCTCTCAATCTGTCAAAATCATTGTTTATTCCTTTTGAGGCGCACCAACGGTCAAAACACACAGATTTCTTCAGAGCAAAATCCATACAAGATTGATTCCATGTTTTCACCAAACTCCTAAATTTTTGCCTATAAGCTTCCAGAACTAATTCATAAGCTTTCAATACTGCTTGTCTAACAGTGTCATAATCTGCCACTTGCTCTGCAGTCAAGCTACAGTATTTAATTTGTGCTTTTCCCTTCAATACACCTTGAAGCATTAGGGGCCACTTTCCTTTTGGCCATCTTGAGCTCTCAGTAAACTTTTCAAAAAGGTGAAAATAGGTATCTCTATCTCCCGCATCAAGAGGCACTAGATTTACCTCTCTACTAGCCAAAAACCTCTCCCCAGGAGTTACAGCCTCAATCCTCTTACTTCTCTGCATCTCCACTTTAAACTTCTCTAACTGAAACTGTCTGTCCCTTCCAATTACCTCCAACTCATATTTCCTCTGTCTTTCACTTCCTCTGCCTCATCTTTTTTTGTCTTTCTTCTTGCACCCTCAATTTCTCCAATTCCAATTGCAATTCAAAAGATCTATTCTCTGGAAAATTTTCTAAGTCTTTCTCAACAAATTTTCCTTCACATAATATTTCACTATCTTCATCCAATGTTTAACTTCAACAATTTTCAATGCCTTAGAAATAGCCATCATTTCCTCTTTTTTTCTTGCTTTGCAGCTCTGCAGGTGATGGTTGTAACAAAAATGTATCAACTTCCATTGCTGCTGTTTTTCCAGGCACAAGCTTTAAGTTAGCTTGCAAAAATTCCAGACACCATAGCTTGCAAATAAAACCAATCAACTAATAAATCAAAACTGCAATGTTCAAATCCTAAAGGACGAGTCCCCATAAAATGATACGGAGTCCAGAGGACCCCAAAAACCAGCACCACAACACAGGGTTACTTAAACAAAAGTAGTTTTTAATTATATTTGAACAAGAAAACAGAATTAAATTTTAACTTATTACTTAACCTACATAATCCCCCCTCTAATACTAAGTGGAGGTGTGTGTAATATGTATACAAGCTTAGAAAAGTTATTTGGATCACAGTTCAATCTCACTGGTTGCAAGCAATTCTTGTACTGTGCAAAAAAGTTAACATTAATAAAGTTCATTAATCTTTGGTGCTTAACAAGCAAATAGTTACCACACAGGAGAGTTCTTGTTGGTCTTCAGAAATTTGTTCCAGGACATCCACACCTGATTCCGGTTTAATCAGTCTTGCTGACAAAACTTGCCCCCTTCAGGGTTCTCCAGATGATGCTCCTTCTTTCAGGTCACCTTTCAGACAGTCAGTCTTCTCCTTTGACCAGACAGTCTTCCAAATGTTTGCCAGCTTTGTCCTTCTGGAACTGATTTCTGTCTCCTTTCTCTCTGTTTCACACCTTCCCTCTCAGTGCAAAACTGTTCTGTCTCCTGCAAACATCACATGCTCTCCCAATATGTTGATACTTTGCTGCTCTTTTGTAAAAAGCACACTGCAAAAGTCCTGCAAAAATTCTGTTTTAAAATGTGTGTGCAAGCTACTCTAGCAATTCCTCCTAAGCCACCTCAAAATATTGTGTCATATGCCACTGCATTTCTCACATATGAGAATGTTCAATGCTGTTAATGTTGCATCAAATCACTATGATTTGTTGTGACTACCACTGTTGGAAGTGACACCATTGTCTGCAGAGATCACCATTCCTTGCAGTGATCTCAGTTGTGTGCTCCCTGTTGGTTAAATCGATCACTGCCTTTGCACTGATCAACATTGCTTGCAATGATCTCTTCTTTGCAATGAGCACCATTGTTCACTGTATTGTTTGTTACAATCAGACTTACTTGCAGTGCTTCTCATACTTTGAAGTGATCCTCATGGTTTGCTCATTATTTTCTGCAATGAATACTACTTGAAATAATCCCCATTATTTGCAATGGTCACTTAAATTTAAATTTATTTTACTTTTTTTTAAATTTAGAAACATAGCACAGTAACAGGCCATTTCAGCCCATGATTCGGTGCCGCCCAATTAACCTGCTATCCTGGTACGTTTTGAAGGATGGGTGAAAACCGGAGCCCCCGGGAAAAACCCACACAAACACGGGAAGAACGTACAAACTCCTTGCAGTCAGCATTGGATTCGAACCCAGGTCCCGATCGCTGATGCTGTAAAGACGTTGTGCTAACCACTAGGCCAACCGTGCCACAAACAAACTGTTATTTGCATTTACAGTTATTGCAGGTCATGCCAGTAAAAAAAAGGCATTAATTTCATTTGTTTTTATTTAAAAATTGCACTTTTTGTTTACTATTGTGTAAATATCTTGCATGATTTATTTTAAATACTCATAAATTATCAAATGCCTGGTCGCATGCTGGTTTATATAATCTACTGTAATGGTGAGTGGCATGACCTGACAGGGATTCGTGATGGAAGTGATTCCTTAGACTCAAAATAGCTGGCAAAGAGAAGCGCCAGCATTGCAATGAGATGAATGCCATATAAGTATTTTTTCACTGTGAAAGAGGCAAAGTTATACCAAACCCACAAAAATGATGACAGGCAGGCTGCCTCAGCCCACGTGCTCTTATTTTGTCATTTCTTGTGCTGTCTTTCTGTTCCCTCGGTAATGAACGATTTCTGTTTTTAACCAATATCCATAAAGCAGTTTTGTCTGTAACTGTACCTCCACAGTATTGTAATCAAGGACATCAAAAGAATGTAAGAAAGCACAATTAGTAAGAGAGAGATGAAATTAGTCCTGCCATTCATAGAAACAATTGTTTGTATGTAGGTCAGACTTTTGAATTCAATAATATTGTGGAAGCTTGTTCATAAGTAGGACAATCATAGCCTGGGGACTGCCATTATCTTAAGTATTAAATGACATTTACAACTCCAGATTATATTAATATTGTATTCTTCAAATGCAAGAAATATTTTGAAGCAATCTACATTCGGGACCAAAATTACTCACTTCTCTGCTGAATGCAGGAAGTTAGAGACAGATACATACCAGCTATGGCAGGGAGTGCGAGCCATTACTGTCTACAAAGCGAGAGTGAACACTATAGATGATTGTGAAGCTTCATTACCTGATGAGCTAAACACCTTCTATGTCCACTTTGAGAAGAAGAACCAAATAGTCCCTACTAGAATCCCTGAAAAGATTGACGACCCTGTGATATCTGTCTCTGAGGGTGACATCAGAACTTTATTCAAGAGGGTGAACCCTCACAAGGTACTAGGCCTTGAAGTCTTACCTGGCAGGTACTGAATATCTGCGCTAACCAACTATCCAGAGTGTTCACGGACATTTTCCACCTCTCATTGTGGCAGTCAGAGTTTCCCACCTGCTTCAAAAGGGCACCAATCATCCCGGTACCCAAGAGCAGCAGTGTGGGCTGCCTCAGTGATTACAGCCCAGTAGCACTAACTTCTACTCTAATGAAAGGCTTTGTGAGGCTGGTCATGGCCAGAATTAACATGTAGCTAAGATCTGAACCCATTGCAATTCACCTATCGTCACATTTACTCCACGCAGATGCATTATCGCTGGTTCTCCACTCAGCTCTGGATCACCTCAAAAACAGCAATTCATACATACAGCTGCTCTTCATTGATACAGCTTGGGCTTCAATACCATTATTCCTTTAGTGCTGGTCAAGAAGCTATGAAATCCAAGCCTCTATACCCCCCCCCCCCCCCCACCCCCTCTGCAACTGGATCCTTGGTTTTCTCATCAAAAGACCAATTTGAGTACGATTTGAAAACAATGTCTCCTGCTCATTGATTATCAACATAAGTACACCCCCAAGGAACCATGCTTAGCCCACTCATTATAAACCCATGACTGGGTATCCAGGCACAATTCCAATGCTATCTACAAGGTTTTCCAATGACACCACAGTTGTCAGTAGAATCACAAACACCAATGAGGAAGTACAGGAGGGAGGTATAGCAACTTGTTGAATGGTGTAACGACAACAACCTTGCACTCAATGTTATCAAAACCAGGAGATGATTGTGGACTTCAGAAGGAAGTCAGGGGAACATGACCCAGTAGCAGAGAGGGTCAAGAACCTCAAATTCCTTGGTGTCAACATCTCCGAGGATCTGTCCTGGAGCCACCACGTCGATGCAATCACAAGGAAGTCTCGCCAGCGGCTATACTCTGTGAAGACTCTCAAAAACATCTACAGGTGGACCGTGGAGAGCATTCTGGCTGATATGGAAATGCCAACTCTCAGGACAAGAATAAACTCCAGGCAATTGTTACCTCGGCCTGCGACATCACGGGCACCAGACTTCAGTCCATCAAGGACATCTACATAAGGAAGTGTCTTAAAAAAACAGCCTCTGTCCTCAAAGACACTCACCATCCAGGTCATGTCCTCTTCGCTCCACTTCCATCGGGAAAAAGATACAAGGACAGCTTCTTCTCCACTGCCATCAGGTTCGTGCACTGCTATTCTTTTTAATTTATAGTAATGTTGTAAGATAGTTACAATATAAATATTTGCACTATGATTCTTCCACAAAACAACAAATTTCAAGACTTGTTCATGAAAATAAATTCTGATTCTGAGAAGGCAGGCAGAATTTGAAAGTGGGGAGTTGGCAGCCATTTGGAAAGAACTTTTATATTTCCAGAGAATAGTGGTGTATGAGTAACCATGTGTATGAAATCTGAAATCTTTGAATAGACCTGTGACTTGCATCCTGATATATCATTCTGTATCATTTTGCACTCCAGTAATTTTTGCCTTTTTTTTTAATTGAAACAAAGTACTATATAATATTATTGTCTGTTTAGAGCAGTCACAGCTTTGTTCTGTATGTGTGGAAATGAAAGAATTGCTGGTTCAAGCAGTCACATTTTCATATTTCCAAGAGTTTTAATTTTGTTACTTTGTCCAATCACTGAAGGTGAAACGCCATGGCCTGTATTATATCAAATCAGATTACAAAAGAGAGAAAGACAGCTTTGTTTTCTTTCAAGAAACACATTTCGTTTTAAATTACTGAACCTATGAACTTACATGATCATCTAATCTAGAGGGGAGGGAGGGGTGTGTGTGTGTGTGTGTGTGTGTGTGTGTGTGTGTGTGTGTGTGTGTGTGTGTGTGTGTGTGTGTGTGTGTGTGTGTGTGTGTGTGTGTGTGTGTGTGTGTGTGTGAGAGAGATTCCCATTAGAGGAATAAAATGTCTTTACTGAAATTGTCCTTGAGGAGTGATCATTGCAAGCCAGCTAACATAGTTTTAAAGTACTGTGGATGGGGACAGATCAAAGATGTGGAGTGCATAGGTAGAAAGAACAGGTGGACAGGACCTTCAGACCACCAGATTTGCACCGACCAGCAATCACCCATTCTTACACTAATCCCTTTCTAATCCCATGTTATTCTCACCACATTCCCATCAAGACCCTCAAGATCTACCACTCACCTCAACACTGAGATAATTTACAGTAGCCAATTAAATCATCAATGCTCACATTTTCAGGTTGTATCATGGCAGCCAGATCATTTTGAGGAAACCTAAGTCATCAAGGAGAGTATTTTAGGTCTGGATAGAACCAAGGTTACAAGAGTTCTGAGGCAGCTGCTCGAATGGTTCCTCCACTGTGCCAAGAAATTTTGAAAAAATGGATATTAACATAGAGCCAAGAGATCACACACATCTGTTAACAACTCAAAGTAATTGATCATGTGAGTTGTAGGTTCAGTGATCTTGAACTTGACTAATTTCCCCATTTCTTGAAGCTCCAGTACTGACTCTCCTGAGCATTGCTCTGCTATCATAGACTAGGAACTCAGATACACTGAGAACGATATCAGCACCCTGACTGGGAGGTGATGGGTAGAAGATGGCCACCTCAAAGTACATGACTGACCTATAACCCTGGAAGCTTACAAGTCTAAAGAGGATTTTAATCTTGACCTTGCCCAGAAGATAAACTGAGCCTGCTGAGCTGATTCAGTGGAAAGGATACAATCCTCTGGAAATCTGTGCTTGCATAGATTATGTTCAAAGTATTTTTCTCCTCATAACATGATTTTGTCTAACCCACACTCTAACTTGTTGAGTTAGATGGAAATACAACATTACGATTACAATGTCCGCTGAGACATTGGCACATCTGAGACCAAATCTCAAGTGAGAAATTGCAAGGGTGATAGCGTTGGGATAGGTGCCACCAATTGTTGTACCATCACATAATTGTTAACTGCATTAACTGGGATCCTAAACAACAGTGACAACGGAAACATCCTCACAGAAAAATTAAAATCAAAGGTTGCGAGAGCCATGCAAAGAAAACTTCTCACACAGTGCGTCACAGGCAATCTGATGGCTGTCAAAACTGCAGAGTGTCTGCAGTTGAGTATCTGTGAAGAGACTCTTGACTTTTGCACCAGAAAGCTCCAACTATGATCAGAAAGACCAGGAGATCCAGGTGTTTGTCAGCTATGAATTCAAGCCATTTGTGGCTTGGAACCTCCACCATGCCTCAAGGGGAGAAAAGGAGCACCACACACACTTGAAGGGCAAGGTAAAACAGAAACTTGTGATCTAAAGGCTGTCGATGGTGAGTGAAAAAGGTGTCCCAGATCTAGCAATCAATCAAAATCATAACATGGATTCTTCTGCACCACATTTTCTTCTCCCCCCTCTCTTACATACATTTGTTACTCTCCAATCCACAAGACAAATCCTCAAAAAATATCAAAGCATCCACTATCTCTCGAACCACCTCTTAGAACGATGAAATGTAAATCACTTGGCTCTTAGAATTTATCAGCATTCAAACTCACCAATTTTTCTGGTGATATGTTATTTGCATACAGTTCCCTTAATTTCCCATTCTCACTAGACCCTTGATCCTTTCATAAATCTGACATTTTGCACATATTCTTTCACGATGACTAATACAATGTAATTGGTTAATTCCTCTTCCATTTCCTTATTCCCCATTATAAATGTCAGAATCAAAATCAGGATATATTGCCATGAACAAGTTATGAAATTCAATGTTTCGCAGCAGCGTCACAGTGTAAACATTCATATAATGAACCATCTTACAATTCTAATATATACAAATAAAAGCACACAAAAAGTGTCTATGGATCATTGATTATTCAGGCATCTGATGGCAGTGGGGAAGAAATTGTCCCAGTGCCATTGAGTGTTCATCTTTAGTTTTCTGTACCTCCTTTCGATTGGTAACAGAGTGAAGAGGGCATGGCCTGGGTGGTGGGAATCTCTGAGGATAGAGACTGCTTTTATTTCTCTCAGTCTTTCAGGAGCCTTTATTTGCCCTTGTTTATCTTTTTACCTATCAATAAAAGCTCACACTGTCTGCTTGTGCGTTTCTCACTAGTCCATTTTCATACTCTTGTCTTTCTTTATTTCTTTTCTCCCTTGCAGAGTCCTTATAATTTCCCACTGTTCAGACCTACTGCTATTTCTAGCAACATTTTAGCTTCTGCTTTGGAAGTTTAATTGCTCTTGTCAGCCAGGGATGAGTCATTTTTCCTGTTGGATATTTATGCCATGAAGGATTTCAGTTTTTGCAATATAGGCATTATTTTTTTTTTTTTTTTTAAATGTGCACCATTGCCTGTCCATCTTACCTTACAATGAATTCTCCTAATCACCTCCTTCAATACCCTCTGCTCATGTCACCATGGTTTCCTTTGCTGAGATAATATGAACCCCATATTGCAGTGAAATGCATCTGAATCCCAGAGCAGACTGAGATCAAGCAAAATTTTTGTCATCTCCCCCATGCTCCTCTCAATCTTTCTCAATCCAATCTTGCACATTACAAGATTTCAACTGAAGTGAGCTAATCTACACAAATGAGTGGGAAACTTTCCAAGCTCCATCCTCTGCACACCAGAACCAAGGTTACTTCAGTTTATGAAATCAAGATGCAGTACCCAAAAGATGCTGACAGGTATGGTCGTTATGGTCGACTGACAAACAAAAGAAATGAACCTCCTATTAAATATCACGAAACAAAGCTCCCCTACTAATCTAACCCTCCTGCACCATGATCCTCTCCCTGCAACAATAACTCACCTCAATGAGACCCCTGGGAAACTTGGACCACTTCAAATTCCTCAAGAACTATCTTTCATCTGGGGCAGATACTGATGATAAAATTCATCTTTGGTCATCTGAGGAAAAACGGATGTCAAAAATTAGAATCACAAACCCAGCACAGGGCTCATTCTCTACCAGGGAGCTCAGAGACATGAACTACCTGAAGTTTCTGCCTCAACGTAGAGGAGAGATACCATCAATGTTGTCCTTGAAAAATCCTTTCATTCCACTGGAAGGATTATCATGCTTAGCCACACCAGCGTCCTCAGCACGGAGACGCCAACCATCACCTGGCCGCGCAGATGGTCAGGCAACATTGTTTTGCGAATAGACCAGTGCACATAACATACAAGGTACAACAAAAGGGTAGTTATAGAGAAAGATTGGTTGGTATGGAGTAGAGGCATAATTTTACTATTTTGCATTACATTCAGGACTCTGAAGACGGCAGGAAAGAAACTGTCTTTGAATCTGGAGGTGTGTGATCTTGAACTCGTGAATCTTCTTCCTTACAAGTGGGGGATGAACAGTGTATTGCAGAGGTGGGATGAGTCTGAATATGTTGGCTACTTTTCCAAAGCAGTGGAGTTGAGGGGGTATTGGTGATGACCTGAGCTGCATTAACTACCCAATGCAGTTTTTTGTTAATTTTACTTTTTTTTTAAATTTAGACATACAGCACAGTAACAGGGCTATTTTGGCCCATGAGCCCTTGCCTCTCAATTACACCAAATTAACCTACACCCCCTGTAAGTTTCCAATAATAGGAAGAAACTGGAGCTTCCAGGGAAAACCCACACAGACACGGGGAGAACGTACAGACTCCTTACAGACAGCGCAGGAATCAAAACCCAATTCCGATTACTGGCGTTATAACAGCACTGTGTAACCGCTACACTAACCATGTCTTAAGGCAGAGCAGTTCCTGTATCCTGACAATGTTTTTAGTGGTGTACCTGTAGAAGTTGTTAGGGGATGTTGATGACATGCCATAACAGGCAGTCCAAAATGAGTCTGATCATGCCAGAGGTTTTCCTGAAAGGTAGAAAAAATACTAAGCCTTCTTGAAAAAAATATATATATTCTCACTCATGGAAAATTCCCGGTTAATGGTCCATCATATTGAAGAAAAAAAATCCTGGATATCAAGTATGTTGAACTGCATTGCTGGGAAAATGTGGAAGACGTTGATAGAATACCCATGTTCCTGTCCCAGAAAGCATGGCCTGTTCCTCTAGTGAGTACATGGGCCTACATTGGCCTCACCAGCCATTTCAGAGTCTGCAAAACTGGAGTGGAGCCAAGGGGTCCTAGATTCTGAGGGATTGTCTCAGGAAATGAAGATTCACTACGAGCAAGGTATGCACTCAAGTCCTGAGCACGCAGTTCCAGAGGGCAGCCCATGATGGAATTACCCATTGTATACTAATGGTCAATATATTTTTCTTGGCTTAAAAAAATGTTTACATCATGACAATTGACCTGAATTACCTGAGGGTTTAATTACAATTGAAGGTTTCACATGCATTTTCTTGGTGCTCAGGCAGTGAATCTGCCTTATTGGCAGATTACATTGCCAGACAAACCTGCCAAGGCTTGATTAAACAGTTAGCATATGCTGTTCTGTGGGAAAAGAAGGGCAAGAAAGGATTCTTGAGAAAGCGTGTGGCCTCAGCTGAATCAAAGGTCATGTGGAGCAAGGTTGAGAAATAAGACTTTTCTCTTTGGAGTGACTAAGGATGAGAAGTGACTTAATAGAGGTATATAAAATCATGAGGGGCTTAGATAGTGTGCACAGCAAGCACCTTTTTCCCTCTTGTAGTGGCAATAGCAAATATCAGACAGTATGTGTTTAACATGAGTGGAGGAAAGTTTAGGGGAGATGCCAGGGGTATGTTTTGTTAACTCAAGAGAATGGTGGGTGTCTGGAATGCATTCCCAGGGATGGTGCTGAATGCAAGTACCATAGGGATATTCAAAAGACTCTTAGATAGGTACAGAGATGCAAGAAAAATAGAAGGCTGTGGGTATGATGTAGGAAAAAATTTTGCATTGTTATAGGGTGGATTTACATAGATTGGCACAACATAGTGGGCAGAAGGGTTTATCCATGGTGAATTTTTATCTGTTGTATGTAAAGGTGGGATGATGGAGATTTTTAAAAAGTGTTCCAGGAAGTGTAAATAAGAATGTGTGAAACATGCTTTAACAGTGTTAATATTGCATGCAAACAGATGCTGATTGTTTTTGAGTCTGCTTGGATCATGTAGCAAAGTGAAATTCATCCCCTGTCCAGGTGATTGAGGAATGATTAGGTCTTAGCCATGATATCTCAGTAATGAGAGAGAGAAAAAAAAACAAAATCTTACCTTTAAACATAGGCTAATCAGCTTTTTTGCATTTATATTTCTTATCTGCACTTTGTAACATGGACCTATAGAAATTAAGATAGCTGGAGTTTTACCCATTTGCCTTATTGGTAGATAGATACTAATCCAAATACTAGAGCGCCTCGGATGCCCCCCCACGTTCCTCAACATGGTTATCCATCTGCACGAAAACCAACAAGGTCAGGTCAGATACAGCAATGAGCTCTCCGAACACTTCTCCATTGACAACGGCGGGAAGCAAGGCTGCGTCCTCGCACCAACCCTCTTTACTATCTTCTTCAGCATGATGCTGAAACAAGCCATGAAAGACCTCAACAATGAAGACGGTGTTTACATCCGGTACTGCACGGATGGCAGTCTCTTCAATCAGAAGTGCCTGCAAGCTCACACCAAGACACAAGAGCAACTTGTCCGTGAACTACTCTTTGCAGACGATGCCGCTTTAGTTGCCCATTCAGAACCAGTTCTCCAGCGCATGACGTCCTGTTTTGCAGAAACTGCCAAAATGTTTGGCCTGGAAGTCAACCTGAAGTCCTCCATCAGCCAGCTCCCCACCATGACCACCAGCCCCCCTACATCTCCATCAGGCACACTGAACTCAAAATGGTCAACCAGTTTACCTACCTCGGCTGCACCATTTCATCTGATGCAAGAATTGACAAAGAGATAGACAACAGACTCGCCAAGGCAAATAGCGCCTTTGGAAGACTACACAAAAGAGTCTGGAAAAACAACCACCTGAAGAAACACACAAAGATCAGCGTGTACAGAGCCATTATCATACCCACGCTCCTGTTCGGCTCAGAATCATGGGTCCTCTACCAGCATCACCTACGGCTCCTAGAATGCTTCCATCAGCACTGTCTCCACTCCATCCTCAACATTCATTGGGATGACTTCATCACCAACATCGAAGTACTCGAGCTGCAAGCATCGAATCCATGCTGCTGAAGACCCAACTGCGCTGGGTGGGTCATGTCGACCATCGCCTTCCCAAGATCGTGTTCTATGGCGAGCTCTCCACTGGCCACCGAGACAGAGATGCACCAAAGAAGAGGTACAAGGACTGCTTAAAGAAATCTCTTGGTGCCTGCCACACTGACCACTGCCAGTTGGCTGATATCGCCTCCAACCGTGCATCTTGGCGCCTCACAGTTCGGCGGGCAGCAACCTCCTTTGAAGAAGACCGCAGAGCCCACCTCACTGACAAAAGACAAAGGAGGAAAAACCCAACACCAACCCACCAACTTTCCCTTGCAACCACTGCAACCGTGCCTGCCTGTCCTGCATCGGACTTGTCAGTCACCAACGAGCCTGCAGCAGACATGGACGTACCCCTCCATAAATCTTCATCCGCGAAGCCAAGCCAAAGAAGAAGAAGATAGATCCTAACTCACAACACTAAGGTCTTTGGGTCCTTGAAATTAGGGCATTTAATAAATGATTTAATATTTAGATATTTAATATCGAGCCTGCAGCTGACGTGGACTTTTTACCCCCTCCATAAATCTTCGTCCGCGAAGCCAAGCCAAAGATAATATTTAGAGCACATGAAATTATTGTATGTCAAATTGAAGTTTTGTTCTTCAAACACAGATTCTGAAAATTCTGGCCTGTACAGTGTACAATTCTTCCTCTATTTATTAGATGTTGCATGATATTGACCAATGTGACATAGCCAGACAAAACTTGCCAGCATCTGTATTCATGAGAGCAAAGATTTGGAAGAAGACATTCAGTAAGAAGACAACTGATCTGCTATTTCTGTGCCATCTTCTGGGACTACACCCACTGCCCTTGATCCCCTTAAAGTTCAGAAATCTATTGATATATGTTTTGAATGAACACAAGAGTTTCTTTAGACAGTAATGTTGGAAAAATCTGTGAAAATTTAATAATAAATACTCACCTTGTGGTTATTTACACTGCACTCCTTAAGATCTCAAATTAGTCCCAGTGCTTTTACATGGAGTAACGTGGCCTGAGTCATCAGCTGGACATCAAATTCATGTGATAAACTTTGCAGTGCGATTTAGACTGCAGGTTTCCCCAAAAAAGAGTCCTACAGGATAAATCACAGTGCAGGAATTGACTAAATGAAATAACAGCACATTTCATTGATTGTGCCATTTCATGACTGCAGTCTTCTAACTTCTCAGCCAGAACAAATATCTTCCCACTCAGCCTTCCAAACCCTTTGAATTTTTTCTGCTTCATTGAGATCTCCTCTCATTCTTCTAAACTTTGGGGAAACCAGGTCCCATCTACTCATCCTTTCCTCATTCAGGTTCATTTGTTTACACAAGCTATTCTATTGAGTAAATCTTGTGCACTATACTTACATCCCTGCCTGTGGAAGCCCAACCCTTTTTCACTATAACCTTAATTCATGGCACCTGTAATCCTTTGAGGCCACTTAATTAATTAGAGATTATTGTCAATTCCTGGAACAATTTGCTGAATCTAGTAATTTGAGTCAGTTTGATAAACCCTGAGGACATTTTGTTGCATTGAACTTTTTTCTGACTCCCACTGCATGGCCCTTTGTGCTATGTAAAGAAGCCAAGCTTGTTAAATCGAAACCAGAGCCTTCAGTTAAATATCTTCTTTCATTGATTAGCTCTTAGCAGTTCTATCAGCATGGTAACTGATAGAAATTTAACCCTTCAGTTACAGGGTGAATTCATTATTTGAAAGCAGGAAACTTGACCTCCTAATCTGGAAGGATTCTCATGGTGTACAGAACAAAAATCCGAATCAGGATTTATTGTCGTGAACATGTCACTTGTTGAGCAAAAATATATGAAAGTGAAGAAGAGGGGAAGAAGTTTTCCTTGTGCTGCTGGGTGTTCATCTTGAGGCTCCTGTATCTCCTTCCCGAAAGTAGCAGTATGAAGAGGGCATGACCTGAGAGGTGAGGGTCCTTGAGGATAGAGCTACTTTCTTAAAATAATGCCTCTTGTAAATTTTACATATTCTTGATGGAGGGGACGAATGCCCATGATGGCGCTGGCTGCGTTCACAGCTCTGTAGTTTTTTTTTCCCTGACCTGTACATTGGCACTCCATACCAGAAAGTGATGCAATCAGTCAGAATGCCCTCCACAATATACCTGTAGAAGTTTACAAGATTCTTTGGTGACTATGCTTCATTATTGAATTGACTTGGAGGTCCCTGGACACATCCTCACAGTCATTGACACCCAGGAACTTGGAAGTTCTCAACCAAGATTAGGAATCATTAAGAAAACTCTTCTGCAAAGAAGTGTCAAAAAGTCGCATTCTTCAAATTGTAATTGCTGTGTTCAGATTTCTCAGCGCTTGATGAAGACTGAGTAGTTTTCGTGACTTTGGAGCAACAGGACCACTCCCTCCAGCATTCTAAATTAAACTGTTTCACTTCACATAATTGACCTACTGATCCATTCCACTGAATTCCTTGTTGGGGTCTCTTCACTCCTTTAATCTCTGCCCACTCTCCTGGCTTCTTCACATATAGTGCCTGTCAGTAATGGAGGGGATTCACGTGTGGATGGCAGCTACTTGATGAATGTGGACAACTGCCAGGCATTCCATGCATTCACCTGTAGCTTCACGTCCCCTACATTAAAATATTTTCTGGCTGTAACAGACATCTCTCAGTTGTTTCTATCTAAATGTCTACAGTATATTCCAAAGGCTTAGAACATGTCAAGTTCTACAATAATTGACGTAGGTAATTGCCTCCAATTTAAGGACCCACACAGAGGCATAGGAAGGGCTGTTCTGAACCTGGTGGTGCGAGTCTTGCGGCACCTGTACTCCTTTCCTGATGGTAGCAGTGAGAACAGAGCATGTGCTGGGTGATGTGGATCCTTGCTGATTGCTGCTGCTCTCCAATGACAACATTCCTTGTAGATGTTCTCAGTGGTGCCCAAGAAGAACTCGTAAACATTTGTCATAAAGGCAGCAGGGAAAAACCTAATTTCAGGCATGTGAGTGCACTGTTGGTGGTGATGAAATCAGTGAAAAGAGTTGTAAGGAACAGGATTAATCTAGAAAAGGAGGGATCAATCAAATTGTTAGCAAGATTCTGTCATGGGAAGAGTCTGTCATGGGAAGATTCTGTCATGCGAAGATTCTGTCATGCGAAGATTCTGTCATGGGAAGATTCTGTCATGGGAAGATTCTGTGAAGATTCTGCCATGGGAAGATTCTGTCATGGTAAGATTCTGTGAAGATTCTGCCATGGGAAGATTCTGTCATGGTAAGGTTCTGTCATGGGAAGATTCTGTCATGGGAAGATTTTGTCATGGGAAGATTCTGTGAAGATTCTGCCATGGGAAGATTCTGTCATGGTAAGATTCTGTCTTGGGAAGATTCCGTCTGACTGATTTTGAGTGAATTTTGAAAAGATAACAAAAAGTGTAGAGATGAGGACAGCGAGGTTTATGTAGTCTCTTTGATAACAGGAAGACATTTGAAGAGGACCCAAATGGAAGATTGATGCAAAATATTAGAACCCATAGGATTCAGGGCAACTGATCCAAATTTGGCTTGGTAGCAGGAGACCACATAGAGTGAGTGATGGAGGATTGTTTATGTGACTGAAGAGGGCTAAGTGCTAGGATTTTTTAAGGTTTGTTTTATTCTTTATCAATTTGGATATTAATGTCAGAGGTGTGAAATTAATAAGAGTGGTGTATTGAAAGTGAGCATTCGTTCAGATTGCAGGATAATATTAATTAGTTGGTAAGACGAGCAGAGCAAAGGCAAATGGAACTTGTTCTGGATAAATACTTGGTGGCGCACTTTGGAAGGTCGTGTAGAATTGAGAACCCCAGGGATCTTGGTGTATAATTTCAAGGATCATGAGTGTGACAGCACAAGGGAACAAGGCAATGAAGAAGGCCTATAGAATACTTGTCTTCAAAAGCTGCGACACAGAATATGATACAGGCTGTCTCTGTATAACAAATGGGTTCTATTTTGACAGATATCCACAAGCGGATTTTGTCCATGCCAGAAAATACCCAGAAATCACTTGATATGATAAACATCCTTCCACACTATTGAAATAAATGGTATCAAAAGCAAGTAAGGCTGTTAAGAAAGAACAAATGCTGGAGAAACTCAGGAAGTCACACAGCGTTATTTATGTGGCAAAGCTAAAGATGAGTAACCAATATTTTGGGCTGAACTCCTCATCAATATATGAGCAAAAATAAGGCAGCTGCCTAAATAAAATGGTGGGGGAAGGGGCAGGGGGTGGAGCACAGGCCCACAGACATGTGGATATGGATGGAAGGGCATAGGAGAAAAGAGCTAAGAAGGGATGAAGGAGGGGTAGTTCTCTGAATGGAGAGAGAAGGGGTGGAGAGCTGAAGGAAAGGAGACAGAGGGATGGCGAAGAAATGGAGACAGGGAGTGGCCTAACAGAAATTAGATAAGTCAATATTCATGTCATCCAGTTGGAGAGTGCCCAGATGGAACATTAGGTGCTGCGTCTCCATTTTATGGGTGACCTTGGTTTGGCGGCACATCAGGACATGGACAGACGTGTCAGTGTGGGAGTGGGGCGCAGAATTAAAATGGTTGGCCACAAGGAGATCTTTGTCATTGATATGAACAGAACGAATGTGCTCAATTAAACAGTCTCCCAATCTGTATCCAGTCTTTGCGATGTAGAGAAAGCCATAAAGGAAGCATCGGATGCAGTAGTTGATCTCTGCAGATTCACATAAAGTGCTGCTTCACTTAGAAGGACTGTGTTGGGTCACGAATGGCAGTGAGGGAAGAGATGTGTGTACAAGTGCAGCACATCCAATGGTCATAAGGGTAGGTTCCAAGAGGACAATTAATGGAAAGGAATGAATGCATGAGGGAGTCAAAGAGGGAGCGGTCCCTGTGAAAAGCAGAGGGGAGAAAAGGAGTAGATCTGTTTGGTGGTGGTATCATGTAGTTGGTGATGGATATTGCAGTGTTGGATATTGGATGTGGAGGCTGGTGGGGTGGGGGGGGGGGGGTGTAGGTGAGGACAAGGAGAATCCTGTCCAAATTGTATATAGGGACAGAGGAGGCCAAGGCAGATGTGCGAGAAATGGAGGAGATGCAGGTAAGGGCTGAGTTGATGATGGTAGAGGGGAAGCCACGTTATGGAAGAAGGAGGACATCTCAGATAATCTGGAATGAAAGACCTCATCTTGGGAGCAGATGCGACAGAGATGGAAGAATAGAATCCTTATAGGGTGTTTGTATCTTTATCTTTGATGCATGACTTGCTAAGTTTCTCTAGCATTTTTGTGTGATCTACAATCTCAGCATCTTGTTAACTCTAGATTTATCCAGTGCTATATGATTCTCTGACAATATTAATAAGTGCTCTGAACCTGTTACAATGACAGCTGTGTATAGAAATATGAGCCTGAAACAGCAAGAGCCCAAGGACCAAAATGTACTTGCCCTCAGCAGAGTAAATTAGGTGAATTCTGGCTCCCAATTAAGATCCCCCTGACAAACTGCTGGATTGTTATAAGAATCCATCTGGTCCTCTAATACCCTTCAGGGAAGGAAATTTGTCTGGACTGTGATGGGCTATGAATCACGTAACATGATTAACTCTGAGCTCAGTTCAAGGCGATAAATGTTGGTGTTGCTAGGCACATCCAGTTCCTCTGAACAAATAAATAAAATGTAACAATGTAGGCTTTTCCTTTTGTGAATGTTTTCTCAATAGGATTGCTAGGCTGACTACATTGTTCTCCTGTGGTGGCTGCTTTGGTAGGGGAAGGTTGCTTCCTCTGTGATGTCATTCACTAAGTTTCTGTTCTGGAAGGACCAGCTAGTGACTGAAACAGATGAAAGCTTTGACTTGGAGCCAGTGGTGAGAGAGAAGTACAATCATGAATCGCCTAATGTCCATGATATGTTCTGTGAAATAGGACATGATGCGATTTGAACATTGTTCTAGGTATTATATTCTTAGAAAAGCAATGTGGGATACTGTAGTGTACCCATATTGACTAAATAGCCGAGATGCTGTACATATATAATACTGTATTTCAGCTAATGTATCTGGAAAGGTAATATATGGGTTAAGTAGGTTAATACTGTACAATACTGTAAACTTTTCTGTAAGTAGGGAAAGTTCCCATTAAAATAATGATAGAAAGTGCAGTACAGTACATAGCCAATAATATAGGAGTTTATTATGACTATCAAAACATGTGTATTATAGGTTATATATGTACTGTACCATTATATGCCTAGAAGTGCAATCGCTTTGTATACAAGAGACATGAGATGCACGTGTTGTGTGCGGGAAGCTGTTGCGTTCGCTACGTCCGGTTACATCCACTACATCCCATTCTCTAGTCAAGATTTCTGAACACTGTTATAGCCTATGGACCATAAATGTATGTGTGGTCGGACGTTGCCTGAGTGGACATTATGCAACACATGACTGTATAGCGAGTCTGAATCCACAATACAATTGGAAGTCTCCCAGGGATGGACAAACAACAATCCTTTTATCTGTTGTAAGCCCATGTCCTTCAGATTCTCCAGGCTCCAGTCATTCAACCCCTCTAAATTAATGCTAGCACAAATGTTTAATTGTGGAAATACAACAAATTGCAGATGCGGAATCTATATGCAAGAGAAGCTGGAATAACTCAATGGGTCAGGCAGTATCCACAGAGAGAAATACTCAGGAGAGCTATTGAATATAAAGCGTCCCAGCCTGAAACCTTGACAGTCCATTTCTCTTTGCAGATGATTTACTGTTTCCTGGAACAGGTTGCTTCCCAACATGCTCCTGTTCAAGCTCTGCTTTTGAAGGACAGAAATCTAATCTCAAAGGATAGCAATCTGATTCTGGTTGACGACAGTGCTCACATTGCAAAGGTCTGCAACTCTCCTGAGATATGAGGTTTTGGGGGTGGGGGGGGGTGGGGTGGTGGTATATATGTGTGTGTGTGTGTGTGTGTGTGTGTGTGTATACACGCGCATGCGCATGTGTGTTTCTGCAGCAACGCATAGATTAAGCAGGAAAATTATCTCTTTATTCCAGTGATTCTCAACCTTTTTCAGTCTAACGTCCACCTAAAATGCTATGACCATTGATGGCATTGACCGAGTAATATTTTCAAGTCAAAAGAGGATGTGTAAGAAATACATGATTATCTAATTTTAAATATTTCATTTAACAATTTTAAAGAAGAAAAATCACCCAGCAATAGACTAAATCTTAAACAAATCTCTGCATCCAGAATTGTTTTGAAGATCAATTAGTTCATCTTGCAGATCATCAGGGACCTTGTTGACTTTAACCAGAAAGGTGTCCTCACTAGTGCCAGCCAGTCCTTCTGGGCTGATTTCTGCAGGAATTCTTCTTGGAGGCAGCTGAGATTACCACATCAGCATGTATTACATTAGCAGTTATTTCTGAAAGAGATTCAAACGCTGAAAGCACCAACAAACTGGAAGATAGTTGTGTCTTTGCCTTGCAGCCTAAGATTCAATTTGTTCAATTGATCAAAAATATCCACAGGGTAGACAAAGCTAAATACCCATAGCTTTTCATGGAAGCAGGTTTTCAGTTCGTACATTTTGTATCTTCAAGAACAACTTCAACTCTTCTCATCGATCAACCATTTTAAATAGTGCTCAATTTTGATGACTTGTCAAAGAATATCTTGAAGAGGGGGTGAATGGGTCTTTGACGAGCTTGCTGATGTCACATACATTGCAAGGTTATTAATTTCCTTGCAATAGCCAATAAACGTAACATTTCCTACAGTCACACAATCCCATCCAGAGTAAATCTTCAATGAAAATTTTTGCAAAAATAACTTGTATCCAATTTTAGAGGAGAAATATATCATGTATCGAACCTTATTAACAGAAGCCTCTTGAGTCTTGACCGAAGTGAAGAATAGCAAGCAGTAAGAAGACAGAAAAACGCTTCTGAGTCAGTCTGAATCTGTCTCGTGTGGAGGTCTGAGAGGAACTGTGACTGAGTGCTGAGTGCCAAGCTGCTTATGTTGTGAGGAGGCCAGATGACCTCACTGACCTCAGAGGCATATTGCTCACCACCCCACCCAAGGACAACCGGAAGGTCCGAGACATGACCTCAGACCCACTCTGACCTCAGTGGGTTGGCAAGTCTCCATGGCCCACATGGTGAAATGTTGTGGCCCACTGGTTGGGAACCACTCCCCTACCCTCTTTGATGTGCATGCTGGACACTGAGCATGTAGATGTACATCTGTATTAGTCTTTTGAATGACCAGTACATTTTCTTCCTTTTTCTTTTTGTGTTACATTCTGAAAGTCACAATTGTCTCACCAAGTAAAACATGCTTTTCTGATCTTCTGCCTTTACCCCTTGTTTTCTCAATAGCTGAGGTGGTCTTTTGAGATGTGTTCCTGCTAATGCTCTTCCATTTCCTCAGCAGGGTTGTGGTCATGTGAGGGAGGGCGCTGTGGAGGTGCTATCCTAATGAATCTGCAATGACAAAGCCAATGGCAAATGCATGGCACGTTAAGACAGTTGACTAATGCATTTGCAGATACATTTAGGCACAACATTCTGTGAGGTTCTGAAAAATATTTGCATACCAGGGAAATTTGCTGACATATCAACTTTACGGGTGCTGCTAATTACCATTAGGAGATGAACACTGAGTAGTTGTGTGTAGAAGTCAAAGGTTCCAAGGCTTTTTTATTGTCACGTAATAATACATTAAAATCTAATGTATATGATGTACTTCAACTTTTGTCTGCCATTTAGCAAATAAAGAGTTGCCATGAACGTTGCCCGGCGCCCCTAACAATAGGAGACAAAAAAGCAAGAGAGTCCTTTAGTGTCTGTGGATTTACCTCCAGTGTTCCTGCAGCCCCCACAGCCACACAGACTCCAATTCAAACCATTGGTAATCTGAGCTCCAGGTCCATGCCTCTAATACGATCAGGAAGCCCAGGCCTTACTGGGATGCCAACAACCCACAGCTCATGTGGGTCCTTTAGCCACTGAGCCTCTTGTTGGATTACTGTCATGATCACCTTCCCTGTAGGGTACTTTCCTTCTCAACAGAAAGTATTCTCCCTATTTCTGGTGCCCTGCACCAGTCCACTCCTCCTCCGGAGTCTGAAACCCCTCATGGTACGCTGCCCAGCATAGGCAATGTCATTTTGGGCACAGATCTCTGTGTAGCAGGATTTTTTTTAAAAACGATTGGTTCCATTAACAGGTGACTTAAAGCCTGTACAGAGCTGTCAGCATTAGAAATGGCAGTAGAACCCTGCAGAATGTCTCCACTCCCCACTCCCCCAGATTTGCACCATTGTTGTTACAGCAGCTCCGACAGCGCTGCCATTTATTTTCTCTGTGGTGTGTGTGTGTGTGTGTGTGTGTGTGTGTGTGTGTGTGTGTGTGTTGGTGTTAACGTACTTATGGTGTGACTTCATCTAGAACCTCCTGCATCATCTGAACTCTGACCTGTGACACAATGAGCAGGCAGCCTATCTGTCTCTCTTCAATCTTTTTTTATTGGTTTTTATAACAAATACAGTACAATGAAGAAAAGGGAACAAAACTAAAAATACAATATCGCATATGTATATATCTCAAGATAAAACTTCAAACAGTATAAACTCAGTCTCCCCCCACCCCCCCCCCCCCACCCCCGCTGCACTGGGTGAAGACAGAAAAGACATCAAAAATATAATTCATATAAATATATATAACCCTATTGTGGTGCGCTGCAGTGCGAACAAACAGGCACAAACAACAAAAGGCTGTACTACAGGCTTTAATTAGCTTAAAACTTTCACACCAAATTCTGTATCCTCTCTAGCTCTGTATACACTGCTCCTGCCCAGAGGACAGTGTGAGCCTTTTTTTTTGAAGACTTTATTTAAAATTTTATAACATGAATACAATAGAGAATTACATTTAAAGAAAAATTTAAAAAAATTAAAATCGTATGATTACAATATTACATCAGAAAACTACACAAAATAACCCCTCCCCCCCGTTAATTGTAACACAATATTAGTAATCTAACTTAAAATTAGTCCAGCCCTCCCCCCCCAAAATAAGGAGTGAAGAGTTAATAAAATTAACAATATTATATATGGAAAAAAAAATACCCACTTACAAAAAAAAGAAATAAAACTTAACCTAATAAAAAATTCTAACAACAAAAACATTTTTATCAATACTAAAATATCACGCTTAAACATATATTTAAATCAAACTTAACTGCATATAATTAGCAAACGGAGTCCACTTTAACTTATAAAAAGACATCCTATCCTGAATTGAAAAAGATATCCTTTCCATAGTCAAACAAAATTTCATCTCCAAATACCACTTATCTAAAGTTAATAAATTTTTATCTTTCCAAGTAAGTGCTATACATTTCTTAGCCACAACTAAAGCTAAATAGATAAAGGAAATCTGATAATCCTCTAAACCTAAATCAATTAATGATTGCATGTTCCCTAATAAAAATATATCGGGATCTAATACAAGATGGATATTATATAAACTGTTAAAAATAGATTAAATACCTTTCCAAAACTGTTGCAATCGATCACAAAGCCAAACAGTATGCAAAAAAGTATTGGCCATCTGATCACATCGAAAACAAGAATCCAACTTACTAAGACCAAATTTTTTAAATTTCTCCGGCGTTAAATATAGTTGATGAATAAAATTATAATTAATCATCGCTAGTCTAGCGTTAATTAATTTCTGAATACTATTCTGACAAATTTCCATCCAGCTTCTTCAGCTATTTTATGTCCTAAATCTTTTTCCCATTTCAACTTATCTTTATCCCAGTCTTTTTTACTATCAATTTCTTGTAAAATACAATACAAATCAAATATAGATCCCTTTTTTGGTATTGAAAGTACATATTCTTCAAAACTAGATTCAGGTAATAAAATCATATGTCAACCACATAACTGTTTTACAAAAGATCTTAATTGATAATATACAAATATAGAATTTCCACTAATACCATATTTCCTTTGTAATTCGTCAAAGGAACAAAAACAACCCTCAGAAAAACAATCAGATAAATTTTTTATTCCCTTCTTTTCCCATTGTTTCAAAGTGGCATTGGAGACCGTAAAAGGAACAAGTTGATTATTATATAATGGCAATCTTTCAGAATATATATTTTTAAGTCCCAATTTTTTAAGTTTACTTGTCCATAAATTCAATAAATGTTTCAATATTGGCACATCGTAAGTTCGTAGTAAATTTTTATTCCATCGAAAAAAAAACTCATGAGGAAATTTTTCTAAAATAACCACCATTTCTATCTTTACCCAACTAGGTGGGTCGTCCATATTCATTAATGCACTAAGAAATTTAAATTGAGCTGCTTCGTAATAATACTGAAAATTCGGTAATCTTAAACCTCCAAATTGAAAATCCCACATCAATTTTCTCATTGCTACTCTCGGAAATTTTCCCTTCCATAAGAATGCTCTAATCGCTTTATATAAGTCCTTAAAAAAAACTTTTTTTTATAAAATAAGGAATTGATTGAAACAGATATTGTATTCTAGGAAAAATATTCATTTTTATGGTATTAATCCTCCCTAGTAAACCTAACTCAAATCTAATTTAATCTTTTTTATTAAAGGAAAATAATTAATTGAGTATAATTCTTGAAATTTTGTATTAACATTAATTCCTAAATATTTAATTTGTGTAGTCCACTTCAAATTTGTAATATTTTTATACACTGAATAATCATCTTTACAAATTGGCAAAATTTCACTTTTAGCCCAATTTACTTTATAACCAGATAATTGGCCATAAATTTCTAAACATTCTTGAAATGCAGGTAAAGAAGTATCCGGAACCACCAAATATAATAAAACATCATCAACAAATAAATTAATCTTGTATTCCTCATTCAGAACTCTCATACCTTTAACATTTTCATTTTGACGTATTAATTGTGCTAAAGGTTCAATAACTATAGCAAATAAAGCAGGTGACCACGGACATCCTTGTCTAGTAGATCTTGTCAAACTAAAAGATTCTGAAATTTGGCCATTAACAGCAATTCTAGCCTTCGGGCTATTATATAAAGCCTTTATCAATCCAATAAATGAAGAACCAAAACTAAATTTCTCAAGTACTTTGAACAGAAACTTCCATTCCACTCTATCAAAAGCCTTTTCTGCATCTAATGAAACCACTATTGGATAATTCAACTGAAATTTAGATTTATTTATCAAGGTTATTAACCGTAAAATATTATCTGACGCATACCTATTTTTTTATAAATCCCGTTGATCACCATGTATAATTTTAGGCAGATATTGAGCTAATCTATTATCCATAATTTTAGCTACAATTTTATAATCTACATTTAACAAAGATATTGGTCTATAAGAAGAAACCTGTAAAGGGTCTTTATCTTTTTTTGGTATAACCGTAATTATTGAGTTAGAACAAGACTCAGGTAATTGAGAAGTATTATAAGTTTGTTGTAATACATCCTTATAAATAGAAGATACATCAGCATACGTGAGCCTTTATGTGGGGCCGGTGATTGGGAGGGAGTAGGTGGAGCCGGTCTCCCAGATTACCTCCCTGCAGTAGACAGTGCAGAAGTGCGACAGGCACAGGCAGCCACCAACGGTCCAGTGGTTGTATCACCATACCCATCTTACCTACTCTATTTAAAAAAATCTGAGCACCATATACTGTGATTCAAAAAAAAATAAAGGAAAGATTGCAGTGCCTACTCTAGTCGAGCTACTAAATCAATTCACCAGACACCATGGTTAGTCAGCATTATTCAAATTTGCTCCTCTTTTAAATCCCTTCTGACCTGGACACCTGGGACTGAAAGTGACATCACCCTGTGCTTACAACTCACCTGAAGGGTGTGTGGCATAAAGTAAAGATGATGGGAGCCCCGCGCTATCCTGTAGGTGAATGCCTAATGCCCTGGCTCGCTGCAATTTAGCCTGCAGTGCTGCGAGGCCTTTCAGCCAGGTGAGGGAGCAGCAATTAGGCTCTTGGCACTGCATGGTCATTCAGCCAGCTGCACGGGTGGCGGTTCGGCCCATTGTGTTACACGGCCACTCAACCCACTACAAGACTATATTTCATCTGGAAGAGTGAGTACATCTAATCTTTCTTCTTTTCTTTGGCTTGGCTTCGCAGACGAAGATTTATGGAGGGGGTAAAAAGTCCACGTCAGCTGCAGGCTCGTTTGTGGCTGACAAGTCCGATGCGGGACAGGCAGACACGATTGCAGCGGTTGCAGGGGAAAATTGGTTGGTTGGGGTTGGGTGTTGGGTTTTTCCTCCTTTGCCTTTTGTCAGTGAGGTGGGCTCTGCGGTCTTCTTCAAAGGAGGTTGCTGCCCGCCAAACTGTGAGGCGCCAAGATGCACGGTTTGAGGCGTTATCAGCCCACTGGCGGTGGTCAATGTGGCAGGCACCAAGAGATTTCTTTAGGCAGTCCTTGTACCTTTTCTTTGGTGCACCTCTGTCACGGTGGCCAGTGGAGAGCTCACCATATAACACGATCTTGGGAAGGCGATGGTCCTCCATTCTGGAGACGTGACCCATCCAGCACAGCTGGATCTTCAGCAGCATGGACTCGATGCTGTCGACCTCTGCCATCTCGAGTACTTCGACGTTAGGGATGTAAGCGCTCCAATGGATGTTGAGGATGGAGCGGAGACAATGCTGGTGGAAGCGTTCTAGGAGCCGTAGGTGGTGCCGGTAGAGGACCCATGATTCGGAGCCGAACAGGAGTGTGGGTATGACAACGGCTCTGTATACACTTATCTTTGTGAGGTTTTTCAGTTGGTTGTTTTTCCAGACTCTTTTGTGTAGTCTTCCAAAGGCGCTATTTGCCTTGGCGAGTCTGTTGTCTATCTCATTGTCGATCCTTGCATCTGATGAAATGGTGCAGCCGAGATAGGTAAACTGGTTGACCGTTTTGAGTTTTGTGTGCCCGATGGAGATGTGGGGGGGCTGGTAGTCATGGTGGGGAGCTGGCTGATGGAGGACCTCCGTTTTCTTCAGACTGACTTCCAGGCCAAACATTTTGGCAGTTTCCGCAAAGCAGGACGTCAAGCGCTGAAGAGCTGGCTCTGAATGGGCAACTAAAGCGGCATCGTCTGCAAAGAGTAGTTCACGGACAAGTTTCTCTTGTGTCTTGGTGTGAGCTTGCAGGCGCCTCAGATTGAAGAGACTGCCATCCGTGCGGTACCGGATGTAAACAGCGTCTTCATTGTTGGGGTCTTTCATGGCTTGGTTCAGCATCATGCTGAAGAACACATTAAGAACATTTACATCAAATTAAATAAGACATAAAAGATCGCCATGTATCTTCACATTTCACCAATAAATCAAATACATGATATTGAATTTTTTAAACAGGACATGATATGAGAGAAGCATTGAAATGCCGTTGGAGGTGGCAGCCTATCATCTCGTGCTGTTGACAACAGATCAGCAGGAAATCAGGGAAGTTGCACTTCCAGTGCTGTGTTTTTTAGTTGAGAGCACTCCTTCGCACCTGAAGTAGTGGCATTAACTAGCTCTGGAATGGGGTGCTGGATGCACGAAATTGAAGTGATTACTGTTGAGACCTGTACAGTTCTCCTTTTCAAATTGCTTTGGGCTTTCCAAATATGCCCACACATTTACACAAATCAGCTGACAGTGTAGAGTTTGAGCTCCTATACAGGAGTTAACCAATTCGTGGACGAGAGACATGTGGGAGATTGCAGTTGCTGGAATCTGAAGTCACAAACAATCCACTGGAGAACTCTTCGGGTTAAGCAGCATCAGTGGGAGAAAAAGAATTGTTGACATTTCAAGCCACAACTCTTCATCAGGACCATTCTTTATCTCCCGCTGATATGCTGAGTTCCTCTAGCGAATTGTGTTCAACTTCTAGACTGGATTAGCACTGAAAAGGGAATCTCTTTCTGCATTGTGCAAGTGGGGAATAATTTCTTTCATTTGCATGATGTTTAAAGTCCTTACATATCACTGGGTCTTCACACAATAATCTAACATTACTTTCAAGGTGGGGCAAAGTGCATACTTAACAGTGCAATCTCCTGCCATAGTGAGTGCTTTCATCAACAATTAAAATGGTAATTCTCAAGAGGAATTAGTGCGTCAAGCTGTCAGGGTGCTTTGGGGCTGCTTTGACTGATTGCTGACTCAGACATGGGACCAAGGCTGCCGGTGCCTCTGGCAGACGATGGGGCATAGTGGAATCCATGCTTCCTACAGGAGCAAGGGCCATTCAAGCCATCACCAACTTTTCCTCCCTACTATCCTCTCACAGCAAAGAAAAATTCCGAAGCTGCAACTTTAGAGAGCATTGCAAAAGATGGCGATGCTACAGAAAACTCATGACAGCAGTTCAAGTTAGAACGGGTTCATTCTAGCCTGCTGCCTTCCTCCTGAGGCACACACAATTTAAGTTCTGTGTATACATTCATAGGGAATCATGCTACAATTTACCCATTGCCCAAACAGAGGGGCTGATTGGTTTGAGCAATCAATATCCAACTTCAAATTTATCATTTTGCATGTAAGAACCATGTGCTACGTTTTTAGCCCATAATCTCATATGGCTAATAACTTTTAGCACGCAGCAATGAAGCAACTGTTTTCTATCATGCAATTTTAATCTTGGAGGGTTTTCAACAATCTTTGGCAAAGTGCAATTTTTATCTCCCTGGTAACAATAAACAGAGAGATCTTTTAATTTGTGTGAGGCAAGAAGCATTGGCCAATCAGAGCACAGAAGTCGAAATGTTGGAATTATTCCAATTGCATGTGTATTATATATTGCAAAATTATTTCACAGAGCACTCTGGTCCTTAATATTAAAGGAATGATGATAACCTTTGGTGTGCTTCTTTCAATTCCTTTCTGGAACAAAATATGTAATTAACCGGAATTAAACTAGGACAGGAGCAGGCAAGCTCTTACTATGCATGGGTCAGATGGTGCATCGGTGGTTGAACGGTGGTCCGCACTGATGCTACTGCAAATTAAACAAACAAACAAATAAATAAATAGATCAATGGATCAAATATGATGATGTATTTCAGGTCAGGAAAGGCATCTTCAAATCTGGAAATGCACGAAAAATCATGAGTTAGTCATTAAAATGACACAATTTTTAAAAAACCCACAAAAGTCAAAAAGAACAAAAATTAGTCATAATGAAAACAGAATAACTAACCCCAAACAACAGACAGCAGTGAGAGGGGGAGAATATCACAGGGGAGAGAGGGACAATCACTCAAAAAGAGGATGAGTCTCACACAAAGACAGGGGCATGTCGTGGAAAGGATGAGTCACACAGAGAGAAGTGGGGAGGGGGAGAGAAATTTATGCACATATAGGGGGAGTCAAACACAGAAAGGATTCACACACAGAGGGAGAGGGAGTCCAGCCCAGGGAGAGGAAGTGCAACACTCTAAGAGGGAGTCCAACACAAAGAGGCAAATGATTGCAGAGGGACAAAGAGTCACACAGAGAGTTAGTGTCATATACACACATAGAAAAGGTTTCACATACAGAAACAGGAAGTGAGTGAGAGAGAGAGGGGAGTACCACACATAGAAAAGTTGAGAGAGTGTTACAGAAATAGGTAGTGTTGCAGAGGAAGAGAGGGAGGTGGATTCTAACAGACGGGTCTCACGCAGAGAAGGCTCTCACAGTCAGCAGGATAATGACACCACAAGAGAGGGAAGAACAACAATGTGAGAGAGGGGAGAATGATACTGTGAGAGGGAGGAGAACCACACCATGAGAGGAGGGAGAGCAACATGGGGGGGGGGGGCTCGCGCAGAGGGTGGGGATTCTCCAGTGCAGAGGGCTTGGGGGGTTGTCTCCACAACAGAGGGCCGATGCGGTCTCCAATGCATAGAGAGTGTGGAGCTGCGCACAGAAAGTGAGAGCCTCCAACACACAGAGCAGAAGAACTACACACCAAGAGCGGGGGAGCCTCACACCAAGGGGGGTAGCCATGCAGTGGACCAGATGAATTTGGGCCGTAGGTTGCCCACCCCTGAACTAGGACTTTCTTTTATTTTAGGGTTCAGTTTTCCATTGGTGTTGACAGCCATTTGGCCCCAAAAGCTTAACAGTAGCTTTGCTTTCAATCAGTAATATTCGCCTTTATAATTCTGTCATTTACTGGGAAATGGACTGCAATGCACTCTGCAAAATTCTAAAAGATTCTAAAGAGATTTACAAGGATGTTGCTGGGACTTCAGGAACTGAATTACAAGGAATGGTTGACAAGTTAGGTTTTTATTCCATGGTGCATCGAAGAATGATTTGATAGAGGTATACAAAATTATGATGGATAAAGATAAAGTAAATGCAAACTGGATTTTTCCACTGAGGTTAGGAGAGATAAAAATGAAAGGACATGGGTTAAGGGTGAAAGGGGATAAACTTAGGGGGAAAATTAGGGGGAATTTCTTCACACAGAGTGTGATAGAAGTGTGGAACAAGCTGCCAACTGAATTAATGAATCCAGGCACAATTTTAACATTTAAGAAAAATTTGGACAGGAATATTGATGGGAGGGGTATGGAGGGAAATGAGATGAGGTAGAATAATAGTCCTGCACAGAGTAGAAGGGCTGAAGTGCCTGTTTTCTGTCCTCTTATGTTCTATGGTCCCTGCTTTGTGTGCATAAAAGGTTCTGGCAGTACCTCAGGCTAATAGTTGTGAAATGTCAGAGGCCTTTAAATATGGAATTACCTTTAGATGGGGACAATGTTCACTCCATTGAGCCCAACGTAGACCCTGCAGCTATCTTCTGCATTATACGTCACCTGCTGATTATTGGCAAGTTACCTTCATAATATAGAGTAGTTGTAAAAGTAATGGAATAAAACAGAGTTAATTAACTCTTGCACAGCAAAGTCTCATGAAAAAAATGATGAGAGACTTGAACAACTTCTAGTGGTCTGCCTGATGTTGTTGCCTGCAAGACTCCATGTCTGCTATCAAAAAGTATGGTATATGAAGATCATAAAATAACTCATTCATAGCTGAATTATGCTTCATACAAGATTTTCCTGCCTTTATACCAATTTTCCCCCATTAAACAGTAATTGACATTTTCACCTTCCGTTCTGCCACCTCCTATAATAAGTACATGAAATGTAGCTTTTATTTCAAGAGGATACTATTGTTTCAGTCATAACTAATTGATCATAAAACCCAAATAGCAGTTTGCAAAGCAATTTAAATCATTCGACTTCTGAATCAACAACTTGACTAGTTCAACTGCATTGATGTCTGCATTTTATATTTTCATCTCCTGGAAAGCAAAATATGCAATGAATGGAAGTCAATATTTTTTCAAAATTTATAAATAATGATAAAAAATAATATAAATATGGCATGTTGATCAGTGTACTGCAATTTCAAAGTATTTTCTACCATGAAATTCAATTGTATATTGTTGCTTTCTCCCTTGCTATACAACGGAATGTGAATTTTTCCATGACAGAAGCATGAAAAACCTTTTCCAGGTTGCTTTATATTACTTGAAATTTCCTAATGTGAGCCATCCTTGAAATCCTGATATAATTTCTGCAGTGGAGCTGCATGGGGCAAGATCATTACATCTATCCTTACAGCTAACCCCCAAGTATTGAAAGCACATGGAGCACCCCAAGCTCCCCTTGGCCTTTCACTAGTTTTAATTTTTTTTTTAATTGTTATCTTTTGTATTGCATCTAACCTGGTGCAATAAGAACGTGAAAAGTCTCTGAGATAGGCAGATGGATGTAAGAGAAATGGAGGATTATGGAAGTGAGATAGGGAAAAATTAGATTGTTGTGGAGTAGGTTTAATTTGGTCAGTACAGCTGTACTATGTACTGTAATAATCTATGCTCAAACCCCAAGTTGCCCTCCTGGCCGATCTCCCAGCTTCTGGTCTACTGTGGCACACCCCCCACACCCTCTCCCCCCCCCCCCCCCCACATAGAGTCTGATTATTCCCTCTATCATTTCGGAACAATCAGAGTCCCAATCCACACCTCCCCCTCCTCTCACCACTCTGGGCCTCTGATGCACCCGATATCCCCATCTCCTCCGGCCTTGGAAGCAGATCAGATGGCAGATTTTCAAGTGTTTGTTGTGATTGAGGCCTGACTGAAACTTGATGCGGTGGGTCAACGATATAATCCCTGTCTGGTTTTCAGTTATGTGCCTAAACAGTGTGTTTTGGTTGATTACCTGAACATAGTGCCTTTAATTGAATGCTATCTCATGACATCTGCATCATTTATAGCAATAGTTGCCACATTAACAGATAAATTGGGAAAAAAAAAATATTCTCTTCCGATCCATTTTGGGATATTTTACAGCCATCTTCAGCTGGGATGAATTAATTCAGACACACTGAGGTTTGGCCATGTACTCTTCTGGATATCTATTTCCAAGCTACTCTGGTTATATGAGATGACGGTTGAAACATTTCCATTGAAAAAAGGCATTCATAAATCTTAAGTCAAAAAGATAGCATCGATTGTGTTTGTTACCAGTTAACAAACCAGTTACCAGTTACCTTCTCTTTTCTTCCATCACAGTGCAAAGTAGTGTAGATGAAGAAAATCAGAAGCTATCATAATGCTCTGCAAATGTTGCTCTATATAATCTAAAACCATGTCAAGACAAAGGCAGGCTTGAGTTACGCATTGGCATGCCATTCAAAAATAGCAAAGGTGTAACTCAACAAATCCTTTTCTTTAATGAAACATTTTCCCAATAAAAGTGTTGGCCTTTAATTTTCTGAAGTTCATCCATAATTTCTCTCAGGGTTTGCATTTATCCTCCAGAAATTAAGAATGGAAGAAACAACCACAAGGTATTGTCTGGAGATCTTGTGCTTTATATGAAAAAGACAAGGGTGGGTTGGCAAAGGGAATCTTGGTGGGCTGAATAAAGCAACATTCTATTACCCTGTGCTTTATGGGTGTCAGATTTATGATCCATTTAAATCAGCCATTGTGGTGCGCTGTTAGACAAAATCAGACACACACGAGGTAAAGACTGTACAACAGGCTTTAATCCACAAAGACTTCCACAGAGCCAGGCTGGCTGTGGCTGCAGCAACTCAGTGTGAGGCCTCAGGAGGCCGGTGCAGGCTTATATCCCGGAGGGTGATTGACACCCAACCAGGTGAGGCTTGATCCATTCAGGCTGACTGATTAGCAGCCGGCCAGGTGTTGTCCTGTCCCCTAACACTCCTGCAGGTACAGAGGTTTCCCCCTGCAGTAGGCCGATAGTGTACCACTACATTCACCCCCTTCTTTAAAATTGTCCCGGAGTGGGGGCAGTAACAAGGAATCGCATCCACTATGTACATACAATATTTACAGGTTGAGATGATTCGGCGGCCGCTGGGGTCTCTGTGACCATCGTAGGACTGGCTCCTGGTCACTGTTCAGAGGGAAAGTGGGGGGGGCTGATGGCAGAGGTGTATGTGGTTGGTGTGGTGCCGCGTGGAGGGGTGGCCAGGGGGGGCCGGGGTCGACGTATGTGGGTCGTATTGGATGGGTGGTTCGTCTCCTAAGGCTGAAGCGGGCCCCTGGTCGTCAAGGAGGCCCTGCGTGCCCCATAGTTGCCTGGGGACAGGGTTGTATGCCTGGTCAGCATCGTCCTCGGTTGGAGGGTGGCGTGGTGTGGTGGGTGCTCCAGCTAGTGCTAGGTCCCTGGTTGAGACAGTGTCCTCCCTGCCACTGCCGAACCTAACGTAAGCGTAGTTATGGTTTGCTCTACCAGGGCTTTGGCCTTGTGTGTGTCCGTACATGCTTACACAGAAGCACCAGTCCCGGGAACGTGAGCCATGCTGGGGGTGACATTCCAGTCACCGACATCCTGTGGAATGAGAGCAGGCATTCGTGAGGGGTCTCATTGGTAGTCATGCACAGAAGTGACCGAATGGCATGGAGCACCTCGGGTAGAGCGTCCTGCCTGCCAGTACTCAATGGCCCACCCTTTTGACCTGAGAGCCAGGAGGACTGCCTTCCAGACCACCCCATTCTCGTGTTCCACTTGCCCGTTGTCTCTCGGGTTATAGCTTGTCGTGCGACTGGTCACAATGCCCCTCGCTGTCAGGTACTGGCAAAGGTCGTCGCTCATGAAACTAGACCCCCGGTCACTGTGGATGAAGGCGGGGTAGCCAAACATGGTGAAAATCTCCCCCAAAGCCCTGATGACAGTGGCTGTGGAGGTGTCCGGACAAGGGATGGTGAAAGGGAAGTGTGAGTACTCGTCCACTACCATGAGGAAGTAGACATTTCGGTTTGTGGAAGGCAGGGGGCCGTTGAAGTCCACGCCAAGATGCTCGAAAGGCCGAGTAGCTTTTACAACGTGGGCCGGAGGGGAGGGCAGAAGAAGCGGGGTTTACACTCCGCACAGACCCGACAGGCCTCAGTCATGTCCTTGACGTCCCTAATGGTGTATGGCAGATTTCTGGACTTAACGAAATGGTACAACCGGTTGATGCCCGGATGGCAGAGGGACTCAAGCAATGCCTGCAACCTGTTGTCAGATGCGCAGGTACGAGAGAGGGCATCAGGGGAGTCGTTAAACTTCACAGGGTGGTACTGGATGTCGTAGCTGTAGGTTGCCAGCTCTTCTCTCCAGCGCCGGATCTTGGTGTTCTTGATCTTGCTCTTGTGGGAAGTGTTAAACATGAACGCCACAGCCCGCTGGTACGTGAGGAGCGTGAATCTCCTGCCGGTCAGGTAGTGGCACCAGTGGCGGACCGCTTCCACAATTGCCTGGGCTTCCTTTTCAATGGCGGAGTGCCCTAGCTCGGACCCATGGAGGGTCCTGGAGAAGAAGGCGACAGGGCACCCCCCCCCCCTTCGGTTGAGGGTAGCAGCAAGGGCCACCTCGGAGGCATCGCTCTCCACCTGTAAGGGGGAGTCCTCATCCACAGCCTGCATCGTGGCTGGAACATGCTCATTTTTTTAATTATTGTTGTGCATGGATGTACCAGGAACCTCCTCCTCTCTGGTCAGCTCTGCTCTGACTACCTTTGAAACACAGAAGTCAGAGATGAGCAAGGTGCTGGTACAGTGGCAGACCACAGATTTGCTGAATGGAGGGGCAGATGCATAAGTAATACCATTTATTTAAGGCATTACTGAGTTAGAATAGATGTATATTTATTTTTCTGCATTTCACTTCTTCAACATTATTTTAATTAATATTTAGGACATGCATATTGGAGCTAGTTTTAAATATGAGGAATTATTAGAGTCTTTTAAGACCAAGATGTCAAAAAGTCACCAAGGTGCTAAAGTGATAGGTTGTCAAGATATGAGTCCAGAGGCCTAGTCTCCACATGGCTCATTCTGCTTCTCTGGAGAACTGTTGGGTAGGAAGAGTCAACTGTCCGTCTCTATCCAGATCAGGTTAATTGTGTGCAGCAAGTTCAGGCAGTGGGCAGGATCCATTCTGACCTGAACTATTCTGTCTTTTGAACTCAGAATAGATAAAACAAAACACTGATGTAAGCAATATATGAAGTCATATTTAGACAAGTTACTGATGCCTATTATATAATTGAAATTCTCTCTTTAATAATCATGAAAAATGAACGTTGTTGATTTGTGTGTAAAATGTAGGCTTGCATGTTTGTCGTTTTTCTTGTGTACTCTATCCTGGTAGAAGGTTTGGAACAAATTGGGCATGCATTAAGTGTGGAATGAATCATTCACGGTTCTGGATGCTGAGGGACAAAACCCAGAACTGAGCAATACACTGAATCGCAATCAACTGCAGCACATCTCCGTGCTCGTCTGATCTTCTTGCAATTCAAAATGAATTTAAATCAATTGCTTCAAATCTCGCATTCATTATCGGCACTCCCATTTGAGTCACTGGAACAGAGAGAGGAAACACCAACAAGAAACGTTGACTCTTAAAACAATATAAAATTATTCTTTGATTGTCAACCAACCTTTGAAACAGCCGGAAGCAAAACAAATAGCTTTCACTATTTAAAGCCTCTGTAATGTCTGGGTCTGAGTGAAGGCAAAGTCTGAAAATCCTAAGAGCATGTGTTATTTATTTTTTAACGTTTTGTAACCTGTAGCCAAGTCTGTGATGAAGGAACAGGCCCTGTGCCAATCATCTTGAAGGAACTTTCAACAGATACCTGTTAAAAATGATATGGTGTATTGAATGGTTAAATACATTCCAGACTACTAACATTTTGTTAGATTGCTTGTTCTTTTCTTTTGTTATTGTTTGTGGGGTTTAGTTGTGGGACTTGTGTTCATTGCATCAATCTATGGTTTACAGTAAAAATGAAGTGAATAAAATTAATAATGGTTGAAAATTAAATCTTGTTATTTGACATAAATAATTCCACTTGGTTTTTTTTACATTTAATTAGGAGTACATGATCACCTGCATGAAAAAATTATTACAATATCGGAGGATGGATTTGTGCAGAGTCCACGATTTCCTCAGAGTTACCCTCGGGATGTGATGCTGGTGTGGAGACTAATAGCAGCTGATGAGAATATGAAAATACAGCTCACCTTCGATGAAAGATTCGGGCTTGAGGAACCCGAAAATGGACTGTGCAAGTGAGTATATCTTTTTGTAGAAGAACAATCCTGCTTTTCATTAAAAAAATAGGATGGCGATAGAAGGTGACTCAGAATTCCTTGACAGATGCAGTAAACTTTCCATCAGAAAATTACAAAAATAATTTTAAGAAAACCAGTCAAACAAAAACCACAATAAAAATCATTATTCGCTATTTCTAAAGGGAAAATGCATATTGTGTTTAAATGAAATGTAAATACCCTGTATGTAAAGTTAGATTTTTACTTTGTCTTTGCTGCTCCTATTGTGTCTGCAAACCGATTCCCAGCCTATTTATTCTGGCATCTTTATATTATTATGAGCTCCCATTTGATTGAGTGTGAGTACAGGATCCTAACTTTTTATCCGGGGTCGTCATTGTTCAGAATCTTCTGAATTTCAAAATCATTTTAAAATGGTGGTCTCTTTAAGCAAATACAATGTTTCAAAATCACACAAAACAGGGGGCGGGGGTGCTAATTGAATTTAGATCAATAAAGTCCATAAAAGACCATAATATTACTAGCATTAGTTTTATTTTAAAGTAAAACTTCAAAATAAAACTGGCTCAGACCCCCGACCCGCCCTCTCTTACCTTCGATGAAAAGGTGACTCTTTGCCCCGAACATCCAGTGAGAGAGAAGCTGGTGGTGGCAGGCAGCTGGATCAATGGCCGTCTTCCTTACCCATAATCCCCCATGCAGCTGGAACTGCTCTTGTGCTAGCAGAGCAGTTCCAGCTACATTGGGGATTGTGGATAAGGAAGACGACCATTTCTCTCACATTGAGCCGTCGCCAGCAGCTGCCGTGAGTGAACTCCAGGCTCAGCACCACTGGACCCCTGCTGCCACGTGTCGGGAGTTAGATGAGGGGGAGACAGGTGGATGGGCAGACAGCCGGATGGCCGGGGATGGGGGCAATGGATGGACAGCCAGGGACAGATGGGGGTGATGGTTGGATGGCCGGGGCCGGGGACAACCAATGGACGGCTGGGGGTGGATGGCCGGTGCAGGGTATGACCGATCGATGGCCAGGGGCGGGCGGGTGTCTGATAGATGGCCATGGACAGTGCAGGGTGACTGACGGATGGCCGGGGGCAGGAGGCTAGGAGTGAGGAAGTCGGGGATTTTCATTACTGAGAAAAGTGCCAGTTTTTGGAAGGTTGTTCAGAATTCCAGATAAAATATTAAGTACCTGTATCACTTTAAGGGCTAGTACAGACTACAGCCATTCACAGCATTCAAAAGACTAGGTGGCATCAGCTAGAAAAGGCTGTACCCGAATTTGCTACTTTGGAGAGGAGAAAGGACATTGGGTGCTTTTTCAAAGGACACAGGTGGTGCGAGAGTCGCATTTGTTGAACAATGAAGGAACAGCACTTTATGGCCAGTTGCCATTTCATCGCATATTGAGTAGGAATGTCTCTGTGTGATAATGGACGATTCGGCTGATACTCCCTGTCAGGGGAATTAATGAACCCCACTGTGAGCAAATGAAAGGTCACTTTGATTGACCCATACCTGGGTTTTGGAAGGATTGTGAAAGTCATGCATATCATTTCCACCACACAAGGAAAAGAGGAGTTGTGAAAACTGTTCATACAAAATGATATTTATCTAGAAGAAACTCAACAAGTATTCGTGAGTTTTTGGCAGTCCAGTCGCTCACTCTCTCCTGTCTCCTTGGCGATTACTTCTGTGCATCAATTTGAAAGTCTACATTTCAATTCTAAGACTGAACTTTGGAATGACTTTCCAGAATTGTGTCTAATCTGTAATGGTTTGGGTAACACGCACACACACACACGCACAAACACACACACACACACACACACACACACACACACACACACACACACACACACACACACACACACACACACACACACACACACACACACACACACAAACATTTGTACATAGTTGGGTTTGATTTGACTAATGTGTTACATTATTAGTAATTATTAATAAATATAGTGTTTTAAAAGAAAAAAAAACCACTGCCTTGGTGAATTTCCATTCAGGCTGGTCTGTGACGTGACAATATGAACAAATTCCCTCCTCCGTGCCACCTATTGTTCCATGACTCATCCTTCCAATGATTCCACTTCATCTGATATCCTGATGCTTGGCTCCATCCTTTCTTTTACCCTGATACTATCCCTTACTTGATGATACTTTTCTAGCTCTATGCCCAAACTTCCCCTCCATGTCATTCATCACTCAATCACCTTGAACACTTCCTTATTCTGCTTAATTGTACATGATCTCTTGCTCCAGCTATGCAATTTTAGAGCCTGGGGAGGAAAGCCTTTTAAGCTATCACATGCAAGGGTAATTCTATCATGAATGACAAATTGGACCGTGTGGTATGGAATATTGGATTCATGAATCCTTTACTCACTCACATTCACCTATCCACATCTCCTCCAAACTGCTCAGCAGTGGATTAAGGTATCTTTCTGGATACTGATGTTTTTTTCATGATATAATCCTAAACCTAAATTGTTGTATTTGGTCTGCATTCTAATTCAGATGTTGTTTTGGACATCTTACAGGTTTGATGTATAATCTTCAAAATTTGTTCCTCAATTTCTCTAATGCCTTTCCTCTCAGTTCCTAATACTTCATATTCTGTTTTAAAACAAAATATTATCTCAATTTTTTTAGTTCCGGAATCATTTTTAAAAATTAATTCATCCAGTTTAGAGAATCAAGTCAAAATGCTAATTTTATTTCCATTGCCCACATTCACAGTTTAGCAATAATTCCAATGTCACTGATCATTTATTTTTTAAAAACTCTTATCCTGATTTGAATTTGATAGAGATTTTAAGAAGATAACGCAATGCACATATGCTAGTTTAACACATGCAACTGAGGACAAACGTGTGTCTTACCATTTTTTTTTACCCTCATTACCAATGTTAATAAACAGGATTACACCTCAATCCCTGAATACAGACCTTTGCAGAAACAACTATTTAAATTAATCGGTCAGTCTGCTGTCACACTACATTTTCTCCTGGATAGATAATTTGATTGACATATGCGCTGAGGTTTTGAACTTCAGGTAACAATTTCTGTGCGAGGCCATCACAATCTTTGTGGAAGTCCATATAAAGATTCTATTTAATGTTTCCTGCTTCTCTCATTCCTCTCCATCTGATTTATTTGAGTTCTTTGGGCATGACCTACGCTTTAGAAATTGGTGCTGAAAATCTCTGAACTGGAGAAACTTTCCAAGTTATTCAACCATTCTGTAAGTCAAAAGGAAGAAAGGAATTCACTTTCCAATTGTGTCAGAAAAATCCCCACTAGCGCTGTACACAAAGCCAAGTCAGACCTTCCAAGATCCCAAGAGGACTTGGGCCCTCTCCAGAGGACCTGTCCTCCAAGAGAGCAAATGAACCTCACTTCTAAAGCAATAGTTTCAACAACCTCTAAGAAGTGTTCTAGCCGCACACTTCAATCTGGACTTAACCTGCAGACCTGAAGGCCACTGTCATCCTGAATGTATGTTTCCAGGTCATTTCAATTGAAAGAAAATGATAAAGTTCTGCAGTTTGCCTCTTCACCTCATCAGAGAAATCAAAGGTGTTCCCGCTTTCTTCTTGAGTTTCTCCTTGGGATCATCAAACACAGAGGCTACAGAGTGCACTTGTATCCAGCTCCCTAAGTTCTTCATGTGAGCTCAGAGTTATGTTTGGGATGCAAAGACTGCCACACACCATGAATTTGTGGCTTTTTTGCAACTATGGCATGAAACAGGCAAATGGAACATGCTGGGTAGACAACTTGATCAGCATGGACATTGGGGCAAAGGGGCCAGCTTCCATATTTTAAAACTCTACAATTCTTACTTTGTGGAATTTGATGAGCTCCCTCTTCCATCATCTTCAACAAACCCACCAACTCCCATAGCTACCTCGACTACACCTCTTCCCACCCTGTTCCCTGAAAGGATTCCATTCCATTCTCTCAATTCCTCCATCTTTGTCACATCTGCTCCCAGACTTCCATGCCAGATCATCAGAAATGCCCTTCTTCTTCAAAAAACATGGCTTTCCCTCTCCCACCATCAACTTGGCACTTGCCCGCATACTCATATATCTACCCTGGCCCCCTCAGACCCTACATGCAACAAGGACAGGATTCTTCTTCTCGTCACCTACCACCCCACCAGCCTTCACCTAACACATTCTCCTCTGCCATTTCCACCACCTTCTACGTAATCCCACCTCTGGACACATATTCCCTTCTCCATCTTCTGCACGGACCACTCCCTCTGTGACTCTCTTGTCCATTCCTCCCTCCCCACCAATCATCCCCTTGGGACCTACCCCTGTGACCACAGGAGATGCTCCACTTGTGGCCACATCTTCTCCTCAGGAGCCCCAAACAATCCTTTCAAGTGAAGCAACATTTCACTTGTGAATCTGCAGGAGTCATCTTTTGCATCAGGTACTCCCACTGTGGTCTCCTCTACATCGGAGAGACTGGATGCAGACTGGTAGCTTGCTTTGTTGAGCACCATGGCTCTGTCCACTGCAAATAGCATAGATCATCCCAGTGAACACCCATTTCAATTCTCTATCCCATTCCTTGTTGACATGTCTGTCCATGGTCACATGCATTTCCAGACTGAGATCACCCATAAATTAGAGGAACAACACCTCATCTTCTGACTGGGCACTGTCCAATGGATGGAATTAATATCGACTTTTCTGGCTTTCATTAAATTCTCACCCCCCGCACCCCCCCCCCCCCACCACTCCCTTGCTTCCCCCATCATCTCCCCTTTGAACAGACCCCTTGTCTCCTTTTGCACAGACATGATAAATTCCACCTAGGACATTATCACATCCTTTTTTTGGTCTGGATTCCTCCCCCATAGTTTGAATTCTGAGACTTTCTGATATATCCTGCTTCTGCCTTTTCCTTGAAGAAAGGCTCCGGCCCAAAACATCGTCAATATATCTTTGTCTCCTATTGATGCTGAATAGACCAGCTGAGTTCCTCCAGCATTTCAGTGTTTTTACTACACTAACAAAATCTGCAGCCTATCATGTTTCTCCATTCCCTCAGAAGCCTGTCAAATCTCATTCACTGTATCATTTGGTGGGTTAGTTGGGAAAGTCACCTCATTCCTTGACAGCTGAGCTTTAGCTGGGCACCTGAACATATTGCTGAGTTAAGTTAATATCAGGATCAAATGAAGCCCAATGAAGAGTGCCATTGGGGTCATCAAAGTGCGATTGTGTTGCCTTGGTTGATCTGGAGAACCTCCAATATTTGCCAGAGTGGTTCACATTTAATTGTTATCTGTGGCACGTTCTGAAATTTTGGTGTTATGAGAGCACAGGTCTTATCTGATGCCCAGAAGCAAGTGAACAGCTCCGGTGAAGAAACAACAAGATCCTTCCAAATCAGAATAACCTGTGAAGTGGGGAGGGGACCTATAGGCAATGGCATTTCCACGTACCCGCTGCCCTTGTCCTTTCCATATAACCATATAACCATTTAACCACTTACAGCACAGAACAGGTCAGTTCGGCCCTACTAGTCCATGCCGTAACAAATCCCTACTCTCCTAGTCCCACTGACCAGCACCCGGTCGTTACCCCTCCAGTCCTCTCCTCTCCATGTAACTATCCAGTCTTTCCTTAAATGTAACCAATGATCCCGCCTCGAGCATGTCTGTTGGAAGCTCATTCCACATCCTTACCACCCTTTGCATAAAGAAATTTCCCCTCATGTTCCCCTTATAATTTTCCCCCTTCAATCTTAATCTATGCCCTCTAGTTTGAATTTCCCCCACTCTTAATTGAAAAAGCATATCCACGTTTACTCTGTCTGTCCCTTTTAAAATCTTAAACACCTCTATCAAGTCCCCTCTCAATCTTCTACGCTCCAGAGAAAAAAGCCCCAGTCTGCACAACCTTTCCCTGTAACTCAAACCTTGAAATCCTGTCAACATTCTCGTGAACCTTCTCTGCACTCTCTCTATTTTGTTTATATCTTTCCTATAATTTGGTGACCAAAACTGTACACAGTACTCCAAATTTGGCCTCACCAATGCCTTGTACAATTTCATCATAACCTCCCTACTCTTAAATTCAATACTCCGATTTATGAAGGCCAACATTCCAAATGCCTTCTTCACCACACCATCTACCTGAGTATCAGCCTTGAGGGTACTATTTACCACAACTCCTAAATCCCTTTGTTGCTCTGCACATCTCAATAGTCTACCATTTAATGCATATGACCTATTTAGATTTGCCTTTCCAAAATGTAACACCTCACACTTATCTGTATTAAATTCCATCAGCCATTTCTCACCCCACACCTCCAGCCTTCCTAAATCACCTTTTAATCTATGGTAATCTTCTTCACTGTCCACAACACCACCAATCTTTGTATCATCCGCAAACTTGCTTATCCAATTCTCCACCCCTACTTCCAGATCGTTAATATATATAACAAACAATAGTGGACCCAGGACCAATCCCTGAGGAACTCCACTAGTCACCGGCCTCCAATTGGACAAACAATTTTCCACCACTACTCTCTGACACCTCCCATCTAACTATTGCTGAATCCATTTCACTACCTCCTCATTTATACCTAATGCCTCCACCTTTTTTTCTAACCTCCTGTGGGGAACTTTGTCAAAAACTTTACTAAAGTCCAAATAGACAACATCCACAGCTTTCCCTTCATCAACCTTTTTTGTAACTCCCCTTGAAAAACTCAATCAGGTTTGTCAAGCATGATCTACCCCTGATAAAACCATGCTGATTACTCCCTAGCAATCCCTGTACCTCCAAATATTTGTAAATACCATCCCTCAGAACACTTTCCATCAACTTGCCCACCACAGACGTCAGACTCACGCCAGGTTTACATTTAGACCCTTTTTTAAACAGCGGAACCACATGCGCCACCCTCCAATTCTTTGGCACTACCCCCATGGCCAGTGACATCCTAAATATCTCTGTTAATGGCCCCACTATCTGTCCACTAGCCTCCCTGAGTGTCCTTGGGAATATTTTGTCCGGTCCCGGAGATTTATCCACCTTTATCTTTTTCAATACAGCCATCACTACCTCCTCGGTTATCCTTATATGCTTCATTACCTCCTCACTATTTTTCTTTACCTCAACTGGTTCAATATTTTTTTCCCTAGTGAATACCGAGGCAAAGAAATCATTCAAAATTTCCCCCATTTCTTCTGACTTCTCACTCAGCCTATCCTCACTATCTACAAGGGGTCCAATTTTATCCCTCACTAATCTTTTACTTTTAATGTTCTTATAGAAACCCTTTGGATTTATTTTTACTCTGTCTGCCAAAGCCTCTTCGTACCTTTTTTTTTGCCTTTCTAATTTCTTTCTTAACATTCCTTCTACACTCCTTGTAGTCCTCCTTCAAATTCTCAGCTCCCTGTTCTTTATACCTTTTGTACACCTCCCTTTTTCTCCTAACCAAATTTCCAATATTCCTCGAAAACCAAACCTCCCTATGACTTCCAGCCTTTCCTTTGATCCTCACTGGGACATAACTACTCTGTACCCTCAAAATTTCTTTTTTGAATATTCTCCATTTTTCATTTACACCCTTCACCTGAAAATATCCTGTCCCACTCAATACTCCCCAAATCCCTTCGTTATGGTATGGGTTGTGGGTTGGGGGGCATCCAACATAACAGTGTATGGCATAAATGGCAGCCAGGGTGAGATGGTGTAGAAGGGATTGGTGTTTATGTTGGTGGATCATGTGTCAATTGAATAAGCCGCTATAACTTGGATGTTGTTTGATCTTCTTGAAAGTTGTTGAAGCTCTACTTCATCCAGACGAGGAGAGAATATTCTATTTCACACAAATGAAAATGAGAAGACTGAGGATAGTTTTTTTTTCCACAGTTCTGCCTTGTCTGCTGAATGTTCCCAGCACTTTCTATTTTACTTCAATATTCTATCGTGTTGCTACCTTGTGCTTTGTCAGTAGTTGGAAAGATGCGTGCTGTTAGGAGGTGATTTGCTTGCTGATAGATCCCAGTATAAGAGTTATTCTTGCAGCAATGGTATCTATTTTAATGGTCCAGCTGAGTTTCTGGGCGTGGATGATGTCTCATATGATGACCAGTGGGGGGCACAGCAATGGCAATAGCATTAAGTGTGAAGCAGCTGGACTCTCTCTTGTTGGAGGAATTCACTCTGCAACATTTCACAGAATGACTGAAGCATTTCTGCACAGAAGGTGGATGTTAAACTGTTAAATCAGTACAAGTTCTTTGCAACTAATCTGACTCCCCCTCCTTCTGCCAGAACCTTTCAATTTTTTTTCAAGTACTTATCCAGCTAGTTTTCAAACAATTGAGTCTGTCTGCCTGGCTCCATCTGGCAGGATATGCCAGACCATAACTACTTGCTGCGTTAAAGAAATTTCCCTCATGTCACTTTTGGTTCTTTGACCAATTATCTTTTTTTCCACCTCGTCTAGTTCTTCATTCTTCCAAAAATATTCTCATAACCTGCTCTGACTGGATACTCTATGTCATAAAGCCCTAGAAACAGACCCTTCAGCCCAACTTGTCCGTGCCGACCAAGTTAGTCTCACTTTTCGCCAAGATCTTTCTGAATCTTCCCTATCCATGTACCTCTCTGAGTGACTTTTGAAAGCTACAATGATCCCTGCTTTTATCTCTTCCTCTGGCACTTGTTCAATGCACCTTCCAACCCTCCATGTAAAGAAGGTGCCCTCAAGTCCCTTTTAAATCTTTCTCTTCTCATCTTAAATCCATGTCTTCTAGTTTTAGATTCCTCTATGGTGAGAAAAAGGTTAGGACTATTTACCCTATCTATTCCACTCATGATTTTTATAAACCTGCATAAGTTCCCCCCTTATCATCCGATGCTCCAAGGAGAAAATTCTCAGCCTATCCAGCCTTTCTCTTATAATTCAAGGCTGCCAGTCCTGGTGAATCTTTTCTGCCATTTTCGAGCTTAATGATAACTTTCCTATGGCCGGGTGACCAGAACTGAACACAATATTTCAAGAGTGGTCTCACTAATATCTTGTACAGTTGTAACATGATGTCCTTGCTCCTGGACTTGAAGCCCTACCCTTTTTCCACTACTCAGTGATTTGAAATGTTCTCTTCACAATCTCCTCTGTTCTAAGGAGAATAACCAAAGCTCTTTCAGGCCTTCATCTTTGAAATCATTCAAATAAATCCACTCTGTACCCTCAACAAAGCCTTCACATTGTTCCTAAAGTATGGTGTCTGGAAGTGGGCATGAATTTGTCACACAAAAAAAAAACTGCTGGAAAAACTCATCCGGTCAAGCAGCATCTGTGGAGGGAATCATATGTTGGAAGTTTAGTAAGCCTCTGGAAAAGTGAAGGCAGGAACAATGAACAGTTTCCAACACATGTTAAAGGCCTATAACTCCATCCTATCCCACACACCCTGTCTTGTTTCGCTTTTCCTCTGGACTAAAAGTGGAGGGGAAAGGTTGTTGGTGTAAAGAGAAGTGGGGAAGGGGTGAGTAGGTGATGGGTGGACCTTGGTAGGGTGAGGGGTGGTGGGTATATGGAGCCAGGTGAAGCAATGGCCAAGGTGGAGTTAAATGCAAATTCAAAGAACAACATCTTATTTTCTACAACCTCACATAACAAACATTGAATTTTTCAATTTCAGTTGTTGCTTACCATTGTGTTCTTTCCTCTCTCTCTCTCTCTCTCTCTCTCTCTCTCTCTCTCTCTCTCTCCCCCCCCCCCCCCCGATCTACCCTATACACCCATTTTTGTTCTCTTTCCCATAGTATTCCACCCTCCCTCCAGGCCCACATCATCCATATTGTCCCCTCCCCCTCATAGTTCAGTCCACACCCTACCCACACACTTCATGCCTTCCCCATCTTGTTCCAGCTTCGCATTGTTCCCTCGATGGTTCCCATTATCCCATTCTTTACATGAAATTCCCACATGGAGCCCTTGTGTCCCCACATCACCCTCCAGTCTCTGTTTCCACCTTTATCCTCCCCTGCCTCAATCATATGCCTGTCCAAGAGTCTCTTAAATGCTTGGAGCTTGGATTCATCACTGCCATTTGCTTTTCACATCTGCTGTCACAGATTTTACAACCTACTTATGGGCACATATTATCTAGATTGTGCTGCTTTATTTGTTGGGGGAGGGGTGTGAAGGGTATTTTACTTGTACAATGGTATTGTGGACATGAGCATCATCTCTTCTGTCTTTATGATGGAAGGAAAGACGCTGAAAAAGCAGCTGGCCGGATGTTGCACACTGCCCTGCGCAACTTCTCTAGCAAAGCGTCTGCTTGTTTTTTTCTTAAACCTGACAAAAAACCCAGGCACAAAACATTGGTTACCCTTTATTTATATGGAAGCTACATAATATGTTGAGTTTCCCCAGCCCATTTATGTATTGCACTCTCTGTCAAATGCTGTATTTGCTGTCGTGTTCGCAAAGTAGGTAAAGATCTTTTTCTTCTGTTCGACTTGTAAAGGCACATAAAGAGGCACCTCCAGTCCAGCCTCCCTATCAGGGGAAGAAAGAGAAGCAACAGAGAGTCCCTTCAGAGACACTGAGCGTCCATAGATCCCATCACCTCCTCCAATGAAGCTGCACCTCCTCTGCAGCCACATGGCCTCCTGTCCGGCCAGTAGTGAATCCAAGCTCCAGGCATCCAACTCACCCTCCTCAGTCCCTGGTTCCAAACCCCTATAGTGTTAGGAAGCTGTCAGCCACCAATGCACTTTGGGAGCCCTGCTTGCCATTGACACCTTAATGAACCTGGACCCACAGCTGGTTCCCAGGTACTGCTGTGATTCCCTACCCTGTAGAGTTCTCTCCCAATATTCTTCTCAGCAGAGGGTTGTTCTTTCATTCTGGTTCCCGTGCCGATTTGTTGCTTTTGCGGAGCCCGCAACCCTGAATGTGTCCTTCGGCTGCAGAGCCCCTTGATGCTCAGCAACTACCCTTAGGGGCATTGCCTCTGCTTCTCCTTTTCAATGGGGGATGTTGTTCTCAATATTGGTGTCCTGACCCAGTCCACTAGTCAACCAAAGTCTGCAAACCTTCATGGCTGCTGCCGTGCACAGGCGCTGCCATCTTGGGCCCAGAGCCCGCAGTGGTAGAATTTTAAGTAAAACACCATCGGCTCCTTTAACAGGCAATTTAAAGCCTGCATGGAGCTTTGGGCATTAGGACTGGACAGTGGGACCCTTCAGGGACAACTATATCTCCACTCCCCTTTCTCTGTGAGTCCACACCAGTGGCAGCGCTGCCATTAAACCTAAAATGACTGTGTCTCATAGAGATCTTTCAGCGTTGCCATCGGAATAAGATGTTGGTGAAATTATCTAGTTGCTAGATTAATGAGGTGATAGAAAAAAGTGAGAGAGTGTGAGAGGGTAATTGAAAAAGGGAGATTGAGAGAGATGAAGAGAGGGATGGGAACCGAGGGAGGGAGGCAAAGAAAGAGGAGGGAGAGAGGGAGGGAGAGGGAGATTGAGAAAGTGTGTGTGTGTGTGTGTGTGTGTGTGTGTGTGTGTGTGTGTGTGTGTGCAAGGGGAGAGAGAGATTGAGAAAGTGTGTGTGTGTGTGCAAGGGGAGAGAGGGATATACACATATTTTTATATATATGTAGAATCTCTCTCTCTCTCTCGCGCGCGCTCTCTCTCGCCTCTCTCTCGCTCTCTCTCTCTCTCCAGAGAGATGTACAAGCAAGACAGAGCTTGGGAAATGGCCATCAAATCAGGCAGAGAGAGAAAAGTACTGAGTAAATATTATGGATGGATGAACAACAGTGACCTGGTCGGTGCTGAAATAAAACAAAGTCAGTCCAGCAGATTCAGCAGCGTGTTTGAGTTGGTATTTCTAATGGCATTTGGGACATCCTAATACCTTTAGTTTATGCACGTGTCGGGTCTCTTTTGGCAGTGGGTTGTTAGCCACATGTTGACAAAACTACTGCATCCGTTCTGGTCTCCTCTACGTCGGAGAGACTGAATGCAAACTGGGAGATCGCTTTGCTGAGCACCGCTGCTCTGTCTACCACAATATAGTGTGATTCTCCCAGAGACAACCCATTTCAATTCTCCATCCCATTCCCTTGCTGACATGTCTGTCCATGGTCTCGTGCACTGCCAGACTGAGACCACCTGTAAATTGGAGGACCAACACCTCATCTTCCAATTGGGCACCCTCCAACCAGATGGCATTAATATCTACTTCCCTGGCTTTCATTAACCCCACCCCCTCCCTTTGCTTCCTCTCCATTCCCTGTCTCCTTTCGCACAGACATGATAAATTCCACCGAGACCTTTGTAGTCTGGATTCCTCTCCCATTGTTTCAATTCTGAGACTTTCTGATCTATCCTGCTTCAGCCTTTTCTGATATTTCCTTGAAGAAGGGTTCCAGCCTGAAACATCATCTTTGTCTCCTATAGATGCTGAATAGACCAGCAGAGCTCCCCCAGCATTTTGGTGTATTTATAAAGTTATTTAATGCCATGTGAGCCTAAAGTACACTCTTGGCATGGCAGATAGCTGTGGTACCTTGTTGTCTATGCTTATTTTTAATTATTTTTCCAGCCTAGCATTACTGTTGGCAGTTCATTTTTTTTTAGATATGAGACAAATAAGGGGAAACTGCTTAACAAGTCTTGGAGACAAGGCTTTGTAAACATGGCATTTTGAACAGACATCGAATAGCCTGTCTTGTCCGGAGCTTGTTTTGTTCATGACAGAAAACTGAAGCAGTTGAATGTAAGCATGCTGAAAGGTCTTTATCAAAGCTGATGTCAGCAGGCACACAGCTATCTGCACTTAACAGACTGCTGTTGGCTTTATTTCTGCTGATAATGAAAATGCTGTGATTTTGCCAAAAGATTGTTCCTATGAGTTCTTGATTTTAATCACAGAACCATATAGCAATGAAACAGGTTCTTCAACATTAACATGGTGACAACCTACACCTGTGGTTTTCAAACTGTTCCCCTGAACTCTCATTTCACCTGAAGCAATCCCTATGCCATAAGTGCTCTGTGATGAGTAAGGGATTGCTTAAGGTGGTATGTGAGTGGGAAGGGGAGGTTGAGAATCTCTGCTCTAGACTCAATTTTTACTGAAATATTTTGCTTGAGAAAAAATTGTCATTGGCCCATTTCCTTTGGAGTTCTGAAACTGTACACATAATGAGTCAATTAGGTTAAAACAGTGGTTTTCAACCTTCCCTTCCACTCACATACCACCTTAAGCAATATCTTACTCATCACAGAGCACCTATGGCATCGGGAGTTTGGGGGGCAGTTTGAAAACCACTAACCTACACAGTCCCATCTACCACCTAGTGGGACTCATCTTCCACAAAAAGAATGTTTCAGGATGGGACCCTTTATTGAGACCAAAGTGAGTAGGGGGTGTGAGCAAGTACAAAATGAGGAGAGAGGGCAAGTTGTGATAGGACACTGGACAAAAGAAGATGAAAGCAGAGGCAAGGTGAATCAGTGATGAGGCCAGGTGGGGGTGATGTTATTGGGAAGGAGTGGGGTCGGGGATTAAGGGGATGAGGGGAGGTAGGGAAAGCTGAGAGAGAAAAGTGAGAACCGGTGGAGGGGGAAGGGGGGGGCAGTGAAGGAGGGATGGAAGCAGTGGAACTCAATAGGGTTGCTGGTTCCCATAAATCACCACTTGCTCTGTAGCTTTTCATGACTGGCATTTAAAAGGATTAAATGTTACCACTCCCTCTGAGTGATAAAACTCTTCCTCGGGTTCTCCATAAACCTCTTACCCCTTACTCTAAACCAGTGTTTTCAAACATTTTCTTTCCACTGCTCTAGACTCAAATGGTTTTTTAAATATTTTATTTTAGCTTTCACAGATTTACAAAATCCAATATACAAAGCTGTTCATGTACATAATGCACAACCAAAATCCATATTTGTCCCAACCCCCCCCCCCCCCCACACCCACCACAGTGAATACATTCCAAAAACTTATCTCGATCCCACTCATCATGGGGAACATGACCTCTATCAAGACCTGTAATGAAAAAAAATCACAATGGCAACACCATTCAAGGAAAACATTGAAAAGAAAAGAAACTCAAAAGAAAATGAAAACTAAAGACCTGAAAAGCAAAGGGCAGGCGCATTGTCCACACCAAGTCCTATTTCCTCAATCACGCCTCTGGCCCTACTGAGATAATTTAACCTTATCTATAACCATATAACCACTTACAGCACAGAACAGGCCAGTTCATCCCTACTAGTCCATGCCGTAACAAATCCCCACCCTCCTAGTCCCACTGACCAGCACCCGGTCCATACCCCTCCAGTCCTCTCCTCTTCATGTAACTATCCAGTCTTTCCTTAAATGTAACCAATGATCCCGCCTCGACCACGTCTGTCGGAAGCTCATTCCACATCCTTACCACCCTTTGCGTAAAGAAATTTCCCCGCATGTTCCCCTTATAATTTTCCCCTTCAATCTTAAACCATGCCCTCTAGTTTGAATCTCCCCCACTCTTAATTGAAAAAGCCTATCCACGTTTACTCTGTCTGTCCCTTTTAAAATCTTAATCACCTCTATCAAGTCCCCTCTCAATCTTTGACGCTCCAGAGAAAAAAGCCCCAGTCTGCACAACCTTTCCCTGTAACTCAAACCTTGAAATCCTGTCAACATTCTCGTGAACCTTCTCTGCACTCTCTCTATTTTGTTTATATCTTTCCTATAATTTGGTGACCAAAACTACACAGTACTCCAAATTTGGCCTCACCAATGCCTTGTACATTTTCATCATAACCTCCCTACTCTAGAATTCAATACTCCGATTTATGAAGCCCAATATTCCAAATGCCTTCTTCACCACACCATCTACCTGAGTATCAGCTTTGAGGGTACTATTTACCACAACTCCTAAATCCCTTTGTTGCTCTGCAAATCTCAATAGTCTACCATTTAATGCATATGACCTATTTAGATTTGCCTTTCCAAAATGTAACACCTCACACCATATAAATTCCATCAGCCATTTCTCACCCCACACCTCCAGTTTCCTAAATCACCTTTTAATCTACGGTAATCTTCCTCACTGTCCACAACACCACCAATCTTTGTATCATCCGCAAACTTGCTTATCCAATTCTCCACCCCTACTTCCAGATCGTTAATATATATAACAAACAATAGTGGACCCAGGACCGATCCCTGAGGAGCTCCACTAGTCACTGGTCTCCAATTTGACAAACAATTTTCTACCACTACTCTCTGACACCTCCCATTCAACCATTGCTGAATCCATTTCACTACCTCCTCATTTATACCTAATGCCTCCACCTTTTTTCCTAACCTCCTGTGGGGAACTTTGTCAAAAGCTTTACTAAAGTCTAAATAGTCAACATCCACAGCTTTCCCTTCATCATCCTTTTTTGTAACCCCCTCGAAAAACTCAATCAGGTTTGTCAAGCATGATCTACCCCTGTCAAAACTGCTGATTACTCCCTAGCAATCCCTGTACCTCCAAATATTTGTAAATACCATCCCTCAGAACACTTTCCATCAACTTGCCCACCACAGACGTCAGACTCACGGGCCTATAATTCCCAGGTTTACATTTAGACCCTTTCTTAAACAGCGGAACCACATGCCAATCCTTTGGCACTACCCCCGTGGTCAGTGACATCCTAAATATCACTGTTAATGGCCCCACTATCTGTCCACTAGCCTTCCTGAGTGTCCTTGGGAATATTTTGTCCGGTCCCGGAGATTTATCCACCTTTATCTTTTTCAATACAGCCATCACTACCTCCTCGGTTATCCTTATATGCTTCATTACCTCCCCACTATTTTTCTTTACCTTAACTGGTTCAATATTTTTTTCCCTCGTGAATACCGAGGCAAAGAAATCATTCAAAATTTCCCCCATTTCCTCTGACTTCTCACTCAGCCTACCCTCGCTATCTACAAGGGGTCCAATTTTATCCCTCACTAATCTTTTACCTTTAATGTACTTATAGAAACCCTTTGGATTTATTTTTACTCTATTATTATCTCTATTTAAAAGGGGGGGAAATCAATTTATCTGAGAAACAATGTACTACAAGTAAGTTTTCCATACTCTTAACAAATGTGTCATGTTGCCTCCGTAGATTATATGTGATTTTTCTCCCGAGGAATGCAGCTCTGCATTTCCATATTCCATTATGTGGTATTTAGCTAGGAGTTGGCTTCAACGAAACCATGATACCAGTAGTTCTAAATCTTTTTCTTTCCACTTGCATATCACTTTAAGTATTCCCTAATGCCATAGGTTCTCTGTGATTAGTAAGGGATTGTTTAAGGTGGTATGTGGGCGGAAAGAAAATTTTTGAGAACCATTGTTTTAATTGTACCTAATTGACTAGCTATGTGCACAGTTTCATAACTCCAAAGGAAATGGGCTAATGATAATTTTTCTCTTACAAAATATTTCAGTAACAATTGAGTCAAGAGCAGTGATTCTCAACCTTCCCTTCCCACTCATAGAGATGACTTAATGTAATATGTGAGTGGAAAGAAAAAGGTTGAGAACCACTGTCTGGCTACCACCGAAGTGACCTTCAGAAACAAATTTGGAATTTAGTCAGTCTAAACTGCACTTCTCCAATATCCCCCAAGAGGAACAACTCTGGGTCCTGTGGGAAATCCACTCGTATTTTTTTTTAGAATATTCCCCTAGGTCTTACAAAAAAGATCTCACTTTTGAGCACAGCCAGGTAGAGTGGGCAAAAGTTCCCACCTCCACACCACATCTAAAACACATTTCTGAAATCTCAGACTTTGATCTGTTTAGTTTCTGAGGTGTAAGGTACAACTGGTGCAGGAAGTTACACTGCACCATCATGTATATGGATTTGAAAACCCCCATCACACGTCTGGACACACATTCTGCCACCACTCTTCATTAATTGTTGTACCCAAGTCTGACTCCCATCTCTCCTTCAAACTTTGTAGGCCGGTTTCAGACCCTCACTTTAGAATATGTAATACATCTTAGATATAAATTTACACACATTCCCCTTTCGAATTAGAATCTCCATGTCACTACATTCAGACAGGGTCATTACTGGTCCCAATTTTTCCGTCAAAAAATGATCTTATTTGCAGACAGCAGAAGAATGTTCTGTTGAACAAATTATACTTGTTTCTCAACTGCTCAAATGACAAAAGCTGCCCTCGCTTCATAACAATCCTTGATACACTTGATCCTCCTCTGGCACCACATGTCCAGGATCTTATTACTCAGAGTCAAGGGTATTAAATTAATCTGAGTCAGGGGCTTTTTAGGGGATATTCCCACCTTCCATCCAATACCTTGTTTTATCCCTTCCACGTCTGAAGTACATGTTTTTGGATGGAGTTATCCATTTTCTTTAAGAGTAGTTTTATATCCCATTTCAGTATTTAATAAATTATTCGTCTATTGCTTCACCTAACAAATGCAGCCCCATCTGTGTCCACACTGGGGCCACCTTCCTTTCAAACAGCAAGGTGATAAATCTTGCTTGACATGCCCAATAATACTTTTTAAAGTCAGGTAATTTTAAAGCCCCCCAATTTATAATCCCATGCTAACTTTTCGATGGAGATTCTAGCCACTCTCCCATTCCTCAGAAATTTCCTGACATACTCGTTAAGCACCTTAAAAAAAAAACCATGAGGCAATGCAATGGGTAACGACTGAAAAAGATATTGGAGCCTTCGCATCACTTCAATTTTGACACATTTGACTCTGCCCACCAATGGGCAGAGTCCTCCATCTGACCAGGTCTTCCACAACTCTCCAGAGCAAAGGGATATAATTAAGCTTATAGAAATTGCACAAGTCCTTATCTGCTTTGACTTCAAATACTTTATGCTTTCCCTCAGTCACACGAACTCACTGTTATGTTGATACTGATCGTAATCCTCATTTGTCAGAAGCATAACCTTGCTCTTATCCAAATTTACTTTGTACCCCAAATCCTTCCCATAATCCTCCAGTATGGGTCTTCAGCATGTCCAATAACTCCCCAGGATTTGTCAAATATAATAACACATCACCAGCAAAAAGGCTAATTTTATGTTCCATCTTGCCCACCTGGAACCTCCTTATGTCTAGATCCCGCCAAATAACCTCCACCAGTGGCTCCATAACTGGTATGAATAATGCCAGGAACAAAGGGAAACCCTTTCTACTTGACCTGTTCAAGGAAAACACCAGAGATATCTGCCCATTTGTAATAATTTTGGCTCGAAGTTTATGGTAAAGGTCATTAACCCAATTGATAAATGTTTGTCCCAGTCTGAATTTCTCCAGCACCTTGAATAGAAAATCCCACTCCAATCTGTTGAAAGCCTTCTCCACATCCAAAGCTATGGACACACCTGGGTCAGCCCTTGACTGTGCTAGATGTACAACACTTAGCAGTTTAGCTTTGTCATTCGCCAATTGCCTCTTTTCTAAGAGACCCACCTGATCTGGGTTTGTTAATTTCAGCAGGTGTTTCACCAGCCTGTTTCTAGACCCAATTGTTACTGTAATATTTTGCTAAGAAAAATTGTCATTGGCTCATTTCCTTTGGAGTTATGAAACCACGCACATAATGAGTCAATTAGGTACAATTAAAACAGAGGTTTTCAAACATTTTCTTTCCACTCATATACCACTTTAAGTAATCTCTTACTAATCACAGAGCACATACGGCTTAGGGGTTACTTAAGGTGGTATGTGAGTGGAGAAAAAACGTTTGAAAACCATTATTCTAAACCTATGCACTTTAGTTTTCGGTATCTTTGCAGTGGGGACAATCTCCAGCCATCTATCTTATCTATGCCCCTCATAACTTTGCACACCTCATTCAGGTCCCGAACTTCCAAGTAAAAAAAATCTAGCCCATTCAGTCTCTCCTACAAATGAAGTCATCCATTGCTGCTAACATCTGAGTAAACCTTTTCCGCACCCTTTCAGTGAAACCACGTTGTCCACAGTGACAGAATAGTGGCTAGTATTCCCTCTATGCCAAAAAAATGTCTTGCAAAATTTACCACAACCCCTCCATTCTCATCTTCTGTGTTCCAGCAAATAATACCATATCCCATATGCTTTGTTCACAATCTTTCTATTTGTACTGCTATTTCAAGAATCCTTGAATTTGTGCACTGTATTTGTGCACTGAATTTGTCCCTCTGTTCTTCAATAGACAATAGACAATAGGTGCTGGAGTAGGCCAATTGGCCCTTCAAGCCAGCACCACCATTTATTGGATCATGGCTGATCTTTCCCTTTCAATAACAAATCCCAGCCTTATCCCCATAACTCTTAACTCCAATACCCACATGAGCCGTATCCAACTCTCTCTTAAATCTATCAAATGAATCCGCCCCCAGTACTCTCTGTGGCAATGCATTCCACAGGCCCAGAACTCTCTGGGTAAAAAATTCTCCTAATTTCTGTATTAATTTCTTCTTAAACTATGCCCTCTAGTCCTAGTCTCTCCCATCATTGGGAACATGTGCTCTGATTTCACCCCATCAAGCCCTTTGATAATCCTAAATAACTCAATCATGTCACCCCTCATCCTTCTAAACTCCATCGCATAATCCAAGTCTTTCTAACCTATCCGCGTATGACAATCCTGCTATCCTGGGAACTAACCTTGTAAACCTGCACTGCACTCCCTCTATAGCAAATATGTCCTTTCTTAAATATGGGGACCAGAACTGGATGCATTACTCCAGGTGTGGTCTCACCAGGGCCCTGTACAACTGCAGGAGGCCTTCTCTACTCCTATACTCCAATCCCCTCTTTATGAAAGCCAACATACCATTCGCCTTCTTCACTGTTTGCTGAATCTGCATGCTAGTTTTCAATGACTGGTGAACAAGTACACCCAAATCCCTTTGCATTACCCCACTCCCTAGCTTAACTCCATTTAAATAATATTCTGCTCTCTTGTTTCTGCCTCCAAAATGGACAACCTCGCATTTACTCACATTAAACTTCATCTGCCATCTTTCCACCCAGTCCCCTAAACTATCCAAGTCCCCTTGCATTTTCCTGACATCCTCCTCGCTCTTTACACTACCACCCAGTTTAGTGTCATCTGCGAATTTGCATATGTAATTATTTATCCCCTCATCCAAATCATTTACATAAATGATAAACAACTGAGGTCTCAACACCAACCCCTGCAGGACCCCACTCGTCAAATCCTGCCCGTTTATCCCAACCCTTTGTTTCTTATTTCTCAACCAATTATCTACCCATAACAGCACCCTACCCCCGATACCATGCTCCTTGATTTTGCAAACTAGCCTCCTGTGTGGGACTTTATCGAAGGCTTTCTGAAAGTCCAAGTACACCACATCCACTGGCTCTCCAGAATCCACCCACCTTGTTACGTCCTCAAAAAATTCCAGATTAGTCAAGCAAGATTTTCCTTTAAGGAACCCATGCTGATGAGCACCGATACTATTATTCCTTCCTAAGTGTTCTGCTATTTCTCTTTAATGATGGATTCCAATATCTTCCCATCACCGACGTCAGGCTGACCAGTCCTTAATTTCCCGTATTCTCTCTCCGTCCCTTCTTAAAAAGTGGTACAACATCGGCCACTCTCCAGTCTGCAGGCACTTCCTTGGAATCTAAAGAACTTTGGAAAATGTCAACCAGTGCTTCCACAATTTCCAGAGCAACCTCTCTAAGCTCCCTGGGATGCAGCCCCTCAGGCCCAGGGGACTGATCAGGCCTCAGTTCTAACAATTTGCTCACAACCACCTGCTTCTGGATCTGAATATCCATCAAATTTTCTGTTTCCTTTGGTAATTTCCCAAAGTCCCTAGAGACTGCTTGACTCCTACCCCTATTCTGATCATAACCTATATCCTTCTTGGTGAAAACAGATGCAAAGTAATTGTTAAATTCCTCAACCATCTCCATGTCCCCATTGATAATTTCACCTTTCTCTGTTTTCAAGGGCCCAATTTTGGCCCTAACCAATTTCTTCCTTTTAACATATCTGAAGAAGCTTTTGCTATCCCATTTTATATTACTTGCCAATTTGCCCTCGTACTTCATTTTCCCCTCCTGAATGACTTTCTTAGTTTCTCTCTGTTGGTTTTTAAAAACCTCCCAATCCAACCTCCCACTTTGCTTTGCCATCTTATACTCATTTATTTTAAACCTGATACTGCTTTTGATCTCCTCTATCAGCCACGGCTGCCATTTGCTCTTTGTAGAGCCTTTCCTCCTCTTTGGGATGAATCTATTCTGAATCCTGTGAAAAATTTCTAGAAATAACTGCCATTTTTGCCCAGTTGTCCTCCCAGCCAGAATGTCCTTCCATTTTATTTTGGCTAGCTCCTCCCTCATAGCTGTATAGTCACCCTTATTTAGCTGTAGCACTAATGTTTCTGACTTCCTTCTCTTCTCCCTTTCCATTTGCAGATTAAAAGTAATCATATTATGGTCACTATTACCTATTGGCATCCCTACCTCAAGATCCCTTATTACCTCCATGAAGTCCAGAATCAACTTCCCCCTGGTAGGTTCCATCACAAGCTGCTCCAAGAATGTATCTCGGAGACATTCTATAAACTCATTCTCTAGCTTTCCCACACCTACTTGATTTTCCCAGTCCACTTGCAAGTTGAAGTCACCCATAAATACTGTATCACTACCTCTCTGACATACCATTTTTAATTCTTTATTTATACTGATTCCCACATCAGAACCACTGTTTGGAGGTCTGTATATAACCCCCATTATGGTTCTTTTGTCTTTGCAATTTCTCAACTCTATCCAAACAGACTCTACTCCACCTGATTCAATGTCTTTCCTTTCCATTGCCTGAATTTCATTCTTCACCAACAGAGCCATTCCACCTCCTCTATCTAACTTTCTGTCTTTTTGATAGGATTCTTGGGATTTGTTTTTGGCATTGATGTTATCAAGTTGTGTCTTTGAGGTGACATGGGCGGTGATAGCCCATGTAGCAACTCCTAGTTCTCAATCCAAGAATAGAGTGAATAGATTTTCACTGAAAGGGTATGGAGAAGGTTCACTCGGATGTTGGCAGCAATGGATGACTTCATTTGTAGGAGAGACTGAATGGGCTAGATTTTCTTTACTTGGAAGCTCAGGAACCTGAATGAGGTGTGCAAAATTATGAGGGGCATAGATAAGGTAGATGGCAGGAGATTCTCCCCATGGCAAAGGTAATGAAAACTAAAGGGCATAGGTTTAGAGTAGTAGTTTTCAAACTTTTTCTTTCCACTCACATACCACCTGAAGTAACTTGCTTAACTATCTTGCTTAACCTTTGTGGTTTTCAGGAAATGTACCAGGTGAATTGCTATCTGAGCATTCCTGTAGTGATAGGAGTTGCATTAATTTACTGGTGCAGCAGTACTTCTCAGAAAGTCACCAGAGAACAGATTATCCAACAAAGACAAGTGCCTTACTAAAATCAGCAAAGGTAATATATGAGGGCAGGTGTTGCTTTCTTTTGTCACTGACAACTCACTATCACATCAGTAGTGCTGTATGAAAAAGGAAGGTCATGCTAGGATTCATGGGGTACATCATCTATAATAATGTGGAACCTTTACAACAATGCCTTCCCAAATATCTTTCCGGCAGGGGAGAGGAGTGAAATAGCAAGACATTTGATGTAGTCACTTCTGGCTTGTGGTATTGATTTTGTCATCTTTGAAATCCTGTGATAAACTCTCGAGTAATTAAATCATTCTAGCCTTAGCTAGTAATTTGCAAGAGCACTGTGTTTAAGCACCTGACAATCCATCTTCTTCATTTCTCACTCTACAAATACATTTTTAATCTTTTCTGGAGTTCTGGATTGTGTGGGCTAAATGAACTGATTGATAACATCAATGCCAGTCATCTGTGCTTGACATAATTGGGAAGGCCTACAACATCTTCTCTTTCTCTTTATAATGCCAGGATAAGCTATGACAAGAAGGTAGTACTTTAGTGGAGTAATTAGACATGGGTCATTCTTTATGGTGGTGAATGGACATTAAGTCTTAACAAAAAAAAAAGATTATTTTATCGCCAACATTTTGCAGTGCCATTGTTTTGTTTCTATGCCAGTGTCTCCTTCTGTTTTTATTCTCTGCAGATTTTGATTTATTGAAGGTTTCTTCAAATGTAAATTAGGAGGGTATTTGGTTTGCAGTTTGATCGGCCACAAGGAGCACTTCAACCAATCTACCTTTCATTGGACTAAGGTGCCAAGGAATTTGTTAACTGTTGTTGGTACAATAGTTTGGACAGTGTCCAACTTTCGTTGCTAGTTCTGCTGGGCACTGCGGGATATAAGTATGGCATTCTTATCATTGAGGCTTTTCTGAAGGTGGGTTGAGTGTTCCAGCTTGAATATCCTGCATTAGCGCACCTCACATTATATCTTAAACCATTATATCATTATTTCTACCCTACTTTTCCCTTCCAGTTCTTCATCGTCTACCAATTTATTACGGACATGCTCATGGTGTGAATTTCATCCCTGTTCCACTCTCATTGGGTGATGAGAGTGTTAGATCATACTTGAGGAAGGACTTCAAATGAAGGGGCTGTAATAAATATTGAAGTTAGGAAGGCTTTCCTTGCATCAACTCTTGGCTTATGTCTCACAATCAGCAGGTTTGACATTTGTAAAAAGTAGACAGATACTGGAACACTCATGCACTATTTGGATCAAAGGCGAATCAAGCCCACAGAAAAGTTTGTTTTCAAGCGATTATTTACACAACATTTACCCATCCATTAATCATTTTAAAGTCCTGATGCCTTGCTTAATCTTTTCCTGGAATCCTGATCCCACCCCTTGGTACTTAGTGATAGACAATAGACAATAGACAATAGGAGCTGGAGTAGGCCCTTCGGCCCGTCGAGCCAGCACAGCCATTTTACAGATCATGGCTGATCACTACCATCAGCACCCCTTTCCAGCCTTATGCCCATAACCCTTAACTCCTTTGCCCACTAGAGTCTTATCTAACTCTCTTTTGAACATAATCAGCGAATCTGCCTCTACCACCCTCTGTGGCAGAGCATTCCACAGATTAACACTTCTCTGGGTAAAAAAATGTTTTCTCATCTCCGTCCTAAAGGGCCTACCATGTATTCTTAAACTATGCCCTCTAGTCCTCGTCTCCCCCATCATTGGGAACAAGTAATCCGACTTCACCCTGTCTATCCCCCTGATAATTTTGTATACCTCAATCATGTCCCCCCTCATCCTTCTAAACTCCATCGGATACAAGTCCAGTTTTTCTAGCCTTTCAGCATATGTCAACCCTGCCATCCCTGGAACTAACCTTGTAAATCTGCGCTGCACACCCTCTATAGCTAGTATGTCCTTCCTCAAAATTGGAGACCAGTGCTTCCACAATTTCCATAGCAACTTCTTTAAGCACCCTGGGATGCAGCCCATCAGGCCCTGGGGATTTATCAGCCCTCAGTCCCAACAATTTACTCACAACCTTCTGTTTCTGGATCCAGATATCCATTAGATCCCCTACTTCCCCAGGAAAGTTCCCCAAGTCTCTTGACACTGCATGACCATTACCCCCTAACTGACCATAACCTGTATCCTCCTTGGTGAAGACAGTTGCAAAGTATTTGTTAAATTCCTCAGCCATCTCCTTGTTTCCGGTAATAATTTCACCCTTTTCCATTCTTAATGGACCAATTTTGGACCGAACCAAATTCTTCCTCTTCACATATTTAAAAAAGCTTTTTCTATCCTCCATTATATTATTTGCTAATTTCCTCTCGTACTTAATTTTCCCCTCTCTTATGACTTTCTTAGTTACCCTCTGATGCTCTTTGAAGGTTTCCCAGTCCTCTAACTTCCCACTCCGCTTCGCTATCCTATACTTACTCCCTTTGGATTTGATATTACACTTGATTTCATTAGTTAGCCATGGCTGCCATTTGCATCTCCTAGAGCCTTTCCTCCACTTTGGAATAAATTTGTCCTGAAACCTGTGAAAAATGTCCAAAAATACCTGCCATTTTTCCCCAGTTGTCCTCCCAGCTAGTGTATCTTTCCATTTTATTTTGGCTAGCTCCTCCCTCATAGCTGCATAATCCCCTTTATTTAACTGCAGTACAGATGCTTCTGACTTCCTTTCTTTTTCCCTTTCTAATTGCAGCTCAAAAGCAACCATACCATGGTCACTATTCCCTAATGGCTCCCCTGCATCGAGGTCACTTATTAACTCTGCGTCACTGCACAGCACCGTCCAGAATCGACTTCCCCCTGGTAGGTTCCTCCACTAACTGCTCCAAGAAAGTATCTCGTAGACATTCAATAAACTCAGTCTCTTGTGCTCCTGCCCCCGTCTGATTATCCCAGTCTACCTTCATGTTAAAGTCCCCCATAACTACTGTATTGCTACCACTTTGACATGCCACTCTTAATTCCTGATTTATACTTCTACTGATATCTAAGCTACTTTTCGGAGGCCTGTAAATGACCCTCATTATGGTCCTCATCCCTTTACAATTTCTTAATTCTATCCAAACAGACTCTACCCCACCTGTTTCAATGTCTTTCCTTTCAAATGCCTGAATTTCATTTCTTACCAACAGAGCTACCCCACCTCCTCTTCCTTTTTTCTTTTCTTTGGCTTGGCTTCGCGGACGAAGATTTATGGAGGGGGTAAATGTCCATGTCAGCTGAAGGCTCGTTTGTGGCTGACAAGTCCGATGCGGGACAGGCAGACACGGTTGCAGCGGTTGCAGGGGAAAATTGGTTGGTTGGGGTTGGGTGTTGGGTTTTTCCTCCTTTGTATTTTGTCAGTGAGGTGGGCTCTGCGGTCTTCTTCAAAGGAGGTTGCTGCCCACCGAACTGTGAGGTGCCAAGATGTACGGTTTGAGGCGATATCAGCCCACTGGCAGTGGTCAATGTGGCAGGCAGCAAGAGATTTCTTTAGGCAGTCCTTGTACCTCTTCTTTGGTGCACCTCTGTCACGGTGGCCAGTGGAGAGCTCGCCATATAACACGATCTTGGGAAGGCAATGGTCCTTCATTCTGGAGACGTGACCCACCCAGCGCAGCTGGATCTTCAGCAGCGTGGACTCGATGCTGTCGGCCTCTGCCATCTTGAGTACTTCGATGTTAGGGATGAAGGCGCTCCAATGAATGTTGAGGATGGACCGGAGACAACGATGGTGGAAGCATTCTAGGAGCCGTAGGTGATGCCGGTAGAGGACCCATGATTCGGAGCCGAACAGGAGTGTGGGTATGACAATGGCTCTGTATACGCTTATCTTTGTGAGGTTTTTCAGTTGGTTGTTTTTCCAGACTCTTTTGTGTAGTCTTCCAAAGGTGCTATTTGCCCTGGCGAGTCTGTTGTCTATCTCGTTGTCGATCCTTGCATCTGATGAAATGGTGCAGCCGAGATAGGTAAACTGCATGACCGTTTTGAGTTTTGTGTGCCCAATGGAGATGTGGGGGGGCTGGTAGTCATGGTGGGGCTGGTAGTCATGGTGGGGAGCTGGCTGATGGAGGACCTCCGTTTTCTTCAAGCTGACTTCCAGGCCAAACATTTTGGCTGTTTCCGCGAAACAGGACATCATGCGCTGAAGAGGTGGCTCTGAATGGGCAACTAAAGCGGCATTGTCTGCAAAGAGTAGTTCACGGACAAGTTTCTCTTGTGTCTTGGTGTGAGCTTGCAGGCGCCTCAGATTGAAGAGACTGCCATCCGTGCAGTACCGGATGTAAACAGCGTCTTCATTGTTGGGGTCTTTCATGGCTTGGTTCAGCATCATGCTGAAGAAGATTGAAAAGAGGGTTGGTGCGAGAACACAGCCTTGCTTCACGCCATTGTTAATGGAGAAGGGTTCAGAGAGCTCATTGCTGTATCTGACCCGACCTTGTTGGTTTTCGTGCAGTTGGATAACCATGTTGAGGAACTTTGGGGGGCATCCGATGCGCTCTAGTATTTGCCAAAGCCCTTTCCTGCTCACGGTGTCAAAGGCTTTGGTGAGGTCAACAAAGGTGATGTAGAGTCCTTTGTTTTGTTCTCTGCACTTTTCTTGGAGCTGTCTGAGGGCAAAGACCATGTCAGTACCATATCTCCTTTCTCCCTCCACCTTTGTTCTCGATGCACTTGCCCCTACTCTCCTATTCTTTTTAATTCCTTTTTCCTTATTGTTTCACCGTCTAACGGAAACACCCCTATATTCACTCTCCTATCTGCTTCCCTATCAGTCCTGTTCCCTTCCCCCTGCCAAATTAGTTTAAATCAAATCTGACAGCATTTTTAAACCTAACTGCCAGTATATTGGCCCCCATTGCATTCAGGTGTAAACCATCCCTCCTGTAGAAGTCTTGTCTTCCCCAGAAGAGATCCCAATGGTCAATTAACCTGAATCCCTGCAGTCTGCACCATTCCTCCAGCCACACATTTAACCTCCTGATTTTATTACTTTTGCCCCCACCCATGTACAGCACAGGTAGCAGCCCCGAGATTACAATCCTGGAGGTTCTGCTTCTTAACCTCCTTCCGAGCTCACGGTAGTCCCTCTTCAGGTTCTCCTCCTTCATCTTATCCACGTCATTTGTACCCACGTGTATCAGGACTTCTGGTCATTCACCTTACCCCCCCAGGATACTCTGAACCCTATCCAAGACGTCTCGCACCCTGGCTCCTGGGAGGCAACACACCATACGGGAACACTTGTCAGGTTCGCACAATCTTTTGTCTGTTCCCCTGACGATGGAGTCCCCAATGACCACCTTGTTCCCCTTCCTTCCTTTCCACACCACCGGTTCCCTTGGTGCAACCTCTGGCAGGTTATCTTCCCCAACTACATCCAATACACTATATTTGTTGCTAAGAGCAGTAGCCACCGGAGTGCTCACCACAGAGCTAGCAACTTTGCCCCCCTCCCCTGACAGTAGTCCACTTACCTGACCCCCCCAATCCAGGGGTAAGCACTTCCCTGAGCGTTGTATCTATAAATTCTTCACTCTCCCTGATACGTCTCAGATCATCAAGCTGCAACTCCATTTCTTTAATTTTATTTTTTAATGCTTGTGTCTCATTACATCCCCTGAAGGTATGTCCTGTGGGAAGATTTAAGGTCCTTTCGCTTACCTCCTCACTCTCTCTTGCGAGCCTAAGGTCATCAAGCCGGAGCTCCAGTTCATCAACTCGGCCCCTAAGGAACCCCACCTCTTTGCACTTGGCACAGATATGGTCATTTGGGAGGGTGGAGGTCACCCATGCCTCCCACATCTGGCAACTTGAGCAGAGCACTAACCCCATAGGCATGGCTCAGCTTTTTAATGTACAGTGCACTCACCTAGGAAGTGCTAATAAAAACAGCCAACCTTTCGCTCCGCCTGCCTTCGTCGAAGCCTGATGAGCCAAAGCCTCGAAGTCCTACTCGCTCGCTGGGCCACTCGCTCGCTGGGCCACTCGCTCGCTGGGCCACTCGCTCGCTGGGCCACTCGCTCGCTGGGCCACTCGCTCGCTGGGCCACTCGCTCGCTGTCCCTCTTATTTATTGGCCTTTTACCAATTAACCCCTACACGCTCTCCTGTAGGCCCGTCCGACCAATGGCCGCCTCCGACGCCGACTCCTCTCCGCAGGCCCCGGTAAGAGACTTTTTAAAAAGTTTTCTTACCTTCCCCCGACTCGTTTCTTCTCTGTCCTTCTCCTCTCTCCTCTCCTCTCCTCTCCCGACTGCTGATACAATTTAAATGAAGTCATTTACCTGAAACATTAACTCTGTTCCTCATTTCACAGATGCTACTTGCCCTGCTGAGTATTTCATGCATTTTCTGTTATTATTTATTATAGCATGATTTTTTTCTGTTCCATAAGATGGGACTCTCATCAAAAGGGACTCCTATGGTCCTTCATCTGAACTACTTATCTAAGCATAACTTTACACATGTCATGAGGGCAGGCTTGATATTATAACCCCCTAGCTTCTGGGAATGTCTAAACAAAAGTCTTGCTTACTTCTTCCGTTGTTTACAAACTTTGATCATTAAAACTGAATTTCTCTTCAACATACTTCCAAAGTTTTCCACACACCTCACGGCATCATACATGGTGGGTTTATATAGAAGGTCGTGTGGCTTCAAGTTTTTGAGTTCTCATGACTCATAATGTTTCCTCTCCTCTTTCCCAGTTTGGGTAACCTCCATTCCAAGGCGTGGTGATCAAAATTTTGTCTGCCTTCCTGATTGGCTTCATCCTCACATTCTTTACCCTGACAATTAATATGTGCCTTTAGAAAGAATCCTTTTCTGCAGATCCTCTGTGTTCCTCTAACCTTTGTAAAGTATTCTTATAGCAGCTGGGTTCTGATCTACCATCCCTCCACACAGGGTGGTTGATGCTTGCAACAAAGCTTATTATCTCTTTATTTACCTAGCTGGAGAGAATCAAAAAGGAAATATCTTGTGAGTTGTGTTCATTGCAGTCACTGCCACAATTTTCCAAAACCACAACCCAGCTTGTCTATTTTTATTTTTACATGTGTATGTTTACACATCAATATGTCCCAAATACTAAAGCATTGGGAAATGCTAGTGCTAATGATCCTCCTGACCACTAGAGGAAGTAAGAGACTGAAATTAATACTGTATTATTGTGTCATGTTGTTAGATTAAACATCTCCTCAAGGAAAGGGAATGTAGTGATAGAATGTGAGTGATCCTCCTGACCACTAGAGGGAGTCAGAGACTCTTTTTTTTTGCAACTTGGGGAATCACGATGGATGCCTCCACAAGATCTATTGTATATCTAATAAAGTATAGTTGTTTTAAAAGAACCCAAGTTTATTTTTTTACAATGAAACAGTCTAAATACTAATTGCTTCAAGATACTGTCCAAGCATATCAGGTGAAAGTAGCATCTCCCTTGTCCTCTAAACCAGCTTCTCAGGGCTTTAAGTCTGACTGGTTCCACGATGGAAGCTGTGACACCAACCATCAGATTTTGTAACTGTGTTGGTTCCACAGGAGTGCTGATGGAAGTGACCACTTCTTCCAAAATGGAAAGGTATGAAAATTTCTCTGTGCCCTTTAATATTTCTCCCAGACTTTGCTTCAGGCTTTGCAGGATTGCCTCTGAATCAGACATTCACTTGAGAACCTCTATGGACCATCCTCTGTTATCTTATTATCTTATTTAACTGTCTTGTCTTGGAAGTCCTCAGCTGATCCCTCTTATGAGAGAATTTGTGTACAATCACATCCCCTGGCATGGTGGACCACCTCTCACATGTCTCTGCCAATTTATATAGGAGTATCATCATGTTGGCCCAATGTGTTAAAACATATGAATCAAAATCAGGTTCATTTGTGCAGAACAAGGTGCAAAATTAATATAAATTACTTGGGCACTGCCATTTCATTCCAATGCAACTTTATTGAAAGTTTATTCAAACAGCTGCTGTGGGTGAGGCACGGCCAGGGCATACCTCTGGCTGAATATTTGCTCCCATCTTTGCCAAAGTAATACAAGATTAAAACAAATAAATGCATAGTGCAATAAAAAAAGAAAAAGTGAAGTAGTGTTCATAGGTTATTGCCCATCTGGAAATCTGATGGTGGAGGGAAAGTAATGTTTTGTTTGCTTAATGTTACTCTTGAACATGATGACTGTGTTAAGAATGAACGATGGTGCGCTTTCGCATTCATTACCTTCCACCTCCTCTCCCTCATGACTGATGAGGGTCCAGTTCTGGGTTGTGTGAAATACAAAAAAAAAGATGAATATTTTGGGTTGTGATGAAGGGAGATGAAAAAGGATGCACTTCTGGCAACTGAAGCTTTGAGTCAGCAGAGATTGAGTGAGGGCAAACATTTTCACACAGAGGGTGGTGGGTAAATGATCTGAGATGACATGAAATGTTCTCTCCAACTCTTCCCCAACTGTTGTTCCCTCTTAGCTGTGTGCATGTGCGTGCGCACACACGGTTTGCACCAATGCACCAGGGAAATTAAGGTGAGCACAAAAGGTGAGTAGTTAAATAATACTAAAACAATATAGTAGTTAATAATTATACTTATTGAATGCAATCATACTTGTATTATATTAAAACATGCCAATACAGTTTTATTAGCCATGAGAGATAGGCTGTGCCAAAATGATCTTGAAACATTTTCAAGTTTACATTTGCACAAGCATTCAGTCCACCCATACTTTTGTCATGAAAAAAAAATTGCACAACATAAGATTTTTGCGCACACTGACTACTAAAAAGTAGGGGAAACATTGCTCCCAACCTTTCACTGGTGAATATGCTTATATTTCATAAGAAAATTAATTGGCAAATCTATAAGGCAATTTTATGGATGGAAAATTGGATGAGTTCCATCAAGGACATGCAAACCTCCGTTCCGGCAACAGGAGCAATTCTCGCATTATTTAGTGACAGTTAAACAGAAATAATCAATAATTAAATTTCAAATAATTAAGACTGGGCGAATGGACCCCACAGGGGAGCACTGAGACTTCACTGGACACACACAGGATTGCCCCGCTGAACTATCAATGCCTCTCAATGCACCTGCATTCTTTTCATTGATGCCACTTGTGTGAAGGTGAGTTGGATTGTCAGGGCGAGGAAGGTGTGCCGATGGCCTGACTGGGACACTTGCGTTGAGGTGAGCCGGGTTACCTTGGTGAAGATGGGAGCAAACATTCAGCCAGCAGAGCGCTCCGGTCGTGCCCTGCCCACAGCAGCTGTTTGAATGAAGTTTCAATAAAGTTGGGCTGGAATGAAATGGCAGAGCCCAGTGCCACTCGTCACTGGGGCAACTCTCCCAGAGTGTCTCCCTATTCCTGCCCAGAAAGAGTCTTATTTTTATTAGTATTAAGTATATTAGTAAGGCTTCACCTGTAAACATTGGGGACTCTGGGTTAATTATGACAGTGGCACGGTTAGTATAGAGGTTAGTGCAACCGCGCCAGTGGCTGGGGTTTAAATTTAAATTTTGTAAGTTACTGGAATTACTTGATTAAAATGAACTTTACCTAATTAAAGACAACAATACTGATTTTTTTTTTTCAAATTACTGTACATTTTGCACTGTCTTTTGTCTTTTAAGTTATTTATTCTGAATGCAGGTGTATTAGACATTGGAATAATGAGTCTCAGTCAACCAGAAAGTTTGCATTTCCAGCATCTGCAATGCCCGTGGGTGCCAGATAATGGGGATTTTACTGCAGGAACATGATGCTAAACTTCCCTGCAGGTGCTAACTGTTGCTCAAAGACAGTGCAGCTTCTTTGAATTCTATGATTATTATTGAATGAAACTCACTTCAGGGATTCAGAAATCAAAGCATGATAACTGCAAATCTCTCACTGAATTGTTTTTGTAGCTTTGGTAGCATTTGGCCTTCTCCCGATTCAGTCTGCTAGGAAACATTACATCATTGACTGTTAAGAATTGCATGCAGTCCTTGTTTGCAAATGTAGGGACAAGAACTAGTTAAAAAAATGTTACCGTAAAGCCACTGACAATGTCCCTTCCAATGATGTAAGCTTCAGTTTGCCAGAGCCAATTGAACCATGAAGGTACTCTGGATCCCAGCTCCAGCTGCAAATTGGCTCATGCTCCGGACTGACATTACAAATCCCTGCTCTGTCCGTGCCTTTGAAAAACAATTGAAGTAGTGCCTGGGGCCACCCCTGTAGAAATGCAGACCTGTGGATGAATAATGAGAACACGGTGTAACCCAAAATTAGTTATTGGACATTTGTTCTCTCAATATTTCCTTTTAAAATACTTTGCACTAAAGTAAGAACCATGAACAGAATATTCATGAAAGATTATGCTGATCTGTGTTTCTAATTTGTCAATGTGACCATGTTATCAAGTGTGACAATCTCACTTGCATAAAGTAAAAATTGTTTAAGATGTGCCATTTTATATTTTGTGCATGTTGTTTTTCAATCTCAACATGTTACCTTAATGTGGGGTACTGAGTGGAATGAAGAAATGAGAGACAAACTCTGTTTATTTGTAGCCATTGCCTGAGGCAATTGAAACATTTCTGTGAAATGTTCATGTGTGTACGTTTTTTAGTTCAACTTACAATTGGTTAGGTCGAACAGGTTAATGGATGAAGAGTGGATAGAGCCACATAGGGATGAAATAGGTGAATGCGATTTTCCACTATTTTTTTCCCTGGAGGTAATTACCATCTTGGACCAATTGACCCAAATGGCATATTTCTGTGTTTTAACCTCTATCTACTTGTTCTATTTCTCTACATTTGCTGAGTAAGTTGCAATCTAAATTTCTACAGCGACATATCATGGATAGTAGTCTGGGAATAAACATTTCCTGAAAGTTTTCAACTTCTGTAATTTCAGCACCTAATAAGGCATTCTAGCAGGACCTTGTGTGCTGTCAAAAATTAAATGCAGAAGAGAAGCAATTGCATCTATGATACATTGTCAATAAATGGGAAATATGATGATCTTCAAACCTGGGAATTAAATATTCCTTTTGATGTTTAGAAATAAAGCTAATTTAATGGAGCAATATAGCAATGCTGGTTGTACAATCAAGGCAAGTTTGAGAGAGATAAAAACAGGACACTCAACAGGTAGAATCAGTGGAAAGAGAAACTAAGTTGATGCTTAATGCTTCAGAAGTAATGTTTCACATTGAAAATAGTTGAAAAGAGATATGTTGCTCTTGATTAAACAAAAGATCAACCAATACTTATTTTTGATACAAGTTGATAAACTTGCATTAAAAATATGGTTTTGACTTGTTGCTGACCCAGTTAGAAAAGCCCAATTTGGATAATAAGTTGGCATTACATCATATCCAATGTCAAAATGTGGATGATAAACCCAAACTCCAATGTAAATCATTTATATAACCATTGCATTAGCATCAGACAGCTAGTAAAAACACAAAATGCTGGATAAGCTCGGCAGGTCAAACAGCGTCCTTTATGTAGCAAAGGCAAAAATACATAACTGACATTTCGGGCTTGAGCCCTTCATCAAAGTATGAGAAAATGTTGGCAAGCATCCGAACAAAAGAGTAACAGGGTGGGGAGGGGATAGCAGCAATGAGAGAGAGCATCAGACAGCTGATAAATCAGAAACCGATGAGCAGTTTGTAGCCATCTGAGTGTGCGGGGGGTGGGGAGGGTAGTAATGATTGTTTCATTTGTGGGCACAAAGGTGTAAATGAGTGGCCCTCAAAGATTGATCTCTATTTGCAAGTGATGTTGTGTTATTATGGTCCAAAGTCTCCAATTTCCATTAAACCCCTCTGCTGAGTCTCTCTCTTTTTCTAATCCTTTATTTCCTTTCCTCCAACTCCCCACCCCTTTCCTTTCCCTCGCCTATCAAAACTAACCTTTCCCCTATTGCTTATTTTTGCTTCTCTCTTCTACCCCCCCTAACCTGTATTCACCTCTTACCTGTTAGCCAGTGCTCCTCCCCCTGCCCTTTCCTCCATCCTCTCTTCTCCTCCCCTCCCCCCAACTTATTACCCAGGCTCCAGTCTGTTTTTTGCTCAGACCTTGCTGAAGGGCCCAGACCTGAAATGTTGGTTACCCTTTTCTTCTGTGAGATGCTGTGTGATCTGCTGTGTTTATCCAGTATATTTATGAATTGTATTATGGTCCAAGGGTTGGGTTGATGAATGGTCATCAACTTAATGACATGGGTGAATGGCTGGGATGCTGGTATTGAGGAATGGGGGCAGGGGTGAGTGTTTGATTAAAAGACCTAGGCCCAGCAAGGACCAAGAAGCTGACACACAATGATCAGGTTAGAGATGATTAGTGACCAATGAATGGGGGCTGGGTGGTGGTGCCTGGAACCTCAGAGGTTTGAGACTTCTGGTACTGTAATGAAATTGGAGAATTGGGGAGTTCAGGGTCTGGGCCTCAGGATTGTGATGTCTCACAGAAATTGAATAATAGAAAGTCAATATGGAACTAGCCTTACAGAACTAAGTCAACTCAGAACTTCCCAAACTGGCACTGCATTGTGAAATCCTATTTGTTGTGAGTGAGCCCAGGACAAATTGATCTAATTTCCTCTAAATTGCTCCACAGGGAATGCTGCACAGGAAATCACATCATCCTGGGCACAGTGACTCAGAAATTGCATCAGACATACAAGACTGGATCAGCCCAAAATATATCCATTTTAATCTGCTGAGCTGCCCAAAATGAATCAACTAAGTTTCATTTTGTTCTTACTTGTTAATTTCCATATGAGCTCATTGGCATGATAGAACCTGAGATGTGAAGATTGCTTTTTTTTAAACAGTCATACAAAGCGTCTGAATACCAGCGAACTAATCTGATTTGGGCCCAGTGTTTAAGTAAATGTCTATTGTGGCTGAAGGATTTTGCGGTTCTGTTAACACAGAACAAGCATTCCCATTAAATATTATTTAATGTAAATCATTTATGCTGCTGCACAAGAAGATGTTGGGCCAGAACTTACAGGAAGATAGAGGGCTTGAACGCTCCAATTCCCCAGTTTTATGGAGGTTTCTCTTCTTTCAGTCTGTGCATGGGATCTGCAGGATCGTGGATGAAATATCCAGAGTCCACAACCAATAAAATAGGCCTGTATTTCTCAACCTGCAGTCTGGCAACACAGGTGGCCTGTGCATTTATTATTGTTGATCTGTGTCAATGCAGAGGAGACAAATTTTTGCTGATAAATTGAGCAAGAAAAGTGTAAAGCAAGGTAGTCACTTTGGAATATAGATAGAGCACTATATCACACAGAAAGAGGCCCTTTGACCCAGGATGTCTGCACCAAACATGATTACAAAATTAAACTAAAACTTTGCAGTTTGCATATGATACATATCCTTCTACTCCCAGCACATGTTTATCTAGAAGCCTCAAAATCTGCTTCCACCATGACTCCTGACAATCCTTGTCAGGCACCAACCACTCTCTGTGTAAAGTAACTACATCTCATTTAAACTGTCTTAAACCTATAGCACTCTTTATCAACCACATTAGACTGAGGGTCATGATTAATAGGTAGGAAGGAGTTAGGGTGAAACACCATTTATGGGGGTGGACCACCCTGTGACAGTGCTAATGGGTATACAGTGGTTCCACCACAAAACCCATGTCCTTTAATATATTACATTTTTACCCTGGGAATAAGGGGAAAAAAATACAACAAAAAAAGATGAAAATTCTCAAATATTTTCCCAACCAAACAAAAGTACTGTCAGTGGTTTGGGAAGGAACCTGACCACACCAGCCATCCCCAATGCCACAGATGATCTGTGGTTTTACATAGATGATCTGCAGTCTGTAAAGAATACTTAAGGTAGTCTGTGGTTGAAGGAAATCTGAAAACCAGTAAACCAGAGGATGAGTTTAAATCTCACCACACTGGATGGACATTCAATATGATTAATTAATTAATCCAGAATAATGCATGTTAGTTCAATTAACAGCAACGGTGAAATGACAGCATTGTTGAGAATAAAACTGTCTGGGAACTTTCAGGGAAAGAAAAAGAAAACTTCCTTCCCTAATGGCCTCATCTATATGTGACTCCAGGCACCTTAACAATGTGGTTCATTCTTTTAAATGACTTAGAAAGACATTTCATTTCCTTATGCTACTATATTTAAGCACTGCAAAGTGAAATCAGAAGGTCCACCTGATATCATTCCAAAGCATCAGTCTTAGATATGTCATCTCCTTCTCGATTGACATTCAAAGTCCTCCTCACAAACTGAGAGAACACTTCCACAGGATTGTCAGGCGATGGTGTGACACAGAGGAACTCGCAAAATCAGAACCTACTGCCAATATCCCAAACTCCTCCTTCACAATCCCTAAATGAACTCTGTCCCTCTAAGAGGACCCTGACCCTCTTTACCCAGAGGTATAGAATTCATTGCCATGGAAGGCTAAGGAGGCCAAGTCTTGGATAGATTTAAGACTTGGGTAGATAAGTTCTAGATTCTGAGGGGAGTCAAGGATTATGGGGAGAAATCAGGAGAATGAGGTTAAAAAGGATACTAAATCAGCCCTGATGAAATGGCAGGGCAGACTCAAGGAAGTGAATACCCTAATGCTGCTCCTATGGTTTTCTTTTCTTCTTTCTTTCTTTTCCTTCTTTGGCTTGGCTTCGCGGACGAAGATTTATGGAGGGGTATGTCCACGTCTGCTGCAGGCTCGTTGGAGACTGACAAGTCCGATGTGGGACAGGCAGGCATGGTTGCAGCGGTTGCAAGGGAAAATTGGTTGGTTGGGGTTGGGTGTTGGGTTTTTCCTCCTTTGTCTTTTGTCAGTGAGGTGGGCTCTGCGGTCTTCTTCAAAGGAGGTTGCAGCCCGCCGAACTGTAAGGCGCCAAGATGCACGGTTGGAGGCGATATCAGCCCACTGGCGGTGGTCAATGTGGCAGGCACCAAGAGATTTCTTTAAGCAGTCCTTGTACCTCTTCTTTGATGCACCTCTGTCTCGGTTTTAATGTCTTATAAACCCCCACATGTATCAGCACAATTGGGATGGAGTTCTCAGCATTAAATCCCAACCCCTTGAAGTCTCCTGGCATCAAGAACACAGAAGGAAATATCCTCCTGAGTATCACCCACAACCCATTGACAGCTTGAAATTGGTTTGAGAATGGCAAGAGCACAGAATGTATTCTATATATCCATCACCAAGAGTGGCTTGGTTGTAACACCACTGACTTGAAGGGCGTAGCAACCAAGCAAGGTTTACAGTGGGCAACAGGATAAATCGACTTAATCTTGTTTCCACTTGTTTATCTGTGGCTGATGCATCTGTCCCTAGCCATATTGATAGAAGTGACCACTGCACAAAGCTTGTTAAAATAATGTCTCATGTTGTCACCAAGACATCCTTCAATTGAATTTCCAGAGGGATTCAAAATGACTGAATTAAAAATCCTTTCACAGTTACCTATGTTGCATTGTATGGTGACAAACTATTTGAGCAATATGAGGGAAATTGATCTGGATGCTTAGTATTGGGGGCTTTCTTGAGGTACTCTTATCACAAAGAGCAAGAGAATTATATTCTGCATTATCCATAACAACTTGGCTCAACAAATTCTTCACTCCACCAATCATATGAAGTCAGGACACTAACCTTGATCAAGAAAATAGTGCAAAAGGGAACATCAGGAATACCACACTGTGTCATGAAACATGAAAGTCTGCAGACGCTGTTATTGCAGTCAATACACAGAAATGCTGGAGGAACTCAACCAGTCTTGCAGCGTCCATAGGAAATAAAGATATATGTTCCTCTCTCTCTCTCTCTCTCTTCCCTTTTACCTCTTTCTCCTTTCAAGAGCTAAAACCAATTCTGTATTCCAACCCCTCCCATTCCCCCACCCCTTTTTTTCCCCAGCCTTTTAATTTAGACGTCTGCTTTTTTCACTCATTCCTTAAGGAAGGGCTCAGGCCTGAAATGTCGGTAATATACCTTTACCTTCTATGGACACTACAAGGCTGGCTGAGTTCTTGCACCATTTCTGTGTTTTGTACCACAGTGTTTACCTAATAATGAGCAGACAAACTGGCAAGGCTGGACACTACACAAAGCAAGGATCCAACACAAAATAAGACAAAGCAACGGGCAATTGAAAGAACCAAGTAGTAACTAACAAATGAGATGTCCCGCCACATTCATTTGTGAATGATGGTGGACAACCAAGAAGATCAGTGGAAGAGGAGTGTTCCATCAGCTCCAAAGGCAGGGCCCAATGTACCTGCTGAAGAATTTGTGACCATGTTCAGCCAGAAATGTTGAATGGGTGATCCATCTCAACTTATTCTTGAGATTCCCATCATTGCAGAAGTCAGGCTTCAATAAATTCAGTTCAGTTCATTTCATGTGAGAGTTAGAAATGGTGGAGGTGCCGTTTGCCTCCATTTGGCAAAATGACCCCTGTTTTTCTGTAAACTTCATGATCTGGGGACTTTCACTAGCATTTTTTTTGTTCTACTTTACTCACTAAAAGTACACCCAAAATTTGGTTATGAACAAACTTATTTGCAAAGTTGTGAAAATAAACAAAAAGGAATCATGTTTCTTTGCATCCAAAACCACCAGAGGGCCAGAGGGTGCATTGTGTTATTACAGCAGCAATCACAAAAAAACCATCATAAACAAAATATTAATGCATTAATATTCTGAATTATTCAGTTTAAGTTATTGATTTATTTCTTAGATTATAACTGCATCAAAAGATTTTGCTGTACATTTTTTTCTGTTTTCAACTACTATGAGTTTGGAGAATGAAAAATATTTGTGGCTCTTTTAACTCATTGTGAAAGTTTATAGCCATTTGTGAGAGGAGGTTAGATAATGGTACTCAGTCTTTCATACATGCATTGTGAAAACTGTTGATGTCTCTTTTATTACAATAAAGAAATTGATTCTTTTTAAAATAACTAGATTTATTAACTAAGCAAACAGCACTAAGGACAGAACATACACATGCCAGATCTCAAGTGAAGCATTCCATCTTGAATCTATCCAAGATGCAACAGCATTCCAAAGATGCAACACTCCCCTGATGCTACACACTTCATCTCTGACTCCTCCTGATGGTAGCACTCTATCACTACATCCCCTTTCCTTGAGATGTTTAATCAAACATGACACATTAATACAGTATTTTTTTCAATTTAAAATTCAACACAAATGTAGCATGAACATTAGCACCAGTAACTTTAAAGTGTGCAATTATTTTTCTTTTATAGATTCCGTCTGTCAGGTGCTTTGACAACTCAAGTGGGTTTTCTTAACGCAGGTGCTTGTGTTGGCTCTGCTGGTCCACTACTGTCTAGCATGAATGTTGTTTCCTTGTTACTGGGAAGGATGAATCCTCTGCATTTATCTGTTCCTGCAGTATCTCTGATGTTTTCAGCAGGCTCCTTTGATACCTACTCAGTATTTGACCATCCTCTGTTCTGTACTGTAGGATCTTGGATTTACTTCCCCCCAAACAGTAGCCTTTTTATCCCAAGTGTTGGAATCTTTGAGTCTCACTGTGTCATGTTGTGCCAGTGGCCCTAAGCTTCTCGCTGACTTGTCGTAGTTTACCTTTTGTCTCCCTCTCTCATTGTGTGCTTCACTCTGCATCGTTGCCCTGGATAATGCATCAGCTAACAGATAATGTTTCCCTCGAGTATACATCAAACCAAAGTCATAACGTTGTAGCTTCATCATCAGTCTTTGGATTCTTGGCGACATTTCACAATTTTTTCTTGAATATCTCTATTAATGGCTTGTGGTCTGTCTCTGCCATAGACCATATACATAACTGTGGAATTTCTCGAGTCCATAGACCAGACCTGGACACTCTTTCTCGATCTGTACATATCTACATTCAGATGTTGTCATCGTCCTTGATGCACGTGCTACTGGCCTCCAATCTTCTCCCACAGCCTGAAGTAGTACAGCATCTATTCCATCTTTTGAAGCATCCATAGATATTTTTGTCCTTCTGGATGTGTCAAAGAATGTGAAAAACACTGGTTCTGTAGTTAGAATGGTCTTCGGTCATCCCCATTCTTCCTTGTGGCTGTCTGTCCACTTAAATTCACATTTATCCTGTAAAAACGTCCTTAGGTACACTGTTTTGGAAGACAGGTTTAGAATGAATTTACCAATGAAATTGATCATTCCCAGCACTCTCAATATGCCTTTTTAGCTAGTGGGTCTGGGCATCTCTAAAATTGCTTTCACATTACTCTTGTCTGGCTCTGCACTTGCCTCTGACAGTTTATCTCCCAAAAAGGTGATGTCCCTCACACACCAAACTGACATTTTTCTCTGTTTAACTTTAATCCATACTATTGGATGTGTTGTAGCACTTTGATGAACCTTTTGTTGTGTTGTTTTTGTGTGGATCCCAGAGGATTATGTCGTCCATGTACACATATACCCCATTTACACTTTCTTTGATGTGCTCCATTGTACTTTGGAACACCTCTGGAGCTGAGGAAATTCCAAACGGCATCCTCAGACAGGAGTACCGGCCAAACAATGTATTAAATGTACAGTATTTTGTGCATTCATCATGCAGTTTTATTTGCCAGAAGTCCTGGGATGCATCCAATTTAGTGAAAAACTTTCCACCGACCATCTCACTTGTCATTTCATCCCTGGTTGGAATCTGACAATGTTCCCTCTTTATATTGGCATTCAAGTATTTTGGTTCCATGTAACCATACAGGCCACCTTTTTTTTTGACACACACCATTGAATTCACCCATTCTGTGAGCTCCTCTACTTTCTTTATGACCCCTAGTGCTACCATTAGGCCAAGTTCCTGCTTGAGCTTTTAGAGGTGCTGGAACCTGCCTTGGGGCATGAACTCCTGGCTGTGCATCCTCTTTTAACTGTATCTTATAGGTGAATGGTAGAACAGCAAACCCCATGAAGATGTCTGGAAATTGATCCAGTATTTCCTCTACACTGTTCTGTGCATTGACACTGTTAATGTGATATATCCCCTTGACTAAATTTAAGTTTTTACATGTTTTATCACCAACCAATAATTCATGTCCATCTCAGGCTACTGTGAACCTGAGGTGGTCCTCTTTATCTTCAACTTTCATCTTGAGTTTACATGTACCTTTCATGTCCATGCTCTGTCCATTGTAGACTTTGAGCAGTACAAGATTTACATTGATGTATGGCTTTATCTTCATTGCCCTGATGTCACACTCAGAGATAAAATTGACCTTTGCCCCTATATCTAACTTGAAAGGAATATTTTTTTTCCAATTTATATGCAATGACACAGTCCATTTATTCTGCTTGACACTTTTCACTTCTTGTACTACCATGCCCACAAAAAGTGTATCACTGAAAGCAGTTTCTTCTATAGTGTGTACACTTCTACTTCTGTTTTGTTTGAAAAAACATTGCTCTGCTTAGTGATTCTTCCCTTTGCACTTGTTACAGACTTTTTCATAAACTGGGAATTGCTTTGGAGCATGTTTAGTGCCACATGGTTTACAATTGAATGTCTCTCCATCTTTGTGTTGGTTCCTGTATCACATTTTTTGTTTGTGTGCGTGTCTAAAACTATGCCTTCATGTTCACTAGCTTTTACACTATCACTGAACTTTTTTGCATGCTACCGAGCTAATTCATTGGTGTGGCATATCTTCAAAGCTGCAGATAAGCTCAGCTCTGTCTCTCGTAGCAACCTCTCTCTCACTTACTTATCATTAATTCCAAACACAGTTTGATCACAGATCATTGAATCTTGCAGCGATCCAAAATTACGTTCTTGCCTTTAATTTTAAGTGTTAAAGAAGTATCAAAGCTCTCTCCCTGCAACTGTGTGTGCGAGTGAAACATGCACCTATCGAAGGTTTCATTTTTCTTTGGTGAAGTGATCATCAACATCTCGATAACCTGGTTGAATTGCTCTGGTCGTCTGCCTTAGCAATAACAAATGTGTTGAAAACCTCTAGTGCAGTTGTTCTCAACCCTTTTCTTTCCACTCACATACCACCTTAAGCAATCCCTTACTAATCACAAATTACACAGGTTTACATAGGCCAGCACAGCATTGTGGGCCGAAGAGTTTGTACTGTGCTGTAATGTTCTATGTCCTATGTACAGTCAACTGGGCTACCCAGCCAGTTGAGGCAAACTGCTGCCATCTGTTTTAATGCCCTCTGGACAGTGGTTGGTGATTCCAGGAGTTTCTGCAAGGTTGCAATGTGCTATTTGCAGTCTATGGATGAAGGTTAGGTAGGGTTTGAGTCTTTCTCTGATCAATCACCTCTGCAACTTATTGTTGCATTATTGAATAGCACCTTACAAGCACTGGTGGGTTAGAGACGAAAATCCTGACCTTCACCAGTGAAAAGCATGGAGATAATGAAGACACTGGTTCACTCTTTGCAATTCATACTTCAAATGCCAAGTAGTGATTACAAATATACAAAGATGGAACCGATGAAGAAAGCTGCTCATTCCAATCGAGCATTTCACCTCTCAGTTAAGGAATCAGTGCTTATATGTGCAAAATAAACAGCCAGTTTATAATTGGGAAACAAAATGTTCTTAACATTATGTGGGAAAATACACCAACTGCCTTATCTATCTAGTTGAATTGTTTTTCTGCAATAGTTATAATTAACTGCATTATGATCAGAACTTTATCTGTGGGTTTCTGTGTCATTATTGCCCACATTTAATTTCATTAAGTCAGGTCGTTGAGAAGCATGTGCTGCATTCAAGTGATATGATTGAATATGGTGTTATTAGTTTTAAGCAATTCTTAAGTTGTAGTGCCCTGCACTGGAACCAAAATAAGGAATGAAGCTTTCCAGGGGGGATGGTTTCCATCAGGTTATAAAGTCTACACTTTGTTAGAAATCTCTAATTTGTTTTAAAGCCACAAATTTCTACATTAAAATTCAATAAATACTTTCTTTGTTCATGAAGTGTTCTGACATGAGAAAGAGGCTCTATAAATTACATTTATTTTGTACCAACTAAATTGAACATTCTACCAGGTAGTTTGATATTGTGGCGCCTCACCCTATTGGCAAGTGAATCGCTCCAGCGATTATGGGTGGGTCCACGGTGACTCTCAGTGCGGGACAAAGCTTTGGCCCGGAAGTCGACGACACTCACAACTTGCAGGGTGATAGGGTTTCTGGGAAGCGCTGGCCTCTTAATTGCGCAATTTTGAATTAGTTGAACTGAAACTATGCTCCACTCTGCGTGTTTCTTTTGCTCGCCGTGGCACATCAGCCACAATGTGCTCTCATGCTATTATTTGGATTGAACTAGTTACCAAAAAAGGTGATACCTGTAGTATTTTTATAAAGAATTAAATTTAACCAAGTAAAATGTGATTAATTTGTAAATAAGGAAATGAAAATGGAACTCTTCATGTGCTTAATCCTATTAAATGTTCTCTCTAATTACAGCACAACTCTGATTATCCACAATCAGATTCTCTAAAATCCTCATTTATCAAATTTTTTTGAAAAAAAAAAAATTTTTTGGAGCCAAACTGACCTCACAGGTTTAAAAAATTCACTTGACATGAAATTAGAACAACGATTGTCCTAGTTTCAGGTAACTCCCTCCCCTCTCTCTTTCCATTTCTTCTTCACCTTCCCCTATTGATTTTTCTCTCCAACTCTCCACCACTGTCTCCCAGCTACGAGCGAATGGAAGAATCCCTCACCAAGACTTCAAGGAGAGTGGCCTCCTGGGCAGTAGCAGGGACATCAGGTTCCCCGACAGGAGCATTCCCTCCTTCATTGTCGGTGTTTTCCCATCAGTCATTTATTAATTGCACATTAAAAGTTCCTCCATACGGCCACTCTTCCTAAGACCACCCATACAAATCACTGGAAAATGGGACAGCCCATTTTCAGGTCCCGGTCTCCTTGATCACAATATCAGTGGACAATCCTGGCAGTACTATCGGATCACCGACCAGTCACCGACACTTATTTACCTATTGACCTCGTCTTACTGTCCTTTTATTCAATGGTGGTCCCTTGGGGAGTCCCGGCGGTCCTCACTCCTTTGGTGGGTTGGTAACACTTTCCCTGCTCAACTGACACATACTTGATTTCCCATCTTGGCCTCCTGTTAAATCTTAACAACAGTTATACAATATATACACAATTGTCAGTTCCCTTACTTTACAGCACGTGCTCTGGTGCCTCTTTTGCCCACGTTGTCACACTAGGTTTCAATTCTCCGTCTTCCCCCTGTTTTAGATCTGGGTTCTTGGCTTGCCTCATCCCTTTACATAGAGTGTCTTCCACTCTCTGTATGTCACCTCACCCAAGCGGGGATCTCAATGTGTGAGCCTGCCTCAGCCCCCTTTCAGCAAGGTTCTTGGCCAGGGCCATCGCCTGCTCACTCCTACGGGATCCTCAGTCCCGGGTTCGTGATCCTATCAAATAGGATCCTGCTTGTAGCGCCAGATTTGTCAAGGAGAAAGAATTTCACTACTAACGCTTCAGAAGAGTTTATTAGAGCGAGATATCTCGGAGAGCAGTCCCTGTAACAGCCAGGGCACAGCTCTGAACTACACAATTGCACAGCTCAAATTTATACAGTGACCTAGTTTGTAAAGTCATCAGAATGGGTTATAATGATAATAAGGAGTTGATCACATCCTGGGAAGTGAAGGTTGTTCAAAGAACATAGTGTGGTTAAAGTATTTATTAGAAAACAAAGAAAGTTATCTAGAGATATTCTTTAGCAGACTTAAATATTATCTGGAGTTATTCTTTTGCAAGCAGCACCCGGGACCAGAGGACCTTGTGGTTTCTCCCTTGCTGACTCATTCCATTCTCACAAACAACTGTTAGATCATGCCATTCACCCCTTAAGAGTTACTCTGCCATCTACAGTATCCTTCCATTTTGCAAGTTTCTTCCGCATGAAGAGATGTGCCACACTGTCTGCAGAATTTGTACTTGTGGAACCAAATAACACCCTTTAGGGTGTTTTCCATCCTTTCCTTTGTTGAATAAATAAGTGATAAACATTATGCAGACTATGGAATATGCAGTGCTCCAACTTTCCTCCACTTTCACTCCATCTGAATATTTCATCAAAGTACTTATGCTGGATTGATTATTTTTTAAAAAAAGCAAATTTAATGGACCTTTAGTTCACAGTCATAGCAACAAAGGAAAATGAAGTTTCCCATCAATGTTTCCCCTCAGTGATAGTTTTCCAACTATGATTGCTGCCCACACGGGCCTCACGATGGCTGAAGGAAGGCTGTTTCCTTTCTCTTGCTTGGACAACAGTTGCGTGATCAGATATCAATGAGCAACTCTGCCATACAATGGTAAACTTGTGACTGTAACATCTCAGATTAAGGAGTTACAATCTGAGATCACTGGCTATGGGTTCATAGAGTGATATCTTCTCAGAACCATGCGGAATGGGGGGGAAGAAAGATGCTGTAATCCACTTTCAAGTTCCACATTCCAAGTGAAATTATCTTTGGTGCCTTGCAAATACGACAATATGATCAATTGACATCTAATTCAGTTTGGAAAATCGTCCATGTACACCCAGCAGTGTTGTCCCGGTTTTAAATCTGAACTATTTAAATCGCAAATGATTTATCTTGTATCTTGAATTTCCATGCAAAAATATTCCCATTTGTTCGGCCTGTGTTTTTGCTGAATTTACTCATTTGCACCACAAATGCTTCCTAAATTATGGGACTGACATTTATTTTTAAATAATGTTGTTTTGATTTCACGATGAAAGTCAACTATGTAAAATCCTCAGTTCAGCAATTTGCATGATTAAAATTAAGTGGGTTTGATTTCTTAGTCTGGATATCCCTTCAGAGCTGTGATCAATAAAAATGGCAAAGTGTTTTTAATATTATTAAATGGCAATTCTCTGTTGAAATAGTGGAGTGGAGTTCAATCTGAGTGTGTTGCACATTTGTATTCCAGATTTATCATCAGTATTTTCAAAGCCCCAAGGTGTGGAGTGGGTGAAAGTCAATTGATCTTTATTTGCGGATTTCAAATGCAACATGCTTTTTCTTTGAAAACAATTCTTCTGTCCTTTAGGTTTGATTTTGTGGAAATTGAAGATTTAAGTGATGGTACCATTATTGGACGGTGGTGTGGCACCAATGGCGTTCCAGGAGTACATCTATCAAAGGCAAGCCAAGTCAGGATACGATTTCAATCTGATGAGTATCTGGCATCGAAACCAGGCTTCTGCATTTACTACTCACTTTTAGAGGCTGTAAGTACATTTTGTTTTGAGAATATGCATAATATTTAACTGTCTTAACTGATGGAAATCATTAAATAATTTTAATCATCAGTTTCTTAAATTTAGAATATCCTCATGCAAAAATTGAGCTATTTTTCTTGCATAAACAGTAACTGTGAATATTTATTATCTAGCTTTTGTATTTATTTATTTATTTCCATACTGGAGTATACTATTTGAGTTGTGTTTTTTACAGACTTAGTTGTTTGACTGCAGCAAGTAGGAGTTGGTGCATTTAAATATTTTACTTAAGTGTGTGACAATAAACATTATCATTAGTGGTATAGCAAAAGAATACATAAATTTTAACTTTCCATGCACCTTATCTATCACCAGAGTGCATTCAAGAAAAAAATGAGTCATCGTGTCACTGATTTGTCAGAATAGAAAACTACCATCGTAACCGCACTACTCGAAACTTAGCATTACGCCTTTAAGAAGGAAATGTGGCTGAGGAGAGAGAACTTCACAATATCAGCTAACGTAGAAGCAAGTAAAAGGGTTGAGAGATAAACAGCTCATTGGGAATTGGATTGGGAAGGCAGGAGGGCACTCATAGATATTGGATTTTGAAGGCGTGTAAAGATGAGAGATGGACAAGAGAGATGTGAGTTTAAAGTCAGTGCAACTTGAGAAGTTTGGCCTTGGGGGGGGAATAGGAGGGAAGCAGCTGAGGCAACAGACAAAGCAGGTCTGTCCTGGTGTCAAAGTGCTCCATGAGCTTCTCCCACTTACTGGAGGTGAAGGTAGAAGAGAGAAGTGAGGAATATTTTTAGAGTAAGAAGGATTTTTGCATTCCTAAATTATCAGAATAATGAACTGTTTGCCACATTAAGAACGGGGCAGTCATAATTTTTGCAGAGTTTAGCCACGTCCAGCCATGAATGTCTGAATCACATTTCCATCACATCTTCACCAGCTGGCGTTTATGTTTGTGTCCCTGGGACACCGGAGTGCATAGGCTGAGTTGGGAGCGCAGAAAAGATGAGATCATTTATTGATTTCAATGAGCAATGGGGCATTAGGTTTGGAGGTAGAGACGTAGTTAAATGGATTGGTAGATCCAAAAATCTCACAGTAAATGGAGGGCAAAAGGCTGCTTGAAGTTTTGAAGATACACAGTTAATGCTTCCTAATGATGGAGACAGCACAGATTTGGAAAGGGCAAAGAGGTCTTTATTTGTGCAAGGCTCAAGGGATCGGAGGGCAGCACATTATTGTAGAAATACAAGGAAGACCCACCCATGCCCAGGAAATGAGTGACACAGTGAATGAGCCACCCTCTCATTGGAGAGGGTGCATATCAGGAATTGTGGAGCCGATTGCTCATTATAATGGATGCTGAATGCTGTGGGCAGGTAAATAACTAGTAGAAATCCCAGTCCATATTAGTAAGACCAGGCTGTGTTCAATGATGGGTGCTCTAAGGAAAATAGGGGTTTGTTTCCTTGAAATGCTTCAAGAGTTGAATGACATAGAGAATAACATCATCTCCAGCAAAATTGTGCCAGAGTTGCAAGGGTGTCTGATGACAGACCAATTTTTTTTGGAGACGTGTAAAATAGCAGTTGTGCTTCACAATGTAAAATTGGAAACAAAATGACTTTCTGAGCATTTATCTCGTCTCCAATCTGTATCAATTATTCCCAATCAGAGGCGTCACATTCTTAAATTTATTTTTTGATATAAAGACACTGCATCCCTAACGATTCTTAAAGTGATAGTAAACTACTCTCTTATATCACTGCAAGTCTCCAGATGAAGGTATATTCACAATGCTCTTTGGGAAGGAATTTGAAGATTTAGAAAGAAATTCCAAATCTGGGTGATGCGAGAGTTTTAAGTTTATTCTCATCTGACTGTACTTGTACAACTAGACAAAATAGCTTTTCTCTAGATCATAGTGTACAAACATACACTTAATACACAAAGATAATCATTGGACACATAAATATAAATACTATATAACGTAAAAGAAAAATGAATAAATATTTTCAGAATAGTTTATTTATCAGATGATAAGTTTGATGAGCAGCAGCTGGTATCAGTGTTCCCCTACACCAAGAGCACTTGTCCTTGGTGGTGCAGGTCATTGGTTTGAAAGGGGCCATTCAAGTAACCTGGATGAGTAACTCATGTTCACAACACTCTGTATTGGAAATTCATTCCAACTAGCCCAACTGCATCATGCATTTAATGGCACAAAACTCCAGGCAGATTGAAAAAAAAAAAACAACAGATGTTAGAAATCTAAAGTAAAAATAGAAAAAGCTGGAAATAACAAACACGTCAGGTGGCATCAATGAAGAGAGGAAGTTAATAGTTCTGAGGAAAGGACAATGAGTTGAAAATAAGCTTGCACTCATATCACAGGCCCTGGAATTTAACAATTTAACAGATGACTTGAAACTTTTCAGGACATTAAGAAGACATGACTGGTTAGACATGACTGGTTTGAGTTTGGAAACATCTCTAATTCTTTGGAGGAATCTCACTTGGGAAAATTTTGAATTGTTCATTTTAAATCCAAGAACAATAGACTTTCAATATTGGAGTGAGGCAAGTAAATGGAGTTAGGTCATGGCTTTGTCATGGAGTGTTGGATAGTCTTTGGAGACTAAATGATCTCCTCATCTTCCTATCATACAAAATTTAACCCATTCCTGATGCATGCCGAATATGATAGATATATTGTCAGTAACTTTCCACAAAATGGATTGGATGCATCATAGGAGATCAGTGTTGAATGGAAGAAGTTATTTTTCAGACATCCACACCAACACCATAAATGGGGTGCATGTATATATATATATATATATATATATATATATAATTAAAGCACTGAAGGAGTTTTATAGTAACAAATGCAATCACAAAATATAATCAGATAGGGAAATTAAAAGAATACAAGTAAAAAGAGAAACGTAATTCAGGTATAAGAAGTATCTTTGAATTTTAAAAGTGGATGATTTATCTGCCACAGAAGCATTTTGCCCTATCTGTAGTAGGATCTAAAACATAATATTTACACTAAACATCATGCCAGTTTTCATGAAAATATAATACTTTAGACATTCAGTTCATATGGAAAAAATGTCTATCTTTGAGAAATTGAGTTAAGAAAATTGAATGAAAATTCCTTATTTTGTTAATCTGTGGCTACAGTAGAAGTCCAAAAATCTGGATTGTTTAGTGATTGTGACGGTCAGATTTTTGGATTTTCTGGATTCTTGGGCAGTACTTTTAAAATTCAAATTTAAAGATTAATAAAAAGAGATGAACAGGTTTATTCATTAGCAAAGACAACATACTTCATTTATCAAAACAAGCGGCTTTGAAGAAAAATGAACTCGACCAGAGTGATCGCTTGTTGACTCTGTGCATCTGTGGCACTTACGCATGCATGTGCGCACACAAAAGCCCGCTAAATTTAAAAAGTTTGAGAATTTTCGAAAAGTTCCGAGGTGATCCAGATTTCTGACATCCCAATTTTTGGGCTTCTATGTTTCATTTATTCAGGAGATTTCTCTACCATTCCATTAAGATGTGAGAGTTCTGTAATATTTGAAGGAGTGGAAGGATTCCTTGCCTATTTTATACCAATTAAGAAATACAGCATAGAATCTTCAGCCACCTGTTTCAGTAATGTCCATCAATCACCTATTAACACTAATCTAATTTTTCCACTCACACCCTCATTCCCCTCCCACGCCTCTCTCCCACCATGCCACTACTGGCAGTTTACAAAAGCAAATTAATTTTTCCAACACGTCTTGAGAAAATAACACCATTGTGCTTTCTAACAAGTAGAACACTATTTCACAATAATAAATATGTGCAGCACATTAAGATCTATCCAACTGTATCATTTAAAGGAAACAGTGTACCAAATGACTCACTCTGGTTTAGTTAAAAAAACAATCAGCAAATTCACTTTATTGATATGTTTTTCTACTTCCTCAGAATGGCTCGAGGGCTTTAACACCGAATGAATTAACTTTCAAGTGCTGTCATGGCGTTTGTACACCAAGATAGATATTGTTTTTAAACTGCACTGATGTTAGCATGTCTTCTCACACAGGAAGAATTATAATTAAGCTCACAGCTTCTGCAGGACTGTAGTAAAGAAGGAGGAACAGCCTTATTTTATTTTGCTCTTTGTCGTCCAGACTCCCCAGCCCACTCTAACAATGAAAAGCACACTTGTCCAGATTTTCGATTGGTACTAAATAAATGCAGCTAATTGTGAGTCCAGGGCTCAAAGGTGAATAGCATTCTTTAAGGAAAAGGCTAAGAATGCAACCGACACTTGTAAAGCACAATTATATTCAAACTCGGAACAAAATATAGTGTAATGTGGCAATTATTCATATTATTTTGCAATGATAAATTGTGCAGCATCTTAAATTAATTCTGTCCAACCATTTGACTGTTCAATGGTATGAGTTATGTTTGATAAGAAAAGCAGAGAAGTTGAATGTTTTAAGTGGTGAATGACTGGAAGTGTAATTATTCAGAGACCTGAATGTCCTTATCTATAAATCACTGAAAGTTAACATGCAGCTACAGTGGACAATTAGGAAAGCAAATGGTATGTAAATCTTCATTACAAGATGATTGGAATATAAAACTAAAGGACTGTGAAATTGGGCTGCACTGTTCTAGTTTCTTCAGTGATATGTAAGCTGATTTGCTTCCGTTCAGTCTCAGACTGTCAGTGCACATTTTTAACTCGTGCTGGCCTGGCAGTCCTAATTATGATGGTCCTGTACCTCCTGCCTAATGGTAGTAGGTCAAGATAAATAGCATTGTTGCCTCAGTGGTGTGACGCTTGCCAATTATTTGCAAAGTAGTAAGTTCATTTGCCTATCCTTGTGCAACATTGATTTGATGCCTGCATGACTGGAGTAGATTCTACTAATCCACATAATGCAATGTGTGTCACTACTCATGGAAAACTTGGCATTTGGTACCAAGAAGAAACTGGACCGGTTAAAATGAAATAATATAGAAAATGCAAGAAATATTTGTCAAGTAAGACATTGATGGAGAGAGAAACTGTTAACATTTCAAGTCAATAGTTTTCCATTGCAACTGGGAAAAGATGGAGAGAAAGTGATGGCTTAACTTTGGATGTGTGAGAAGGATAATCCACTGAATGGTGGAGGGGAACCAGATGAGAAAGTGAAGTTGTTCCTTGTTCTGGATGGGAGAAGAGGGGATGAAGCAAAAATTATTTTAAATGGGACAGATATAGCTGAGAACCCTTTTAGCAGTGGAGTGGAAAAGATTGTGTGGAGGGTGAGAGGAGGAGAAGAGAGAGTAGTGGGAAACCATGACTGAGGAAAAAAGTTTCAATTTAAGTTACAACCACTGAACAGCTTTTCTCCAGACCACAGTGCACACATATACATACATAATACATTTCACATAGCACATAAATACCACATGCATGCATAAAAATATAACATATCATAAATGCCATATGTATAAATATTCTGGAATTATTTACTTCAGTTTCTTTAATAAGAGACCTAAGGTAACAGGATACTGTTCATCGATCTCACAATCCGAGGGAAGAAGCTATTTCCTAGCCTGGCAGTCCTAATTATGATGGTCCCGTACCTCCTGCCTAATGGTAGTAGGTCAAAGATACTGTATGATGGATGGTAGGGATCCTCAATAATTTGTTGATCTCTATTTGATGAGTATCATTATTAGAGGAAAGGGACACCCCTGTCATCTTCTCGGTCATTTCAATGATACTCTGTATTGACTTCTGGTCTAATGCTTTGCAGATACCATACTGCACAATGATGCAGTCAGGCAGAACATTCTCAATTGTGCTCCTGTAAAATGTTGTCAAGGTGGATGCCAGTAGCCTTGTCCTTCTCAATGTATTTCAGAATTGTAGGCATTGCTGTAATGAGGAAGTGTTGTGGCTCCAGGTTAGATCGTCTATTTAATGCACAAACTTTGTGCTTACAACAAGGTAAATCTGGAGTGGTATGGAATATGATGTTAAGCTTGAGAAAAACTTGAAAACATATTGAAATAGCTCGTGAAAATATGTCAGAAGGAAAACACTGGTGAAAGAAAATATGAGTCCCTTACAGGGAAAGACTGGGGAATGTCAGAGGAATTAAACAATCTTTGTTTAAGATTGTATCAATCTTCCCAGAAGAAGGCACTAAAAACTGACAGAAGCATAATGAAATCAAGGCTCTACTGAGCACAAGGAGCTGAAAGAAATATGTATTAGTGAAGAAAAAAAACTACCACAAGAATTAGTGAAGTTGAAATTCCCAGAATTTTGGAAGAGTTGGCTGTGGAGATAGTGAATACTTGGATTACAACAAAATTTTCAAAAGGTTTTCTTCCTGAAAAAAAATAGGGATTATGAAGGACAACTTCAAGATGAACATAAAGATAATTTCAGATTTGCTGTATCCAACAATAGTCAGGCAGATTTGATAGATTCCATTTGCCCTGATAACACTTTTCCATGTTTGCAATGTTCTGGTGAAAACTTTCACTGAGTTCTTCACTGACTGAACCAAGATCAGCAGGGAAGAAGTCCAAGTGCGAATGCTGAAAACAAATTTTCAGTGACATGTTGCACCTTGTGGTTTTGTATGCTTGAAGACTTAAAATAAGTTATATCCAAAAAGTGGTGTGCCATAGGAAAATTTTCAGGTGAATTTTCAAGATCAGCAGCCCAAAATTCATAAAATACACCCAAAAGTATTTTGGAGGCAAAATCTTTGCTGTCCAGTGTTATCACTTTTCAAAATTTTTATAGATTCTGGAATTATTTCTTTATATTGCAGGTTGATAAACAGGGTCCCACAATTTAAGAAAGGAAGAGGAGAGAAAGCAAGAAGATACAATCTCAGATAATGCAACCCGAGATTGTATGATTTCGATTTCAGAAGAATGAGAGAAAATTGTCTTGAAACCTATAATAGTCTTAGAGAGCAGAAAAGATGTTTCCTTGACTGAGGAGTCTTGGACTGGGAGCATCCTCAGAATATAAGTCAACTTTTTTTTTAAACTTTATTTATTCGTTCAAAATACAGATAGTAAATAACATATACAACAATGAACCATAAACATGAACATTATATTTTATATATATATAAAAAAAAAGAAAAGTAAGAAGAAAAAAAGAGAACCCCCCCCCCCTTCAGCCAACTCTCCTAAGGAGAGCCATAAAGAAAAGAAAAAAAATTAAGAAAAAAATAAACATACATATTAAGAGCTAATCAACGTAAATCAAAATGTAAATATTCTGAATATAACAACCACTCACTAATAAACTATAGTTATCACGTGAAACATATGTATTTTTTTTCCATTATTAAACAATATTTCATCTCATTATGCCATCTATTAATATCAATCATATTCGTATCTTTCCACGTACTAGCAATACATTTTTTCACTACAGATAAAGCTAAATATACAAAAGCAAGTTGAAATTTATCTGATCCCAAACCTTTCAGAGGTTGCAAACTACCCAATAAAAATACTGTCGGATCTAAAGTTATTTTAATCTTATACAAGTATTCTAAAAACAATTGAATTTTCTTCCAAAAAGATACATGACCAGACAGCATGGAAAAAAGTTCCAACAGAGTTACCACATCTAAAACACAAATCTGATTCATGAAAACCATACTTTTTTTAGTTTTTCAGGTGTTAAGTATAAGAATATAAGTCAACTTGTTTAAAACTTGGATGAGGAGACTCAGTAGAATTTCTGGTGTATTTTTGTTGAATGACAACATTGTCTGACTGGTTTAATGCAACCTAGATTGTATACCTAAAATGGATGAGAGTGGGGGGGGGGGGTGGGGGGGTGGCTTGGGAGGAGGGAGGGGGGGGAGAAAAAGTCACTGTATATGTGTGAAAAAGAAAAAGTATATATCATGGCTAATGTGATTTATGGTGTGAAAAATAAAAAAAAATTAAAAAAAAATAAAAAAAATGATGAGGAGAAATTCCTTCAATGCAACCTTAATCACTTAATTCCTTTAATCACTTGGAATTCCCACCTATGCCTTTATGGAGGCATGATAGTTACCAGTGGAGAGGAAAAAGAGGTGAGGAAGGGGAACCAGCCAGGACTTCAACAAGAAATGTTCATATTGAATGTGCATCAGTAGTGAAAGGAACTAAACATTTGACCTAAGCATCATGGAGATTTAAAGGGGAAGATTGTTATCTGGAATGTTCCATGCCACTTCTCCGCTATGCCTGAATCTTAACAGAATGTTGTACCATCCAAGCATGGATTATTTCATTTGCAACAGAGTTATAAATGGAATTGAACTTTGTTCAATCAATAGGGAATATACCTCCCCTTTCTGACCTTGAAATTAAGGATGATCTTGATGAAGCAAAATGCTGGAGAAATAGGTAATTTCCATGAGGGACTTCTGCATGGATCCCTGGAGTTGGGATGATTTGTTCAATGCATGAATCCAACTATTCCTTTGGTTTCCCCAGGATGCCCATTAATTTGATTTTTTTTAACAGACTTCTTGATATCACTTTCTAAAAACATTCTTTCTAAGACATGATGGCTTGAACTGTTGCCAATCTCTGGTGTAATCTACACAGGACATTGAGTACAGTAGCTATGGTAAACTCTATGTTTGCAAATGCTCTAACGACCAGCATTACTTTTTTTGAAAATTTGTTAATCCATGATATGTTAAGTAGCTCTATGTAATTCTCTGTACTTCCACTGTTTTTAGCTTTTACCGCCTGTAAATTATTTTATTCTTCGTTGATTCTTTAAAGTAGATGACATTTTGTCTTTGTTAAAATCCATTTATTAAAATTTCTTCAGTTATTTAACCTTTGGACTCCAGCCATTTTTAACCTTTCATAATGTATAACCCAGGCTGGGTCCATGAGTAAACTACAGTACGAATCCCCATATGAATCAGCTGGTATAAAAGCAGTCCCAGAAAACAGGGACACAGAGTCCAAGGGGCTATAGTGCTTCTCTCGCATATTCTCCTCACTTTTTGACATTGGCAGACTTGGATGTCCATCTTTATGTCTCACCACCAAAGTAATTTGTAAATAAATTGAATAGTTTTGTCTCAGCCCAGATCCTTTTGGGATGTCATAAATGTTTTTAAATATCTGAAAATCCAATCATGCCACAAGGGTTATCTGCTTTATTCATTGAGCATACAGTCCTTCTTAAATACTTGATTGGATTTAGGATATGGTTTTCTTTCCCCCTTCAGCCAGTCTCTTATCTAATTTCTCTGTCTGAGAAGTTGAATGCGCAGGTTCCAATATTTTTGGCAGGAGTTCCACATGTGCCAACTGTATTATAAGTAAACGAATGAGGTTGGAGATACTTTGGATCTGGAGTGGATAAAAAATAGTTGAACAGCAATTCAGTAACAAAGCTGTTGGAGGTGAGATGCAATACCGTAGCAAAGTGATTCAAGAAGGAATTTGCTTGATCCCATTCTGTATTTTGATTGGTTAAGATCAAGGTTTAAATGTCAAAGTGTAACAAACATTGAATCTTAATGGTTGCTGTGCACATCCATATGGTTAGATGAAGAATGTACAATCTCTAGAAAGATAGAACCAAATTTAGGATTGAACCTGGGTCACTAAAGATGTGAGGGAGCAGTTTGGATGCTAGGGTAGCGAAGGTAATAGACAGTGGTGGTCAAGCATTCACCAAGAAGTTGGACAATGATATTATCTCACAAATGTTGAAAGATGGATAGAGGGAATTGATGTGTGGTTCTTTATTTGTCTCTCTGAGTAAACAAAGTGTCCGCTGTAGTATGACCTATTCCAAGCCTTTTGTCAGCATTAGGTTTCCTTTGGAGTTAGGCTTCTAATCCCCGTCCTTGCCAACTACACCTTTCTGGAGATTTACAAAGGTCCTTCTTGCGATTCCTCATGGCCCTTCAATTTCTTGATTCCGACATTGTCCTTTTTAACTTCCTCCCTTTGATAGATTAGTTAAGGTGAATTTAATCTTTATTAATAGTAACAGCTTTAAAAAGTCCTATTGTAACAATGTCACACTTCTAAGATGCACTTGTATACACTGAGCTAAGGGTCTCATTACCTTTGTGGACAGCACTTTAATTTAATGTTGAAAGTACTTTTTAACTCCAGAAGATTAAACGGTATAATAATTAAACACTAAACCAAATAACAGATCAAAAGCTTGTTTGAGTGAGTTCAGTTACAGGGAATGTGTATTTAGAGGCCCTTTTGGAAGAGAAAAATGTGGACAATTAGGAGCTGGATTCCTTTTTCATTCCACATCGTAGATAAGGAACCAACCTTGTAAATGAACAACCTCAAACATTAGAATTGGTTTATAAAGAGGTCAGAGGGTCTTAGCTTCAATAATGTTGTCCTTATTTCAGTCTTGTATTTTAGATCATTTTATTTCTGTTTCTGTCCTTTTCCTCAATGCCAGGAATAGCTCACATTACCTCTCACCTGTTAGCCTGTGCTCCTCCCTTTCCCCTTCCTCCCTCTTCACCTCTCTACCTCCCCACTCTCCCCTCCACCTTTTTATTCAGGCCTCTGTTTTTTGCTTATACCTGACCAGGCCTGAAATTTTGGTTACCCTCTATTTCCAATGGATGTTGCGTGGTCTGCTGAGTTTCACCTGCTTATTTGCACTTGACCCCAGCATCTGCAGATTTTCTTGTTTCACTCAAATTTGTTCTTGCAGGACAGTTTTCAGTTTGGAACAGAGGGCAGCTGGTGGTAATTGGAGCTGACAGTTCTGTAAGAATGATGAGCTGGTACATGGAAGTCAGTGAGCATGCACTTTGACATCACCAGAAGATAACAGCTAAGCAAAATTCTGAGTTTGCATGCAAGTGCAAAGGGGGCCTGATCTTATCTTGGAGGCATGCCTCTTTCCCTTATTTGGGGCCTTAACCTTTCTCCTTTTGAGGTTACTTCCCATATTATGGATATCCAACTCCTTACTTCAAGCTTCAGTCTCCCACCTGCCTCTTGCCACTAATCGTTTACCTGACCAGCCACAGTAACCAGTGCCTCTCCAGTGTCCCTCAATATTTAGCAGCACGTGGTAAGTACAGGTAATGCAGCCATCTCAGAACTCAAGTGGATCCAGGATCCACCCTGACCTCTGTTGATGAGTTTGCATGTTCTGCACACTGTACTGGTTTCCCCTGGGTGCTCTGCTTTTCTCCCACATCCCAAAGATGTGCAGGTAGTTTGGTTTAATGGCACCTGTAAACTGCTCCTCATGTCATGGGTGGTGATAAAGTCAGGTGGGAGCTGAGTTGGCTGGGAGACGAGGAATAGCTGATAGGGAAATCAATGAAATAAACAGATTGATAAGATAGTTCTGAGATTTGGTATATGCTTGATGGGCCAAAATGCCTCCTTAAATGCCATAAGAAAACATGAATATGAATAATCATTCATGCACCCCACTCTAATCCCTAGCAAGAGCTTCATCCACTTTTGGAGCCACTTTCCTACATATTCTTGATCTTCAGAAGCAGACAATCCCCTCCCATCATCTATATTCCCCTTTTAACTCAAGAGTAATCTCTTTGCTGTTCATGATCCTTTCACCAAAGGAACACAAATACTTCTTAACACAGATCTCATTTAAAATGCCAGAGCTCTGCTCAAGCCAGATAGTCCAGGCTCCAAGTGCCTTTGTAAAGACAATGGAAACTGCTTTGCTGAAGGACTTCACATGTAGGTGTTAATTGGAAATGCTGTGGAGCAATGGATTATTGTTTTGGAAATCAACAGATGAGAGGACTCAGAAGATTGGGTCAAGTGCCAATGTCTGTCTGAATGGAGTTTGCTATTCTAAGAAGATAATGTGATTTTGCAAGAAGAGAGAGTCAAACAGACTTTTCTCTAAGTGTAACACAAAGAGAGAGAGAGAGAGAGAGAGAGACTTCTGGTTTTCTGCAGTGGCTTTTGGAAGCTTGTTTGAATACCACCCTTTTGAAGACAGTTTGTGAGTTCTAAGTTCAGCCTGATGGGAGATGGTTGGCTGTATAATATTTCACTTGAAATAAGGGAAACAAAAAGGAACTCTGTGGTGACCTGGAAGAAAGAGGTTGTCATCTGGAAACCCCTAATGGGGAAAATTTCTTCAGTAAGATACTGAAGTGGCTGACTGGAGGGAATCAGTTTGTTTATGTCCAATGAGCAACAAATCTCTCTCTGAAAACCAACAAGAATCTTCCTGAGTGGTAAACATTTAGCTTTCAAGCATCAAAGCCTGGTGAAGATTCATAAAGTTAAATTCTGTGCACAGTGTAAGAATTACCTGATACCGGTGAATTTGGAAGAGTGAGGTTGGACTGTCAATCAAATAACTTTACTGAACTTACACACACATTACATACATGTGCGCTTAGAATTAGAAGGGGGTTAAGATAGGTTAATAGTAATGTTAGAGTTTGATCCTGTTTTCACATTTAAAGATAATTAAAAGCAACCTCTGTTTAAGTAACCATTGCTGCTGGATTGGAGGTCACTGAAATAGGTTGATCTATTTCTGGATATTAATGCAATCAAGGGATATGGTGAGGGGGCTGCAAAATGGCACTGAGTTAGAAGATCAACCATGATCTTAATGAATGGAAGAGCAGTTTCAATGGACTAGATGTTCTCCTCCTGTGATTTGCGATGCTCCTATGCCCTTACAGGTCTCAGCTTGAAAGTGTTCATTTGTCAATCCTTAATCCACACAGTAAAAATTTTCCCCAGAACTGTGCCTTCTAATTTTGTTCAGTAATTTTTAAAATTGAAAATACTCCACACCAGCTATTTAGTGTTTATCTATCCACCAGTTACAACCTTAAAAAATTCTAATTCTTTTTCAGATATGATTTCTATGGTGTTTCTGCCATTTCACTAGTTTCTAAATTCCTTTTTACCACTATCTTAAGAATAGATTCTGACATTTTCCCCACTTTTTCTCTGCTCCTTCCCAAATACTCTGCATTATGGTGTTGGTAAGGGTGTTTGAGCTTTGCATTCTGTTTCCAAATCATTGCATAGTCACACAGAATTGCACTTTTTGTCTGAAGTTTCATGGATAATTTAGTGTGTGACAGATTCATTAGATCATTGCTAAGGGTGCTCAGTTTGCTGAGCTTCCTAAACAAACCAATGTTAAAAGACTTAGTGCTGTCTTGTTCTCTGTTAATCATTCCAACCTTTAAGGGCAACTCAGCGAATAGAACTGCTACCTCACGGCTCCAGTGGCCCAGCTTTGATCCTAACCTCCAGTGGCTTTTTGAAAGGAGTTTGCCTGTTCTCCCTACAATCTTCTGGATTTTATTTGGGTGCTTTCCATGCTGTATGACCTCACTACCATCAGGTGGCTTAGAGATGACCATAGCATGCAACAGCTGTACATTTTGTCTTCCCCACAATATCAGCAGGTATTATTAACTATTTGGCTCTTTTCATTTCTTTCAAATGTTAACCTTCTGTAATGGTGGCTCTCAAATGTTTAAAATTTGTTGAATGTCAACTATTTCTGTATCTTTTTTTTACATTCGGTTTGCTGTTGGCATTCTCAGGGGTTGTTATTAATTCCTTTTCTCAGCACAACCTTCCATTCCGTAGCTCTTTGCAGTTTGTCTAACAATTCTGTAAGTTCTTGAAGTGCTTCTGTCATCATTTCTATCACTTCAATGTTATCAACAAATTATTAGAAGCAGTCTTTTAAGGAAGTTGATGATATATATGAAGAATTGCTTGAAGAGAGATCAATTAAGCTTGGTACACTCCAACTGTAGGAAGCCATATGACAATTTTATTTTTTTTTTAATGTAGAGAACCTCTGTGGAAACAGACCTTACGTTCTAGGAGCCCAAGTCACCTTTTAATAATCTCCTCCTCCCTCTCCCCACCTTTTTATTCAGGCTTCTATTTGGGTTTATTTTTCAAATTCTCGACGAAGGCCTCAGACCTGAAACTTTTACTTTCTATGGTGTTGCGTGATCTGTTGTGTTTCTCCAACACTTGGGTGTATTGCACTTGATCCCAGCATCTGCAGTTCATCTCCTTCTTGAACTGTGTTACTTTTGCATTCCTTCTAGTGATCAGAGCGATTTTTACAGAGTTCTTGAATATTGAAGATCGCTCCTCAGCAATCGACTATCTGAACACAATTGCTCCTTCCATCTATACTTGAGGCTCAAGACTGTTTTGCTTTATTCTTGGAAGCACCTTCCTTGATAATTAAGCAAACTGGCATTTTGCTTTATTAGTGATGGTTTTCCTGTTGAGCAAAGAGTGGAGTGAAAGTGTTTGCTGCTCTTTCTTCTGGCATGTCTTTCTGAATATCTATTATTAACTTTTATGAGTCATGTCTTATTATGTTGCTGTCAGGTCTTCAGAGATCTTCAGGCATGTTATCTAGTCAGAGCACTTTCCATTTATTGCTGCTTTTAATGGATCCTACCATTTCTTCTTTTAAAATGTTTACTCTTCTTCCGAGTATTTAGCCTCTACTTTCTCCAGATGTGCAAGTATTTTTGGCCCTGGATGGATATGATGCTTATCAAGTTCATCTGTCCGCGCCAGTATGTGTGCAGGGGGTTTCAGTAAGCAAATTACCATTCGTGTCTTGTTTTTGCCTGATGTGATTATTTAAATTGTTCAGTCTCTAAAATATTTTCTTGATATTATTGTCCTCAAAACTGCTTTAAATTTCAACTAATCTGTCAAGAATCCCTCATTTTTTTTTCAAATGTCTTATTCATCCACTGGTGCAAACCTGGGAAAGTGGGGATCAAAGGCACAAAACTGCCCTGCAGGATCCTACTGCCTGGTCCTAATACCAACAGCTTGAAACTGGCTTTAAACAGCCTGTAAAGAAACCTATTTTTTTTTTAATACATCCTGCAACCTCAGGGGTGTATCCAGAATATAGCTGTGCCTGTGCTGGGTAGTGTAGCACAAGGGATTGCAGACTCCAGGGGAACAGCAGACTGGCGCAGAGCCCCACAAATAGGGAGAACAACTCCTGTTGAGAAGGAGAAGCACAAAAAAAACAACTCTACAGGAATGGACCTGCAAAGGGCTCAGCAGCTGAAGGACCCACATAGGCTGCAGGCTGTCAGTTAATTGTGGTGGAGGACCTACACAGGCTGTGGGCTGTTGGAGACTGCAGCAGTGAACCAGGATTCAGACTGAGATTTGAGATGGTGCTGAGGGCAAGAAGGACTCCCGAAGGACCTAAAGCACATTGGTGGTTGGATCTGCAGTTCAGGTTGCCAATGTTTGAACTGGCTGTGGAAGTACTGGTGGCGAAACCATGACCCTCGGAAACTTTGAAGGGACTCTCTTTTGCTCCTATTGTTAGGGGCAATGAGGAATGCTCATGTTGATTCTTTGTGTTATGGCAAAAAAAAGTTGAAATATATCATGTATATTACATTTTTAATATATTATTGCATGACATTAAGAGGAACAACACAGCACAATGCTATTGCAGCACAAACAACCCAGGTTTGATTCCGGCATGTACTGTAAGAAGTCTATACGTTTTCCCTGGGATTCTGGTTCCCTCCTATGTTTCAAAAATGTATGGGGTTGTTAGGTCAATTGGGGCGGGTGTGCGAAAGGACTTGTTACCAATCTGTATCTCTCATTTGTTTGCATCTTTGTACTTGAGATTGCAAGCGACATTAATGCTTTCTCTTAAGTATTCCCAGGGAATTGTTTTTGATATGATGGAAATGTTTTGTAAAGCAGTTTTCATGAGAATTTAGCAAATGCACCCCTATTTTGTATGGTGATATCTGCCTTTATTGTGGGATCTTTGGGCAGTTCAAAGTCAAATATTCCTGACAGGATATTTTTCTGTGCACTCTGTTTGCATTTCAATTTTAACATTATTAGCCTGAGGTCACTGACAAGATCAGATCAGAGAGATGATCCAGAATAATTCAGATTGGTGCTTAATTGAAATTGATTTGAAATGAGAAATTCTTTCTATTTGGTTCTAACATTAAGAGACATTGGTCATTGCAGTCAATATTGCCCAGCTAATTGATATGTTTCACTGTCCATTTTCATATTTCTGCCACATAGTAAGCAAAAAAATCTTATTTGATGTTTGAATTTTTGCTTTCTTGTGGTGAAATATTTTGATTTGCTCATGCGTAGGTCCTCAATTTTAAGCCTAAATTCCTCAAGCACTGAGTATTAGTTTCTCGAGTAAGTCCGGCTCAAAATTGATGGCCTGGAATCTGAGCTTCAAACACAGCGATGCATCAAAGAAGGGGAGAGGTACCTGGACACTTTCTTTCTTTTCTGCCGCAAATTCAATCTGTGGTCAGGGTCAAGAAGGTCCGACTGCAACTAAAGCAAGTTTGGGACCCAAGAGAAAGTGCTGGAGGAGCTGCAACCTTGATCTTATCTGACAGGTCCGATATTTTTACTCCCTGTGTGGATGAGAGTGGGGGATGTAGGAAGGATGGCCAGCCTAACTATGGCACCATAGTTCAGGAAGCTATTCAAGAGGGGAGAGTGAAAATAAATGTTGTCATAATCAAAGATGGTACATTTAGGGGGATAGACAAAGTTCCCTGTTATAGATATGTCAAGAGGAAAAGATTGGTGAAATCCAGAGTAGGTCCCTTGCAGTCAGAATCAGGGGAATATATAATGGGGAATAAGGAAATGGCAGACCAATTAAATTCTTACTTTAGTTCTGTTTTCACAAGAGAGGATACAAATAACCTCCCAAGGATGTTGGGAAACATAGAGACTAATGCAAGGGAGGAGCTGAAAGAAATCAGTATCTCTAAGGACATGGTCTTGGGGAAATTGAAGGGATTGACGGCCGATAAATCCCAAGAGCCTGCTAATCTACATCCTAGGGTACTTAAAGAAGTGGACATTCAGTTAGCAGATGCTTTAAGAATTATTTTCCAGAACTCGATAGACTCAGGATCAGTACCCATGGATTGTAGGGTAGCTAATGTTACCCCACTATTTAAAAGGGGGGTAGAGAAAAAGCGCGGAATTATAGGCCGGTGAGCCTTTCATCAGTAGTGGGCAAAATGATGGAATCCATTATTAAGGATGTAATAGCGGAACATATGACTAGCAGAGAAGGGATCGGACGAAGTCAACATGGATTTACAAAAGGTAAATCGTGCTTGACAAATCTATTGGAATTCTTTGAGATGGTGACAGTTAAAATAGATGGGGGAGAGCCAGTGGATGTAGTGTACCTAGATTTCCAAAAAGGCCTTCAATAAGGTCCCACATAAACGACTGGCATGCAAAATCAAGGCTCATGGGATTGGGGGCAAGGTATTGATGTGGATTGAGAACTGGCTGGCAGATAGAAGACAGCGAGTTGAGATGAACAGCTCATTTTCTAAGTGGCAGGTGGTGGCCAGTGGGGTGCCACAGGGATCTGTTCTGGGACCCCAGCTGTTCACAATTTACATTAATGATCTAGATGAGGGGATTGGATGTAATGTCTCCAAATTTGCAGACAACACTAAGCTAGGAGGGGTTGTGTGCACTGAAGAGGGTGTCAGGAAGCTCCAGTGTGATTTGAATAAATTGGGGGACTGGGCAGATATATAGCAAATGCACTACAATGTGGATAAATGTGAGGTTATCCACTTTGGTAATACAAACCAGAGGGCAGATTACTATTTTAATGGCAATAGATTGGGAGATGGGAAGTGCAGAGGGACCTAAGGGTTCTTGTGCACCAGTCACTGAAGGCGAGCATGCAGGTAAAGCAGGCGGTTAAAAAGGCAAATGGTATGTTGGCCTTCATATCAAGAGGGTTTGAGTATAGGAATAGGGATACCTTATTGCAGCTGTACAGAGCCTTGGTGAGACCACACCTGGGGTATTGTGTGCAGTTTTGGTCGCCTTATCTGAGGAAGGATGTTCTTGCAATGGAGGGAGTGCAGAGGTGATTCACCAGGCTGATACCTGGAATGGCAGGAATGACTTACGAGGAAAGATTGCGCAATTTGGGATTGTACTCGCTGGAGTTCAGAAGATTGAGAGGGGATCTCATAGAGACATATAAAATTCTGGCAGGACTGGACAGAATGGATGTGGAAGGAATGTTTCCAATGGTGGGGGAGTCCAGAACCTGGGGCCATGGTTCGAGGATAATAGGCAAACCATTTAGAAACGAGATGAGGAGGAATTTCTTTACCCAGAGGGTGGTGAATTTGTGGAATTCATTGCCACAGAGAGCAGTAGAGGCAGGTTCATTGAATATATTTAAGAGGGAATTAGATATACTTCTTCAGTATAAGGGAATTAGGGGTTACGGAGAGAAGGCGGGGACGGGGTACTGAACTTTAAGATCAGCCATGATCTTATTGAATGGCAGAGCAGGCTCGAAGGGCCGAATGACCTACTCCTGCTCCTATCTTCTATGTTTCTATTTTTCTATAAGGATAGACAATATCCTGTCTATTGGAAGTCTCTGTTGCCTGCCTGATGCCTGGATTTGGGACATCTTATCTGACCTGCAAAGGAATTTGCGGCGGGATGGGAAATGCAAGTCAGTACAAATGATATAGGTAAAATCAGAAGAGAGGTTTTGTTGAGGGAATGTGAGGAGCTAGGGACTAAATTTAAAAAAACAGAACCAATAAAGTGGTAATCTCTGGATTACTACCTGAGCCATGTGCAATTCGGCACAAGGTCAAGAAGATTAGAGTGTTAAATGGGTGATTCAAGGATTGGTGTGAGAGAAGTGGGTTTCAATTCATGGGAAATTGGTGCCAGTATTGGAGAAGAAGGAGCTGTTCAAAGGGGATAGGCTACATCTGAACTGTGATGGGACCTGGATCCTGGCAAATTGCATTAAACTAAATAGTGGGGTGGGTTCAATAAATCAGAGAAGGATAAAGTAAAAGCAAAAGTGAAAAAGTAAGAACAGAGTGGATAAATGTCAAGTGCAAAAGAGGGAAAGTTTGAGATTTTAAAAGCTTAATGTGCATGCGGGCATTTAATCTGAATGCCCATAGTCTTTTAAACAAGGTCAATGAACTTGTGTCTGGCACAATCAGTCAAAGGGGTATGATTTTGTGACCATTATAGAAATGTGGTTGCAGGATGGAGAGGACTGGGAAATAAGTATCCGAGAATATCAAGTAATACTGAAGGACAGTCAGGAAGGTAAAGGAGATAGGCTAGCACTCTTAGTTTAGGGTGAGATTGGAGTAATAATGAGATAATTAAGATAGAAGGAGCAAAAATGTTGAATCTATCTGAGTAGAGATTAAGGATAGTAAAGGGGAAAAAAATCTCCAACGGGTGTGGCCTATAGAGGCCACCCAATAAAAACATTACAGTGGCACAGGCAATAAACCCAAGAAATATCAGAGACATGTAAAGATGGAACAGAAGTTATCATGAGGGGCACGGAGACTGAGGGAATCAGGTTGGTCGGGGCAGCCTTAAGGAGGACTTCATAGAATGCATCCACGATAGCTTTCTTGAACAGCATGTCACTGATCCAATATACTATCTTGGATCTGGTCCAAGTGATCTTGATGTCCACGATCCTCTTGGAAAGTGGGATTACAGTATGATTGAATTCCACATACAAATGAAGGGTGAAATAGTTTGGTCTAAAACCAGTGTAATATGCCAAAACAATGGAAATTATAAGGGGATGAGAGAGGACTTGGCCAATGTAGACTAGAAATGCAGACTATATGGTGGTATAGTTGAGGAACCATGGAGGACATTCAAAGAGATTTTTCATGATGGTCAACAAAAGTATAGAACAGGATTATAGCATTGGCTGGTCAGTAGGAAACTCAGAGTGGGAATAAAGGGATCCTATTCTGGATATCTACTGGTTACCAGAGATGGAAACAGTGCAGAAGAAATTCAAATGATTGATTCCAGAGATGAGGGAGTTAGCCTATCAGGAGAGATTGATTCATCTGGGACTATACTCACAGAAATTCCGAAAAATGAGAGGTGATCTTTTCAAAATTTATAAAATTATGAAAGGTATAGATAAGGTAAAGGCATGTTAATTGCCTCCATTTTGGTAGGTGAGACGAGAACAAGGGGGCAGAGTCTCAAGATTTAGGGTAGTAGATTTAGGATGGAGATGAGGAGAAATTGGTGTATCTATGGAATTCTCTGCCTGTGGAAGCAGTGAAGGGTACCACAAGGTTTAAGATAAGGTTGGATAGATTTTTACATAGTAAGGAATTAAAGGATATGCAGAAAAGGCAGGTTGCTCGAGATGAGTCTATCATCAGATCAGCCATGATTTTATTGAATGGTGGAGTACGATTGATGGGCCAAATGGCCTACTCCAGCTCTTATTTCTTATGTTCTTATGTTCATCATTGCTAGGTATATAATGATATTTTTTTAGTGAGGCAGATATTCATATAAATTTATTTGGCTCATAAATGTACATTCTGGACACATACTAAAAAATATTTAAGTTTCCATGCATGTATTAATATTCAGATACAAAAGGCAATATTCATATAAATCAAATCAATTATGCATATTATTATATACCCCCTGAAATCCCACCAATCCTCCTCCCCAAATAATAGCCCCCAAAGAAAAGACAAGAAAAAAAGGAAAAAAAATATAAAGAAAAAAAAGATGACTTGGAGGAGGGGATAAAATGTGGTGTAGCCAAGTTTGCGGATAACTCCAAATTGAGTGGCAGAGCAAATTGTAATGAGGATGTGGAGAGTCTGCAGAGGGATATAGTTAAGCTGGATGAGTGGGCAAAGGTCTGGCAGATGGAGTACAATGTTAGTAAGTGTGAGGTTATCCACTTTGGCAAGAAAAATAAAAGAGCTGAATATTATTTAAAGGGTGAAAAACTACAACATGCTGTTGTGCAGAGGGACTTGGGAGTGCTTGTGCATGAATCGCAAAACGTTAGGTTGCAGGTGCAGCAAGTTATTAAGAAGGCAAATGGAATGTTGGCCTTCATCGCTAGAGGAATTGAATTCAGGAGTAGGGAGGTAATGTGGCAACTGTATAAGGTACTGGTGAGACCGCACCTGGAGTACTGTATCCAGTTCTGGTCTCCATATTTGAGGAAGGATATACTGGCTTTGGAGACGGTCCAGAGGAGGTTTACTAGGTTGATCCCTGGGATGAAGGGGTTGACTTATGATGAAAGATTAAATCGTCTAGGATTGCATTCACTCGAGTTCAGAAGAATGAGAGGAGATCTTATAGAAACATATAGGATTATGAGGGGTATGGATAGAATAGATGTAGGAAGGTTCTTTGAGCTGGCCGGGGAAACTAAAATGAGAGGACACAGTCTCAAGATTCGGGGGAGTAGATTTAGGATAGAGATGAGGAAAAATAATTTTTCCCAGAGAGTAGTGAATGTTTGGAATTCTCTAACCAGGGAAGTGGTTGAGGCTGCCTTATTAAACGTATTTAAAATTCAGTTAGATATATTTTTACATGATAGAGGAATTAGGGGATATGGGGAGAAGGCAGGTAGGTGGAGTTAAGTCATAAATTAGATTAGCCATGATCGTATTGAATGGCGGAGCAGGCTCGATGGGCCATTTTTGGCCTACTCCTGTTCCTACTTCCTATGTTCCTATGGTAGGTCAATTACCCACTGTAAATTGCCCTGAATAGTGAATAGTTGTATTTAAGGGAGAGAGGGAGCAAATGGGAATTGGAGAGGGTAATATAGTGGGATTAATGTAAGATTTGTAGAAGTAATATTTAGACCATAAGACATAGGAACAGAAATAGACTAGTTAGCCCATTGAGTTTCCCCAATTCAATCATGAACTGATCTATTTTCCCACTCAGCCTCACTGCCTTTGATGCCCTGGCTCATCAAGAACCTATCAATCTCTGTCTTACAATGACCTGATGTCTACAACTGCCTATGGAAACAAATCAAATCCCTCTGGTTGAAGAAATTCCAAAGTATTTCTGTTCTAAGCAGGTGCCCTTTAATCCTGAAGTTGTGCTCTGTTGTCCTTGACTCCCCACCATGGGAAACAACCTTTCTTCATCTTCTCTGATCACACCTTTCAACATTTGAAATGCTTCAATGAGATGGTTAGTTTGGATCAATGGGCCGAAGGGTCTATTTCTGCATTATATGACTCTGTGACAAGTTTGTTCAATGTCATCATGGGGGGATCTGTTCATTCTGGGAATTAACTGATTTTTCCACACTGCATTGCCCCCTTGACAAGTGTATCCCAGTTACACAATCAAAGCCACAATGGAAACTCTAAGGGCGATCTTCAGCAATTGCGAATGTAAAATAACCAAATTTTGACCTATTTGGATCCAAATAAAGCTTAAATAATGCTTATTTAATCTATGAATTATTGTTTAAATCATAAAAACAATGGTTCAAAAATGTGCAAATAGGCACCAAGCAGCCCTGTTAAGGCCTACACTCTCTGTCTAGCCAAGCCCGACAAATTATGTTAAAATTGATGGATAGAATATCAAAAGGTTTTATGACTGATATGAAATTGTAAGATCATGCAATTATTCCTTGACGAGTCAAGTCCAATAAAGGTGCCTCAAACTGAAGCATTCACAATGCTTGTCTTTGCACAATGTTTCCAGCTTTTCCTGTTGTTATATTAGAGTGCTTATTTTTAAGGACTCTGAGCCTCTGCTTATATACAACTGTAGTCCTAAAGCAGGCCTCGTGGTGCAGTGTGGAGTCAATAGCAATAAGGTCAATCCTTGTACAATGCTTCTCTTACATCTGCCCTGACACATGTATGTAACAGTATAATAACAGAGTATGCATTATGTACACAAAGACCAATCTGCACAGCAGGAGGAAGGTTTATACCTGCATTATAATTATTCATTTCTAAATGTTTACAGGTTTGTTTGGGTTTGATTGGTAGAACAGACAATTGTATTCTATGGGGGTGTTCTTCGGAGCTGCTGGGTTTGGAAATTATTTTCTACTTTGTGATAAAGGTTGCTTAGTTTTAGATAAATATACACATATTATTTTAGTCCTGTTGGATATTCAGGTTAGCCAGGAGGAAGAGATGAGAGAACAACACAAGACCTCTTCATCAGAGGAGCTTCAAAAGGAGAGATGGAAGGGACAGAAAAGCTAATTCACGACATTAACACTCCTTTCTCCATGTGTGAGAAGCAATGTAACCAGACACAGATCTTCAACACAAAACATCATTGAGGCCTTCCTCCTGCTGCAGACAGATCCTGCAATTAGTAGGCATGCATGGAACAGTTATCTACGGGCAGCCACCTTGGCCCTGAAGTTCTCAATTACACAACTATTCCTTTCTTCTTTGGCTTGGCTTCGCGGACGAAGATTTATAGAGGGGGTAAAAGTCCACGTCAGCTGCAGGCTCGTTTGTGGCTGACAAGTCTGATGCGGGACAGGCAGACACGGTTGCAGCGGCTGCAGGGGAAAATTGGTTGGTTGGGGTTGGGTGTTGGGTTTTTCCTCCTTTGCCTTTTGTCAGTGAGGTGGGCTCTGCGGTCTTCTTCAAAGGAGGTTGCTGCCCGCCAAATTATGAGGCGCCAAGATGCATGGTTTGAGGCAATATCAGCCCACTGGCGGTGGTCAATGTGGCAGGCACCAAGAGATTTCTTTAGGCAGTCCTTGTACCTTTTCTTTGGTGCACCTCTGTCACGGTGGCCAGTGGAGAGCTCGCCATATAACACGATCTTGGGAAGGCGATGGTCCTCCATTCTGGAGACGTGACCCATCCAGCGCAGCTGGATCTTCAGCAGCGTGGACTCGATGCTGTCGACCTCTGCCATCTCGAGTACTTCGACGTTAGGGATGAAAGTGCTCCAATGGATGTTGAGGATGGAGCGGAGACAACGCTGGTGGAAGCGTTCTAGGAGCTGTAGGTGATGCCGGTAGAGGACCCATGATTCGGAGCCGAACAGGAGTGTGGGTATGACAACGGCTCTGTATACGCTTATCTTTGTGAGGTTTTTCAGTTGGTTGTTTTTCCAGACTCTTTTGTGTAGTCTTCCAAAGGCGCTATTTGCCTTGGCGAGTCTGTTGTCTATCTCATTGTCGATCTTTGCATCTGATGAAATGGTGCAGCCGAGATAGGTAAACTGGTTGACCATTTTGAGTTTTGTGAACTTGTCCGTGAACTACTCTTTGCAGACGATGCCGCTTTAGTTGCACATTCAGAGCCAGCTCTTCAGCGCTTGACGTCCTGCTTTGCGGAAACTGCCAAAATGTTTGGCCTGGAAGTCAGCCTGAAGAAAACTGAGGTCCTCCATCAGCCAGCTCCCCACCATGACTACTAGCACAACTATTCCTACAGCACTGGTTAAAGCATTACAACTGACCACTGCATTCCCAAAGCAATGGAGACACTCTCACCAAAGGAAAACGAACTAATTTCCTAAAGTGAAGAATAGCAGCTGGCACAAGAACACAAATAATTATTTATATCCTAGAGACTGCACATATACGTCACTAATGTCTTTACCTATAAACAGACTCGCCAAGTCAAATAGCGCCTTTGGAAGACTACACAAAAGAGTCTTGAAAAACAACCAATTGAAAAACCTCACAAAGATTAGCGTATACAGAGCCGTTGTCATACCCACACTCCTGTTCGGCTCTGAATCATGGGTCCTCTACCGGCATCACCTACGGCTCCTAGAACGCTTCCACCAGCGTTGTCTCCGCTCCATCCTCAACATTCATTGGAGTGATTTCATTCCTAACGTCGAAGTACTCGAGATGGCAGAGGCCGACAGCATTGAATCCACGTTGCTGAAGATCAAACTGCGCTGGGTAGGTCAAGTCTCCAGAATGGAGGACCATCGCCTTCCCAAGATCGTGTTATATGGCGAGCTCTCCACTGGCCACCGTAATGGAGGTGCACCAAAGAAGAGGTACAAGGACTGCCTAAAGAAATCTCTTGGTGCCTGCCACATTGACCACCGCCAGTGGGCTGATATCGCCTCAAACCGTGCATCTTGGCGCCTCACAGTTCGGCGGGCAGCAAGCTCCTTTGCAGAAGACCGCAGAGCCCACCTCACTGACAAAAGACAAAGGAGGAAAAACCCAACACCCAACCCCAACCAACCAATTTTCCCCTGCAACCGCTGCCACCGTGTCTGCCTGTCCCGCATCGGACTTGTCAGCCACAAACAAGCCTGCAGCTGACGTGGACATTTACCCCTCCATAAATCTTCATCTGCGAAGCCAAGCCAAAGAAGAGACATGTAGTTTCTCAACAGTAAAGGCAATTTGTGCTCCCTTGATATGCAAATAGTGCAAGAAGATCTTTTTGGTCAGTGAAATAGATGACTGTTTGCACTAGTTTTTGAATCAGTGCATTGTGGCTGTTATATCTGAGCTCTAATTCTAGGTAGAGGGGTGATTCTTGGGAGACCAAACTTTTGGGTAGATTCTTGTAAAGTTAAAGAGCTCAATTACATCCAGAACCATGGACCACTTGGAACATTTCAGAGACAATTGCGGTTGCCATTGGAGTGATTTGGAATACACTCCAGATAAGGTTTGGTACTTCATCATTGCCTGCATCATCCCCCATAATATTCTCATGATGAAAGGGTGAAGGTGTGGAAACAACAAAGCAGGTGGTGATTAAAATAAAAATAGCCTCTTTCAATGTTGTTCATTGCACCCACTTACCATGTGATGTGATTTTGAGTGTAGGAAATAAGGCTTTCATTATAGAAATCGGGAGGGGGGGGGATTATAAAACTGGGGTAAGAATGCTGCAGGTTTTGAATTTTTGAGGTGATCATTATTGAACCATCAAGTTTAAAAAAAATATTTTCTATGTTTTACTTTGCTGCTGTCCAAGGTGTAGATGAAGTCAGAGTCACAGAGTACAAAAGCAGGGCCTTCACCTCACCACATTCATGTGGTTCCATCTACATTAATCCCATTTATCCCCAATTAGAACCATCTCTTTCTGTGCCATGCGAGTTATGTTTCCATCTCAGTGCTTCTTAAATGGATGAATAGTATCTGATTCCATATCTTCTCTGGTCGTGCCTTTCAAATGTCACCCACTCTCTGCATAAAATCATATCCCGCACACTTGCTTATAGCTCCATCTCTTGATTTTAAACCTATGCCCTCCTGTTTTTGATATTATAAACAGATTTGGACTGTCAACCCGATCTATGCCTCTCATAATCCTGCATATTTCTATCAGATTACCGCTCAGTCTCCTTTAGTCCAAGAGAAACAAGACCAGCCTATCTAAACTCTCTCCATAATGCTTCTCCAAGCCAGACAATGTCCTGGTGAATCTAATCTGCACTCCTTCCACTGCAATCTATATTGTGGTGACTAAAACTGCACACATTACTCCATGTATGGCCTTACCAGTGTTTTGTAAAGTTGTAACATGACATCCCAACTCTTATATTCTTTATGTACCATGCAAAGGTAGCCCATAAGATTTGCCTTCTTCACCACCCTGTTGACCTTTTAAGGAACTAAGTCTCCCTGTTTGCATTCATCTTTCCAGTGTGCAGATACCAGGGATTGAACCCAGCACCTTGTACATGCAAAGCGTGTGCTCTTCCACTGATCTGCATCCCCAGCATCTCATTGTGTTAGGTTGGGAGTCTTACTCACCCAGACCTGAACATCCACTGATCTCCCTGCCATTGTTCCAACCCTGACATTCATACTAGTAGCTCAGTCTGACTCCTCTGCTGTAGTCCAGCTACATAGCAATGGTGAACAAGTGATCCCAAGGCCTGGAGTAACAATAGAAGCATGAATTCAAACCCACATGAGCAGCTGAGGAATTGAATTTTATTTAATTAAATATAGCCTCAATAGTTGTGCATAGAACTAGGCTGTTGTACCAAGAAGGAAATCTACCTGAATGGGACTCCAGACCCACAATGTGAATGACTCGAATCACCTACTGATCAAAAAAAAAATGCTGCATTGAAACACATTGAAAATCAAATTGGAAAGATCACCCATAACTGACCCAGGTACACAGCAAAATCGAACGTAAATTCTCAGCACCAACTCTAAGCCAAATCAACTCTCTGCTCTAACCTCTCCAGAAACCTCCTATGATCAGCCCTCCAGCAATCTATCTGCACAATCCTATTATTAACATTGCTGCCCTAATCATTTCACCACCTTATTTTTTTTTGTTTTTGTTCATTCTTCAGAACAATTGTGGGCAAAGCAACTCGTTCTTCACCATGTAAATCCTGTTCAGTAGCACACACCACATGTACCTTGTGCAATAATGAATTTTCCAGGAGAACCCTTGAACAAAATGCAGTTGGACCTCTGCACACCAACACGAGCCTAATAGGCAGCATTCTCTTTCCAGACAAGAATGCTGTGATGTTGTACATAGTACACCAGGGGAATGTAAGTGTTGGGTTTGGCTGCACATTTCTTTCCTCATCACAAAGCTACATTTTCCTTTCCTCCCTATAGTAAAGCTAACTTACGAAGATCAATTTCTCAAACCAAAAGATAAAAAAACGGCAGCTTTTTTTTTCCATCTTCAAAATATACCCTATTCTCCAGAGAGAATATTTATTGGTTAGCAACGAGTTTACATTGAGATTTCAAAGTAGTGCAGTTTTTCACTACAGCATAAAAAAAATACTTCATAATTTTAACAAAGAAATATTCTGAAAAGTTTTACTCACAACCGAGATTAGTAAACAAAACACAACATGTGAAACAGTGAAAGTTTGAGGGTCTATATTTGGAACTTGTATTTCATATCTATTTTTCATCATGCATTCTGTATTAGGAGTTGAGCCGAAATGCAATCGTGATTTTTTAAATTCATCCACAAATATAAATTACATATCCAGTTATGCCTCAAACCAGCAACAACAGAAGATGTAATTTAAAAGGGTTAAATTTTAACTCTCAATTAATTCATGACTATTAACAAATCACCTACGGCTCCTAGAACGCTTCCACCAGCGTTGTCTCCGCTCCATCCTCAACATCCATTGGAGCGCTTTCATCCCTAACGTCGAAGTACTCGAGATGGCAGAGGTCGACAGCATCGAGTCCACGCTGCTGAAGATCCAGCTGCGCTGGGTGGGTCACGTCTCCAGAATGGAGGACCATCGCCTTCCCAAGATCGTGTTATATGGCGAGCTCTCCACTGGCCACCGTGACAGAGGTGCACCAAAGAAAAGGTACAAGGACTGCCTAAAGAAATCTCTTGGTGCCTGCCACATTGACCACCGCCAGTGGGCTGATATCGCCTCAAACCGTGCATCTTGGCACCTCACAGTTTGGCGGGCAGCAACCTCCTTTGAAGAAGACCACAGAGCCCACCTCACTGACAAAAGGCAAAGGAGGAAAAACCCAACACCCAACCCCAACCAACCATTTTTCCCCTGCAGCCGCTGCAACCGTGTCTGCCTGTCCCGCATCGGACTTGTCAGCCACAAACGAGCCTGCAGCTGACGTGCACTTTTACCCCCTCCATAAATCTTCGTCCGCAAAGCCAAGCCAAAGAGAGATTAACAAATATGATGTTTAACCCAATTTACCTATTTATAAGTATTTATAACAACTATACAGAAATCATATTTTTATGAACAGTGTATATGTAAAAAAATAACCCAGACCATTACAGTCTGTGCCCAATATTCAAAAAGAGAAAAATTCCCCATAAAAAAACCAGGTCAATCAGTCCACAGAATTCAATCTCAAAGCTCAATGTCCAAATTCAGTTCTTTAACGGAATAACAAAAGGATGTCGTATTGAACATTGGAGAGAGAAGTGACTGAAGTGTGTGGCCGTAAGCTTCGGTGTCTTACACCATTATGTGGCTATGGTCCGTCCTATCAGTGGAGGTTAAAAAAAACCTCAGGGCCCATAATTGCATAGTAAGGCACCTATTGTAAGATTTTCTTGCTTATAGTTTTAAATAAATATGGTCTGAATTTATTTAACCCAACAGAAGAGCAAAGAGGAGCTCACAAAGTGACATATCTGACCACAGCCTCATGCACTGCCAAACCGAGGCTACCTGCAAAGTGGAGGAACAACACCTTATATTCTGTCTGGGCACTCACAACCATATGGCATTAACATCAACCTCCAATTGCTGTTAACCCCTTCTGCCAAATAGCTCTCTTTTCCTAACCCATTGTCTTCTTTCTTCCTGCTCCCCAACCCCTTCCTTCTCTTATCCTATCAGAGAGCTACCCTCTCCCCATCATTTCTCAAGTTTTTTTGTTTCTCTTCTATCCACCCACCTGTATCCACATATGACCATTTACCTGTGAGATTCAGATTTCAGATTTATTGTCAGGGTACATACATGACATCACATGGAACCCTGAGATTCTTTTTCCTGAGGGTAAGGAAGACTTACCACTTATTGGTAGTGCAAGAAAAGAACTGTGCACAATGTCCAAATGTAAACAAATAAATAAATGTAAGTAAACTGATTGTGCAGTACAGAGAGGGAAATAAAATCAATAAAGTGCTCAAGTAAGAGTCTTTAAAAGAGTCCCTGATTGAGTTGGTTGTTGAGGAGTCTGATGGTGGAGGGGTAGCAGCTGTTCCTGAACCTGGTGGTGTGAGTCTTGTGGCACCTGTCCCTCTTTCCTGATGGTAGCAGCGAGAACAAAATGTGTACTGGGTGATATGTGGATTCTTGATGATTGATGCTACTCTCTGACAGCAACGTTCTCTCTAGATGTTCTGGATGATGAGAAGTGTTTTCCCTGTGATATCCTGGACTGCGTCTACTCCTTTTTGCAGGGTTTTATGCTCAGGAGTATTGGTGTCCCCATGCCAGACCATGATGCAGCCAGTCAGCACACTTTCCACCACACATCTGTAGAAATTTGCCAGGATTTGCAATGACATACCAAACCTCTGCAACCTCCTGAGGAAGTAGAGATGCTGATATGTTTTCTTCATGATGCTATTTGTATGTTGGGTCCAGGAAAGATCCTCCGAGATAGTGATTCTCATTAACTTAAATTTGCTCACCCTCTCTACCTCTGATCCCCAATGGATCGTAGACCTCTAGTTTTCCCTACCTAGTGTCAACAATCAGCTCCTTGGTTTTGGTGATGTTGGGTGTGAGGTTGTTGTTGGTGTACCATTCAGCCAACTTTTCAATCTCCCTCCTTTATGTTTACTCATCACCCATTTTTTATAAAACTGACTACCATGGTATCGTCATCAAATTTGTAGATGTGTTGTTTTCATATAGAGCCACACGGTCATAGGCGTAAGGTGAGCAGAGCAGGGGGCTAAGACAACCCTGCTACCATTCTTAACCTGTGATCCTCACCCTGCCCCTTCCTTCCTTCAGTCCTCCTTCCACCTCCCCCCATCTACTTATTCAGACACCTGCCTGTTTATACTTATACCTGACAAAGGGCCCATGCCCGAAATGTTGGTTACCCTTTACTTCCCATGGATGCTGCGTTGTCTACTAAGTTTCTTCAGCACGTTTGTGTGTGCACTCAGGATTTCTCACTTAAAGTTGGCCACAACTGCATCTACTTCACAGTCTGACCCCCAAACCTGCCCCTTAGCCTCCAAACATCTGTATCAGAACCTTTAACTCCTATGTGCTCAGTTTTCCTACCAGCCTTCCCCAGGGTCAGTGCCTGAATGAATGTTAGAAGGGTGCATTAGTGTGTTAGACGGGGGCACAGTGGAATACTCATAAACTCGCTCAGCAGCGGGGGGGAGACTGTTGGATGCTGAGTCCTATGTGTCAACCAATATTAACACCATCCACCCCTCCGACATAGGAGACAAGGGCACTGCTTTTATTGCATCAAGCTACTGGCACTTGACACATGCTAGAGACGCGACCGGGAGCAGGTAAAGAAACGCTAGTGTGAGTTAAGCTAGATGCTAGTGATGCGTGAGGGGGTGGGAGCAGGTCTGATGGCGAGCGATAGCTACGAACATATGGGAGGGGCACAGGACCTCACTTTGTGGAGCAATGCCCGCAGAGGAACCCCCTTGGCGCCAATCCTGGCCTCCCCTTCCTTTAACCAGGACTTCTGACACTTTCCCTAACCCTGGGTTTTTATCCCACCCAATAGCTGGTCTGATCTTAGTTCTGCCATTTGCCAGCTTGGCTGTGTGTTTGCAGAGTTGGCAGACTTCAAATCTAATCAGTGTGAAACATGATTTGGTGCTGGTCCTGGAATTTTGAAGTTCCCAGCTCACTTACATGTACTGTTACAGAGTCCAGAGGACCCCCAAAACTAGCAACAATAGATATGCACCTCAACACAGGGTTACTTAAATACAAATAGTTTTTAATTATAATGGAACAAGAAAACAGAATTAAACTTTAACTTATTACTTAACCTACTTAGTTAACCCACCTAACCTATGTAATTCCCCCCCTCTAATACTAAGCGCAGGTGCATAATGTATATTTTAAGATTAGAAAAGTTCTTTGGATCACAGTCCAATCTCACTGGTTGCAGGCAATTCTTGTACTGTGCACAAAGGTTATAGCATTAATCAGGCTTTGGTGTTTAACAGGCAAATGGTTACCACTCAGGAGGGTTCTTGCTGGTTTTCAAAGAGAGATTCCTTTTCCAGGACATCCGCAACTGATTCCTTCTCAATCAGTCTTGCTGACAAAACTTGCCCCCTTCAGGGTTCTCCAGATAATCCTCTTTCTTTCAGGTCTCCTTTCGGACCACCAGTTTTCTCCTTTGACCAGGCAGCCTTCCAAAGTTTGCCAGCTTGTCCCTCTGGAACGGATTTCTGTTGTCTTTTCTCTCTGTTTCACTCTTTCCCTCTCTGAGAGCAAAACTGTTCTGGCCTGCCTGCAAAGATCACATGTTCCCAGGCTGAATGTTGCTACTTTGTTGCTTTCTGCAAAAAGAATTCTGCAAAAGTTCTGCAAAGATTCTGAGTTTTAAAATGTTTGTGGCAACCTGCTCTAGCAATTCCCCCCAAAACATCTCTAAATACTCTGACACAGTACACAGTGTAAACTTGCTCAAAATGACCTCTTACTTGACATCAGCTAATTTGTTGTAAAAATATACAAATGCTGGAGGAACTCTGCCAGTCTTGTTGCATCCAGAGGAGATAAAGATATATGTGTAGTGATATGATTATGTGTGCTGGCTGGCTCACTCTTTGGGTGTCTTCCTGCCTTGGCTCCTCCCTTAGTCCTGCCCATGTGACCCCAGGCCATAAAGGTCAAGTCCCCTTTCCTTCCTGCTCATTTCCTAGCCTGTACTGGGTTAGCAGTCTCTAGTAGAATAAAGCCTATTGTTCCCCTCAGTCTTTGTCTGTGTCAAGTTGACCCCCAAGTCCCAGGTGCTTCAGTGCTTTTCGAGCAGTGGATGAACTGCTTCAACAACTTCCTCCACGCTGACGAGAAGAAGCTAAAGATCCTTCAGGCACAAGTCGGCCAGAGGGCCTTCTTGGCCATCCAAAGCAGCGCGACCTACAACGAGCCAATGACTGAGCTGCGGGTGCTGTATAAGCCGAAAGTGAATATAGTTTACTCCCGTTACCTGCTGGTGTCCCGAAAATGGCAGCCTGGTGAGTCCACTGAAGATTTCGTCCGGCCCCTGGTCACACTGGGAAAAGACTGTTTGGGGAACCCACGGCCACTATATATTAACCCAGTGCATGGAAGAACTTATTCTAGATGCCTGCGTGTCGCGTCTGAGGTCAGATTATATCCGGCAACAACTCCTCGAGGAGGACCCGCTCCCACTCAAAAAGGCTATCGACTTGATCAGGACTTTAGACTTGTCCCAACGCCACGCGGTGTCAATCATGGGCAGAAATGGGCCATCTACCATGTATGTTCCACCACGACTGCCTTCGGCCTGGAACTCAGCATTGGGCATTACCGACTCGACCACGGCTGCAATTACGCCAACGGCATCGTCAAGATGCAACTTTTGCAGACAGTCCAAGCATTTGAGACGCCTCTACCCCACGAGTGGAACTTTGTGCTTGGGCTGCAGGAAGAAGGGCCATTACCAGAAGGTCTGTAGGTCCCGACCGCAGTCCAGGAACAGTGCGGTGGGCATTCCAGAGGAGCTTTTGGAGCTGACCGCGTGCGCGGTAAGGGGAGCGCCATCTTGTCGGCCATCGCTCCCTACCTCAGCACCTCAACCTACCGCCCTGATGATGTCACTTCCGACTGCCATGACTCCACTTCCGCCTTCTTCCTCATCGAACACTGAGTGGTCAACATGGAAGTTGCCATCTTGGGAAGGCTTCCCCACTGACAACGATGATGAAGGAATGCCTATCCTGCCATCAGCGACTCTGAACCAAGCCAGACCTCACCCGATCTCAAACTCCATGATGCGGATCAAGGTGAATGTGCATAAAATGAACTCTCTTCGATAGCGGCAGCACGTAAAGTTTTGTGCACCCCAAAATGGTCCAGAGACTCTCCCTCCAGGTCCGACCCATGACCAGGATGGTTTCAATGGCTGCAAGGGACCAACAGACCAGTATCCAGGGGTATTATGTAGCGTCGCTAACGATGGGGGGGAATGTTATATTGATTTTGTATTGTTAATTATGTCTCACCTCTGCGCGTCGATCCTCCTGGGCCTCGACTTTCAGAGTCAGTTCAGGAACATAGCAATGGCATTCAGGGGCTCCCAACCACCGCTGACCGTCCACAACCACCGGTCCCCGGCACCGTTTTATGGTCCCAGCACTCAGCCTCCGGCACTGTCCAGCAGTCTCAGTGCCCAGACTCTGACACTGTCCTGCGGCCTCACCACTCTATGGGTGTGTCCCCCTCCCACCGTCACTGAGTAGGCACTATATTTTAGAGGACATGCAGTTCATCCGGGCTGAGGTTCAGTGATTCCTGGCGGAGGGGATCATAGCCCCTAGCACCAGTCCCTTGAGGGCGCACAGGTCCTCGTGGTCAGAGGTCCAGGCAAGCCCTAGATGGTACTTGATTATAGTCAGACCAACCGTTTCATCCAGTCACAAGCATAGCCACCAGCAGGACCACCAGCTATAACCCCAGAGGTAATGGCCAGGTGGAAAGGGAGAAAGGCACCATCTGGAAGGCAATGCTCCTGGCCCTTAGGTCCAAATATTTGCCAGTGTCCCGCTGGCAGGACTTTCTGCCCGAAGTTCTCCACACCATCCAGTCGTTACTGTGCACCACTACTAACACCACCCCGCATGAACGCCTCTTTGCTTTTCCTAGGAGATTGGCAAATGGTTCCTCCATCCCTCCCTGGCTGACCACCCCAGGGCCAGTTCTGCTTCAGAAGCACGTCAGGGACCATGAGACGGACCCACATTTATGAAGCAGTGAACCTCATAAATGCAAAGCCTTTGTGAGGTACCCGGATGGCCACGAGGACATTGTGCCAATACGAGACCTTACAAGGGCCGGAGACCCTGAGATTGCCTTGCCGGCTACTGACCCAATCAGAGCACAACTCGAGTCCGAGCTGCCTGCCTTGCCGTCGGACCCCCATGCAGCAGCAGAGGACCCCCCCCAGCACTCCAGGAGTCCACCACCAGCACCCCAACCCAGATAGTCCCTGAAGTGGACGCTCCCCTGTTGGTCCCCTCTCTGGAGGAGCGCCATACAGACACTTCAGTTCCATGGCAGTCTGGCTGCCAGAGGAGACCACCTGTGCGGCTCAACCTCTAGCCGGTGGGGGCGTCTGCTTCTCCTGCCCCTTTGTAATAAGTGTTAATACTGCTGCTGCTTTTCTTACTGTATTTTTATGGTTATTACTGTTGTTACCCCCTGTTTTTCTGTCTTGTTTCTCAGTAGGTTCCATTTTTTTAAAAGAGGGGGTGAATGTGGTGATATGATTATGTGCACTGGCTGGCCTACTCTCTGGGTGTCTTCCTGCCTTGGCTCATCCCTTAGTCCTGCCCATGTAACCCCGGGCCATGAAGGTTGAGTCCCCTCTCCTTCCCGCTCATTTCCTAGCCTTGGTCGCGGGCCAACAGTCTCTAGTCCAATAAAACCTATCGTTCCCCTCAGTCTTTGTCTGTGTCATTATTGGGGCTACTGATAGCACCCAACAATATGGCAGTAGTTCTCAACCTTTTTCTTTCCACTCACACACCACTTTAAGTAATTCCTATGCCATCAGTGCTCTGTGATTAGTAAGGGATGACTTAAGGTTATATGTGGGTGGGAAGGGAAGGTTGAGAATCACTGCTCCTGACCCAATTGTTACTGAAATATTTTGCTTGAGAAAAATTGTCATTGGCCCATTTCCTTTGGAGTGCACATAACGAGTCAATTCGGTATGATTAAAACACAACCTTTTCCTTTCCACTCACATACTACTTTAAGCAATCCCTTACGAATCACAGAGCACCAATGGCATAGGGATTACTGAAAGTGGTTGAGAGTGGAAAGGAAAAGGTTTAGAACCACTGGTATAACTGATATTTTGGGCTTGAGCCCTTCTTCAAGGTATCAAGCTCATTTGTTTCCTTTTTTATTATTTGATGCTCATTACAATTTTATGACGTAATAGGATGTGATAGACTTTATTGTCATTTTGCTGGAATACCAGGCAATGAAACATGATTAGCATTGACCAAAACATAAAATAGAATACAATACAATAAACACTAAGAATTTTAAAAAACACACTTAATAAACAATATTCTAAAATTAATTGTTAAGAAAATACTGATTTTAAAATATAAGTGCAGCACTGCTCAATGCCGTGAATTGGCAGTTAACGTTATCATGAATCCATGATAAAAGGTCTTTTTAAGTCAGGTAGTTCTCGAGTGAAGGCTCCTCTAACATCTGTCTGATGGTAGGAGAGTAAATAGTTCATGGTTAGGGTGTGTTGCGTCTTTAATGATATTCCTCGCCCTATCCAAATATCCCCTATAGATTGATTAGTTGGTAGGCAATTGCATTCCAATAATCCATTGGGCAGTTTTCATTACTGACTACAGTGCCTTCCTCTCTTGTGTGGAACAATTCCTGTACCACACCAAAATTCTGTATGTCAGCACGCTCTCTATAGTACATATATAGAAATCCAACAGCACTCTGGGGCTTCCTCACACATCTCAAAAAATAAAGACATTGTTGTGCCTTTTAGATCAACATTGATGAATTCAAAGACCAAATGAGATCAGCAGAGATGTGGATCCTCAGGAATCTGAAGCTCTGTAACTGCTCCACCACCGCTCTCTTGATGTAAATCGGGACGTACATGTGGGTTCTTGCCCATCTAAAATCCACAATGATCTCTATTGTCTTCTGGGAATTGAGTAAGAAATTGTTCTCAGCACACCACAAGGCTAGGTGCTGAACCTTTACCCTGTAGGCCATTTCATTGTCCTGTGGTGTCATCTGCGAACTTTATAATTAAATTATATGTAGGAACGCAGTCAGAGGTAAAGATGGAATACAAGAAGGAGCTCAGCATGCAATCTTGGGGCATTCCAGTATTCAAGGTGATATTGCCCAATCAGAAATCCAGAATGAGCTGATACCATACGAATAAAGTTTCGTTTTCAGCTTTGATAGTACAACAGTGTTGAAAGCCGATCTATAATCAATAGATAGTAATCTTACACAAGAGTTCAGTCTATCCAGGTGAGTCAGAGTAGAGGGTGTCATTATTGAAATGGCATCCTCTATCGACCTATTAGCATGATAGGCAAATTGATGTTGATCCATAGTGGCAGGCAAACAAGATTTCAAATAAGATAAAACCAACCTCTCAAAACATTTTATGATGGTGGGAGTAAGTGCAACAGGACAGTACTCATTCAGACTCATGGCGGTAAAGCACTTTGGCACTGGTACAATTATAGCAGTCTCAAAACTGGTTGGAACAATGGCCTTGGCCAAGGACAGATTTAAAATATCTGTAAAAACCTCTGCCAACTGATCTGCACAAGCTCTAAGCACTTGACCTTATTTTCCTTTTTTTCTCAATCGAAATGAACATAAAAAATAATTAAGTTCCACCGAGAATTTTAAAGGGTCACAGTTAGAAACAAGAGCTAAACCAAATAATCTGTGATAACCTGTATACCTTGCCACATGTGCTGTGAGTCTAAGGATACAAAGAGCTCCTCAATCTTCTGTTTGTATAAATGTTTAGCCCGAGAGATTCCCCTCTTTAAGTTGGACCTGGCCAAACCATATATCTCTTGGTCTCCAAATCTAAAGTCTGAGTCTTTAATCAAATGATGAACCTCACTGGTTCACAAATATTTTAATTTTCTCCTGTGATGTTATTCCATCCACACACCTATTTATGTACTCAATAGCAAACAGTGTATACATCGACATCGATCTTTATGCGTTGTCATAAAGTTGTACAATCATAGAGCAGAATAGGAACATAGGTACATAGGAAGTAGGAACAGGAGTAGGCCAAAAATGGCCCATCGAGCCTGCTCCGCCATTCAATACGATCATGGCTGATCTAATTTATGACCTAACTCCACCTACCTGCCTTCTCCCCATATCCTCTAATTCCTCTAAGGTTTCCAGTAGAATCTCAGTAGAAACTTTAGCCCACTGTATCAGTACTGACCATCAAACGCACAGTTGCACGCATCCTTCATTAATCCCATTTTAACTTTCCCAACCATCCCTTCAGTGACATATCTGTCCTTGGCCTCATCCACTGCCAGGGCAAGGCTAAGCATAAACTTGAGGAATGATACATTAAGTTCAACCCTGATCTCAGATATCAGTGTGGAATTTGAAGGTTCCCCCCCTGTGATTGCATAAGTTTCTTTTAGGTGCCCTGGTTTCTTCCCATATCCCAGTTATGTGAAGGTTAGTTGGTTAATTAGCCACCTTAATTTGACGCTAATGCTTAGGTGAGGTGTGAAATCTTGGGGTAGTCAATGGGAATGTGGGGAGAATAAAAATGGAATTCATATAGCATTTGAGATAATGAACTGTTAATGGAGTCGATGGGCCGAAGGGTCATTTTCTGTGCTGTATCTCTCTACAACTATAATTATGCTGGAATGATATACAAATTTAACTCACACTCATAAGGGATTGTCTTAGAAGGGACCATTGAGCAAGCATAGGCCTAATACAAGAAGAATGAGAGGTGATCTTATTGAATAACATTAAATCTTGAAAGGCTTTGATAGGACACAAACAAAGAGAATACTTCCCCTCATGGGTGAACCCTCAGTTAGCACCATAGTTCCGGTCTAAAGGTAGAGATTTGGAAGAATTTTTTTCATGAGTTGCAAATCTTGAAGAAATGTAAGGCGAAGTCATTATTAAAATAATTGTCATATATTAACATGCTTTAACTTCACACTAACATTCTGTGTTTTGTGCATGAGACCATTTAAACAAGTCAGATGTTATCTCAGTGACTGATCGAGAAGGTTAGAGGGGCCTCTTGCTTCTGTTCACTGTGGTGGAGGTGTGGAATGATAGGCGGCGAATGAAACATTCAACATGTTTCGGAAGCACTGTAACCTGCAAAACTCCGAACCAAGAGCTGAGAAGTGAAGTGAGCTTAATTGTACCTTTTGACAAACATGCACGGAATGGCGGAACAGTTTCCTGTGCTATAAATCTCTGTGGCTCTGGTTCATGTAAAAGGAGTGGGAGTTTGTGTTTGTGTTGCTTAACCTATGACTTCCATTAAAGACAAGTTCATAAATCCTCCTCTCCTCTTTCAACTTCATTCTGGGGTGAGAAACTAATGACCTGTTCTTGCTTTAGTTGTTACCACTCTTCCCAATATTAATGACTTTGTTAATAATTAACTATATGAAATGCTGATGCATTAATTACACAGTGGTGTGATTTAAGGAGTTGAAAGACAAAACCGACCAATTCAGTGCCCCAATGTTCTTGCAAGGAAGCAACAATGCGTGGAGGACACGGTAAGGTGGTTATCCATTACCACACTGAAAACCGCAGTTAAAAATTTAATTGCAAGTTTGCATTAAAATATTTGACACAGTTTCTGAGACTCAAGTCAGCTGCAAGATGGGGAAGCTTGACTTCCAAGGTGTTTGGAGAGCAGTGGGGATGGTCACCAACTTACGAGAACTGCGAATGGTGAAATGGCCTTGGAGCATGACAGCAAGAATGGAGCACTCCTAGTGCAGAAAGGTAATGGATGGGAAGAGAGAAAGAATAGAGAATGGAAATGGCAATTGGAAAATACTGAAGAGGAAGAGGTCAGGACGGATGTTTGCCTCAAAGGATGAAGAATATTTTCCTTTTCTGACCCACAAACACTGCTATAAGTGCACTCCCCCCCCCACCCCCCCCTGGTCCCATGCCCCATGAAACTAAGGAAGTAGTCATTAAATTTGGATAGCTTCCAAAATTTGGTGAAGGAAGTTTCAGGAGATTCCTGGGAAAACTTCAAGATCAGTGAAAGTTGGTTGGAATTGGGTTTTTAAAAAAAACATTGCTGGAGGAGGTGGAATGACAACAAAAAATGCCTGAAATACCCAGTGAGCCAGGCAACATATATATAGAGAGAGAAAAATACAGGTAGTGTTTCTGTTCCATAACCTTTCTGTAACCTTAACGCTGATTGTCTTCCACAGATATTCAATGAACTGCTAATTTTATTTCCAACCTACTTTTTTTTTTAATTGCATGGTTCTCTCATGGCTCTGTTACAAATTTTGTGTATTACAATCAAACTAAACAAAGAAATATGGAGAAAACAGATCTTCTTCTTAAAAGTGTAATGGCTTGCACAATTCTCTTACGCTGCCAGTGAACCGGATTCGAATCCGGCACTCTCTGTGAGAGTTTGTACATTCTCCCAGTGTGACTTGGGTTCCCTCCAGGTACTTCACTTTCATCTTAAAGATGCATAGGGATTGGTAAATTGATTGGTCACATTGGTGCAATTGGACGGTAGGGGCCCGTGGGCCAGAAGGGCCTGTTACCGCGCCGTATCTCTAAACCAGACTACAAATGTAAAAATGGACAATAGGAGCTTATACAAATATCAAAGGGGCAGTAGAGTGGCACAGATTGTGAACTACTGCCTCACATCTTCAATGATCCAGGTTCAACTCTGAGCTCTGATGCTGCCTGCGTGAAGTTCCCTCATGGGTTTCCTCAGGGTGCTCCAGTTTGCCCCCACAACTGAAAGGTGTATGGTTTGGTACATAGAGCAGTACAGCACAGGAGCATAATATCTAAATTAAACTAGAACTCTGCCCCTTCCACCTGATAGATATTTCTCCATCCCCTTCATATTCAAGCATCAATCTAGAGGCCTCTTAACTGCTACCTTTGTATTTACTTCCACCTCTACTCCTGGCAGCCCATTCCAGACACCAACTACTCTCTGCGTCAAAGAAATTGTCCCATACATCTCCCTTAAACTTCCTCCTCCTCATCTTAAATACACGCTCTCGTGGCGTGTGACGCTTTTCCTCTGAGGGAAATATTCGGATTGTCCACCTTATCCTAATGCCTCTCATGATATTATACATTTCTATCAGGTGTCCCTTCACTCTCCTACTGTCCAGTGAAAACAGCATAACTTTGTCCAACCTCTTCTCGTAACTCTTATTCTCTCAACTTGGGGGGCACGGTTAGCATATTGATGAGGGGTGGCATAGTAGTGTAGTGATTAGTGCAATGCTATGACAGCCAAGTTCAAATCCAGTGCTGACTGTACGGAGTTTCTACTTTCTCCCAATGTCTGTGTAGGTTTCATCTGGATGCTCCAGTTTCCTCCCACCTTTCTAGATGCATGGGATTGGGGTATTTGGATGGCATGGACTCGTGGGCCAGAAGGGCCTGTTACCACGCTGCGTGTCTAAATTTAAATTTTAAATTTAAAACAGGCAACATTCTGGTAAACCATCCTCTCCAAAGCCTTCACATCCTTCCTGTAGTTTCATTGGCCACTGTATATTGCCACATACATTGAGGTGAATGTTAGAGTCATTGAAATGTGATTGCAATGGATTACATAGAACGGTGGTGGAGGAATTAGATTGCTGGGGTGGCTCTGTGAGCCAGCAGAGACAAGTTGGGCTGAATGGCCTCCTGTATTGCCAGAAAACATGTAAATAAACAGGAAGATGGGGTTAAAGGCGAGATGGATGTTTTAGTTTTCATTATCTCAGTGTCATCATCAATTAAAACAAAAAAAAATTGCATTTAATTTCACAGTGGAAAATCTGAGAAGGGGGAGGAACCACATTATTTCGATCAGAAGCCAAAAAGAATGACTGGTGAAGTTCATGAACATGGTTGCATAATCAATGGTGGCTCCAGAGGTAGTGGATGCATTAGTTTTCACTCTCTAAGATTGTCTAGATTCTGAAAAGCTCCTTGCAGATCGGAACACTGCAAATTTAAGAACTGATTCAAGAAAAGGAAAGGAGGAAGCAAGGAATTGTCACGTACCTCGTCTGATGTCTGCTGTAATGTGTTATAAAAAATTACTAACGGAACATTTAGAAAATGTAGAGCATGATGGTTAGCGCAACGCTATTGCAACAAATCTGCCGCTACCTGTAGAGAGTTTGTAAGTCCTCCCCTTGACAACGTGGATTTCCTCTGGGTAATCTGGTTTCCTCCCACGTTCCAAAGAAATACTGGTTAGTAGGTTTTAGTCACGTGTGCATTGCAGGCTTGTGAGCTGGAAGGGCCAGTTACCTCGCAGAATCTCTAAACTAAAATTACGTTAAAATCATAGAGCTGTTGAATCATATAGAATCCTCTTTGGTGCACCAAGACCATGCTGACACCCAAGATGGAGAGTTAACGAAGTTTTATGAAAGGGAGATCATGTTCAACAAACTTCACAGTGATCTTCACAGATTTATCCAGCAAGGAGGATAAGTAGGTGTAGTGTTTTTGATTTCCAGAATATATTCTGAGGAGTTGCACAACATGGTTCTGGTGTGAATTAGATAAAAGGTAGTAAAATTTATTTTTTTTAATTTAGACAAACAGTGCAATAACAGGCCATTTCGGTCCATGAGTTTCTACTGCCCAATTTACACCCAATTAACCCAGGTACATTTGGGATGGTGGGGGGAAACTGGAGCCCCCGAGGGAAACCCACGCAGACACGGGGAGAACGTAGAAACTCCTTACAGACAGCTGGCGCTGTAAAGGCATTGTGCTAACTGCTATGCCAACTGTCCCATTGAAAACTAAGGTGGCAGTATGTGTGCAAAACCTCAACAGCAGCATTAAAGATCTTTTAGATGTTATTACATGACTGAACCCAGTGTGAGATGTTCCCAGTTTATTTAAAGTCCATAGCTTGCAATCAAAATTCCAAGTTTTATATTAGTGAAAGGGTAAAGCATAATTTGTGATGCTGGAGAAAGTTCAGATAAGATGACGTGAATTCTGAAAGGAATTGTCTGATTGGCCTGATTTCAAATGAGAAGATGAAAGATGTTATTTAACCCATGTTAAGTCATTGTTATTTGAAATTTATGCACTAAAAAGGGCACTCCTGAATCCATTTTCAAGATTTATGCTGCTTTAGATATGTCCACAGAGGTTTTTTTTATTGCATCTCAATACCTTAGTTACACTGTGATTTCAGATATATGCAATTACCATTTATTTCATTTGCATTTGCAAACTAAAAATACTCTAAAAAATTTTTAAATGTTTCAAAAAGTTGAAACTTGATGTGTAATTGAAGCTGTTTCCCTTAGAAACATTCTTATAGATTTTGAATAATTAAAATACCAACAGATTTCTGAAAATTACTGAATTAATAAAATCATTATTACTTTTTTGCTCTTTTTCTGATTTGTTGCAATTTTTGAAGTTTATCTCAAAAATTAAAGTTAGATTATTAATTGTGACATTAATGGGATCAGGTTAGATATGAAAGCAATGTCCCTGGACAATTCAAGCAAGTTTATTTTTGGCTTGAACAGAAGAATTAACGTGGTGAGATGGGTAACTCGTATCTGCTGAATTGTTTGTTCACACAGAGTCTGATGTGCTCAGTGAGTTAGATGAGCCTTTCCAATGTGTTGAACCCTGCTTTGAACCCTCAGCCATTCCCTGTCTATGTACACCAATGAGTTAAAATTCAATCATGAGTCTATGATAGATTACCCGCATATAGTAAATTTAATCACTGGTGCCCATTTATTTTTAAATAAAGGAATAGTTAGTTATTCATTGCTTTGTCAATGAATTTCTTTTCTAGTAAATGCAGTTTACAAGCAATTTAAGTAGATAAATTTAGTTGGATGATCAGGGGATGAATAGAGTGAAAGTTTTTCCATTGTATTATCAATCAGATTTAGAATCAGAAATATTTGACAAATGTATTTATTGTAAGTTTATCTGGATTATTATATTTAAAAAAGAATATGGTGGCACAACAGTTAGTGCTGATTTAGGTTTGATCCTAACCTTGGATGATGACCGTGTGAGGTTTGCACACTCTCCCTGGGATTGCTTGGATTTCCTTCATTTACTCTGATTTCCTGACTGATCCTAAAGATGTTCCAGCAGGTTAATTGGATATTATAAAATATCACTTACTGTAGTAAAGAGGAAAAACAGGTTGATGGCAGTACAGGTATGAGTGAGAGAGAGAGAAAGAGAGAGAATAATTTTCGGGGGTACAGGGAAATTGAGGGAGAATGGGAGCTAACACACAAACTGCTGGAGAAACTTAGCAGGTCCTATAATGTCCATAGGATGTTTCAGCATTGAGCCCTTTCTCAAGAATGGGAGAAATGGGATTGCTACCCCAGGAGCTAGCATCAAATCAAGAGGTCAAATGGTTTCCTCTGTTGTAATAGCTTTAAGAAAAGATTCCAAGAAATTGTACACAAAGGCAACATTTAAAGATCAAATTGCAACTTACAACACCCATTTTGGCAAAACCATTGCTTCTGTTCTGTTGTTAAATCTCCCGTGTGCTATTGAATGTACAAAGCATGTACTTGCCTCACAATATTAAACATTTACTTTTAAGTCTCAAACCACAAATCATTCAGAAGAAGGTGATAAAGTTTCAAAGGGAGTAAATGGAAAACATAAACAGAAAGAATTGTGGAATTTGGAGTGGGGGAAGTCCACTGTATACTTTAAATTATTGGAAAGTGAGCCACATATGAGGTCAACTGAGAGGAAAAATTGTTATCAACAATGAGAGGGTGATTCAGAAGCTTTACATGCACACCTGAATTGCATTATAGTTTGCAATCAGATCAATAAGCAATATCCCTAATGTTGTATTAAAAATCACTTTAAAAATTAGGAAAACCTTTGGTGCCATCCAAAACAATGCTGGAGGGATACTTCAAGTAACACTGATCCAGTAACAGAGGCATCTGCAGACTAATTACCCACATTAATAGCCCCCTTCTACACAGATCTGATCTCAGATAGTTGCCATTCTTTCAGCTAATGAGTATGCGCTATAAATGGAAAAGAGTGTGAGAGTTCTTCCAAGGGTACAGGGTCAGCACCAAGGGAGGGCATTCGCAGGCATTGCCCCCCCCCCCTCCTGAATGAGATATTGTGACCTGCAGCCTAGCGTCACTAGCATCTAGCATCAATAGCATCTAGCGTAACTAGTCTCCACACAACATAAGCAGCACATTTGTCTGCTGCGTCGAAGGGAGGGGGAAAGGCAGTTGCACGGCATGGTGGAGTCTCATGGTAGTTAAAGGATCAACCAAGATCTCACAATATGATGGTATTGTATTAAAGGGCCGAATGTTCTGCCCCTCAGCCATTCTTCTTATTTCAAAGGGCCCACTTGCTCTATTGTGCATTTTCTGAAATGCATGCTCCAAGATCAATTGTTTGTTAAAACTTATGCCTGAAGAAGGAACATTTAGGTCATTTACATTTGATTTTGGAATAAGCATCTGTTGGAAAAAATTAATTCCGTTTACTCTGTTTCAATAATAACACAGATTAGAAGATTCCTTCTGGTTGTTAGTTACAGAAAATAATGTGTTTTATCTTTTTCACATTATATTTACAAAGTCAAAAACACACAGAAACATGAAGTTAATTTCTTTTGATCAGGCTTAATAGCAATGGGAACTATATTTTATTTTCCTGAAACACGGACTAAAAATTATAGATGTCAACAACATGGCTGGGAAATATCTAACCTGACTATCAACAAAAATGTAAAAGTAAATTTCATTGGAAAGAAAATTTGTTGTAATATCAACAGGTTAAATTGATTTCTGTACACAGAGATATGATTCCATTGACTAAGGCTCTCTGCCAGATGTAGAGTTGGCAAATTATTTACATCCCAATAGAGAAAGGCTATTCCAATTCATTTGAACAGCCTTTCCTGCCAAAAGGATAAGACTGTAAAGTTCCATGACAAATTTATCCACTTTCACCAACCTTCAGCCAGTTCTTTTCTGGTCATGAATATTTGTTGGTCTACAGCTGGGAATACAGTTAACAGACCCTTTTACAGTTTGCTACTGCATGCATGGTAAATAGTATAAATGGCCTCTCTTATGGCCTTTGAGCAAATCAATGCTTAGCAAAGAAGTAGATGGAAGTGTAGAAGCAGGAAACAGAATCTGCTCAGATATGGAGTATTGTAAAGCTGGTACTTACTGGGGAAGGGAAGATTTTGATGAACAAGGTATGTTGTTTTGTTTTACATTGTGCATTATCATTGTTTTGCAAATAAAATGGTAGTATGTCTGTTAGCTATGGTTCCTAAGATTGAGAAGGTGACTTAAAAGAGATACATAGGATTAAGAGGGGCATTGACAGAATGGACAGCCAGCACCTTTTACCTGTGGTGACAGTTGGAAATACTAGAGGCCATCTGTTTAAGGTGAGTGGAGGAAAGTTTAGGGGAGATGTTTAAAAAGGTAATTTTTCTGCACACAGAGTGATGGATGTCTGGAATGCATTGCCAGGAGTCAGGTTGGTGGCTGGTACAATAGGGACATTTAAAAGATTCTTTGGTAGGCACATGAATCCAGATATAGCAAAAATGGTGCATTATGTGCATGAGGCAGAGATTAATTATTTTGTTGTGGAGTAGGTTTACATAGGTTGGCACAATATTGTGGAGTGAATGGCCTGCACTTTCCATAATATTCTATGTTCTAAATTTATGTTATCAAAGCTAATATTAAAACCTTCTGTGCAAACATATGCAAAAGATGATGGTAGATCTTATGCCACCGAAGTGATTTGATAATTACTAAGATATACCATATTCACAAATTATCCAGAAGCCACAAACTCTTTCAGTCTTTCATTTATACCTTTGCATTTCTTTCCAGTTGCAATCTACATCTCATATTGTGTATGTTGTGTTTTAAAAATTTAATTCACCTCATCATTCAAGCACAGGTGAGCTGTGTGAAGCATGGTTAGAGATTGCTTCATATGGATGCTCTTTCTAATGTTAACTCATTTCCAACAAGATCAGCGCATCAGCGGATGTCATGTGCCTCCATCTCAAGGCTACGAACTTCCAATCATTGTGACTCAAGAAAAAAAATCACCAAGGCACACCTTGATTTTTAAAATAAACATGAAATGTGGTGACTGCCAACAAATTGTAGAAGTTGGAAATCTGCAATAAAATCAGAAAATGCTGGAAATGCTCAGCAGGTCAGTCAACTGTGGGAAGAGAGAGACAGTCATTGTTTCAGGTCAAGTGTGAAAGAGAGAAGAGAACTGAAAACAACTAAAAATAAAGTTTCCTCTATTTGCCAGTCCTCACAAAGTGTCTTTGACCTGAAGCATTAACATTGTTTAATTTTTCACCGAAGAGTATTCCCGATATTTTCAAATGAAGAGTGTTATGACTGATGATCAGAAACTAGAAGGATTGAGAAAATAGCACAGAGACAGAAGCCCCTTTCACACATGCATCCCAGTAAATCGGCCATTCAGTGTCCCGGGATAGGAATGGGGGTTTGGCCTTTCACACTAGATCACTCCCAACCGAGACACTGAACGCTTTCACACTTGCAAGCGTTTATCCCCAGTGTTTGGTCTGTTCTACCTTTAATAGGAAGTGCCTGCAATACAATTTCCCATTTCACACTTGCCTGATCTCAAAGGTGTCATCTGCAGATGCCAGGGATTGTACTCAGGGTCAAGGCCAGCAATCCCCGGCATGAGATGATGTCATCTGTTGAGCAGATTTTGCTTTCACACTTGCCACTTTAAAGGCCAATTGGCATTTGATTCCTAGGATCACTGGCAAGTGTGAAAGGGGCTAGAATGTGCAGGTGAGGGAGAGGAAAGGTAGGACCAGCATATCCATTTGATTACTTGGCTCTGTTCAGTGACCTGCAGTAGGTGGTGAATGTATCATAGTGTTAAAACTTGCATTTGTATTCTGGCTGAGAATCATGATTCTTGATCAGAAATAAATATGAAAGGTGCCATGATATAGTGAGTAATGAGACATCGATGTGGATATTGATCTTAATATTGGCAAAGGGAAGGGAATAAGGTGCTGGGATACGATGTATGGAGGTGTGAAGAAACAACTGTTCTCTAGGGCTTTCCATTGATAATAATGTTAAGTGACCTCAAGCTTTCTTTCCCTGACTTCTGAATGCATTTCCATATCCTCTGGCTTCTTACTTTCAAAGCCTTCCTGGTTCTGCCTGGAAAGTAATATCCACCTCCAGTTCATTTTCTGCTGAAACTTGTTTTTGCTACCTCTGAGATGCACCAGTTGCAATATTTTCCTGATGTTCTTCACACTTAATAAACTTAAAAATCAGATTAGGTGACTGCTTTGCTGAACATCTATGCTGTGTTTGTGGGTTTAAAGTTGAAATTCCTGCAGCCAACCATTTTAACTCCTCCAAACATTTCTGCAATATCATGAATTGTCCTTGGCCTTATGCTGTTGTCAGGGTGAATCCAAATGTAAGCTTGAGGTATGATATTCCTCCTTGTCAGCCTTAAACCCAATGGCATGATCAGTGATGTTTTTCTAGTTTTACGTAACCCCACCCCCATTTGCTTCAACTGTTTCATCTCTTACTTACCTTGTCCTGTACTTATTTTTCCTCTCTCTCTAAATTTTCTTCTCCTTCCCTCTACTTGACTTCCCAACTCTCACACCCTTTATATATTTAATGTCACCCCTTCCCCTTTAGACTTGATAAAGAAGTGGACTGAAATGTCCAGGCCCAAAATGTTGTCTAACAATTTGTGACCTGCTGAGTTCCTCTAGCAATTGTTTGTCTGCTTCAGATCCTTAAATATGGGTGATATTGTTTTGTCTCTGCTGGGAACGTGAACAGCGTATTCCCCAATATTTTTAGTATGACTTCTTAATTGTTTCCACCTAAAGAAAAATCTTCAGGTTTTTCTGTTCTGATGTACTCTTTTGTCTTGTGAATAGATTCATGATGGACCTTGCTATGGTCTTTATTATCAGATTTTATTGGACTTGGTATGGAATAGAATTTATCTTTTCCACTTGGTATTAGATACTACCTTGAATATTTATGTGGAACATGACTTAATTAAACCCAGAAAAGCAGAAATTGTTTTACAGAGGGATTGGATCCTAGAAATTCATTCATATTGTTATTTTCCATAACACAAGACTCGATTTCCCATTGATTTGCATGTTGTAAATCATCTGCTTGAAAAACATTTTGGTAGATGTGATTATAAACTTGAACTTGAACTTTCAAATTGGTGCCGAATTCCAAAACAACATGTCTCTAGAAGAGAGCAAAAATTGAGAAATGTCTTGATACTGCTTGTGTAGAAGGCACAGTGGGAAATAGATGTTTTCTGTCTCTTAAACTTCCAGGCTGTTTTGCCTTTCAGTAAGATTATGGCCAATGTTCTTCAAAATCTGTTTCTCACACAATTATATATAATTTAACCTTAATGAAGAGCTCAAGTCTGAAATTTTGGTTCTGTATCTTTATCTTTGCTATATAAAGCACGCTGAGTTACTCCAGCATTGTGTATTTTTACTTCAACCACAGTGTCTGCAGCTTTTTGTGTTTCTATCATATGAGGAGCAAGCGAATGACTGTGAGGGTCCTCATATCGAGGTAGTAGGTGTTTTTTGCAAGCAGACCAGTAGGTATCTCATATATAGTACATCAAGGAAGACATAGTACAAGAGTTACTGAAAGAGATCAGTTGGTATGGAGCAAAATTGACATAATTTTACTATTTTGGGGTTCATTTGGAGTCAGCTTATGGCATGGAGGGAAAGAAACTCTCCTTGAATGTCATGGTGCATGATTTCATGCTGATGTATCTTCTTCCTGACAAGAGGGAAGTAGAGAGATGATGACCAGTTTGGAACGAATCCTTCAATGCAGTGGCTGCTTTTCCAAGGCAGCAAGTGTTATCAATGGGGTTGATGGAGGGGAGGAGAGGGGAAGTATGCATGATGGACTGAGCCTCATTCACAACCCACTGCAGTTTCTTGTGGCATTGAGTGGAGCAGATCCCGTGCCAACTAGTGATGCACCCTGACAAGATGCTTTTAATGGTGCACCTGTAGAAGTTTTTAAAGGGACATGTCAGGATTCTGAGAAAATAGAGGTTTATAATAGTCCTTGATTACCTTAAATTAGATAATCGTTTGAAAAGGTTGGAATGTGATTGAGATTCCACCAAATTTGCATTAAAAAAGCTTCATTTTGGGGGGAGAAAATCTGCACAAGTCACGAACAGAGAAAAGAGATAAATTCCACTGGAGCAGAAATACTAATTTATCACTCCAGGGCAAGCAAATCAAGACCTTTTCAAAATCTCTTTTTTTCCCCCTTACTCCAAATTTTTTAACTGAACATTCCACATCCTAAATCATGCAATTTTCATGCTTCAGGCCTTGAGTAACAGAGGCACTGTATGAATGATGTTCCAGCTCCTGGTCAGGTCCTATGAATGTCCTGAATGAGCTCCAATCAAATACAGACTTATTCCCAAGAGGATCATGTTTCCTAAGTTATGTTTTCTTGGGAAGATTCCAGGTCCCAGTGATCCCCATTGATTTCATTGCACCATCACATCATTCTTTCCCAGGACCTCAAAGTTAAAAGTTTAAGCAAAATTATTTTAGGGTTGCTCATGTTTTGTCTGATGCAGCATTTAAATATAAAGAAAATATTCATGTGATTTTTTTTTTAAAAGATATAAAACAGAGACAACTGAATGTCATTCAGAAAACCACTGATCATTAATTAATTACAAAATAAAATGCTTTTATTCATAGAATTTTCTAATAGCCCAAAAGGAAACAAAGGCATCTAATTGCAATTCATGAGCCATATGATTGTTTGTTTTTCAAAGGCACAATTTTTAAATTGTCTACCGTTCGCAAACATTATTCCTTCACGTTCTTGTGAGTTGTGAGTTAGCATATGGCCATTCAGAAGTATGTCTGTTGGCAGTCACCTACAATTCATCAGGTGAACAGCAGTATTTTTCAGAAGGTACAGTACTTTCACCCCATTCAAGCAGTTTACACTTGACGTCACCATGGCCTCCAGTAACGGCACAGTTCAATCACTTATGTTTTGTGCTTCTCCCTCCTTGAAGAGATCTGCTATCAATTCATATTTAAGACACTTCATATTTCAATTTCATTGCATCATTTCCCTTCTTCTTCCCATCTTCAGATGCACATCATAACTTTCTGCTTAAGAGGCAATAGAGTATGATAGAGAGAAGCTCTATCATAATAAGTGATGAGCTGTGATAATAAGTGATAATAAGAGATGAGCAATCGAATATTGCCATCACCAAGCAAAGCATGGTGCACTTGAAATCATTGATGAAGCGAGATTATTGCAGGTGTTCAAGCTGGTGATTCTCCTCAGTGTAATAACATTTTATAATTCAAAGCATTGCAGTTTCAAGCAACATTCTCAGGACTTTTAGTTAAACATTTTGAGTATGAACCCCCCAGCCACTCATTGTCAAAAACTAATTTCCCTTGCTTCTTCTGACTGCCCCCTGGAGCCTCACGCGTAAGTTCCTCAAGGCCATCCCAACCCAATCATCAAGATCTACATCCGCTTCATCAATGACCTTCTTGAGAATCCTAGAATGGTTGCAGCACAGAAGAGCTTCCTTCAGTCCTCTCTGCTGGAGGAACTCAGTAGTTCCATATCCCAGCCCCTTCTCTGTCGCCTTACAAATTTTTCTCACTTTTTTAAAAATCCAATTCTTTATTAAGGCTACAATGGAATCTGCCTCCACCACATCTACAGGTAATGTATTGCAGAATCCAACCACATGTTGTGTAAAAGAGATTTTCCTCATTTCATATCATTTCTGTCCCATCTATTTAATACCTGTGACCTTCCATGATAGAATCACCAGTGGGAATGTTCGTTGACGACTGTTCTCCTGATTTCCAAAAGCTTTTCAAACACCTACAATGTCATATGTTTGTCACTCTCATCTCCTCAGAAAGTCAAGAGTGCATGCGCAAGAAACAAAACTGCACTCAGGCATGCAATATTCTTGCATCACAAGTGTGAGACCATTAGCATCTCCAAGAGGAGAGAGTCTAGCCTCTTCAGGCATTCCACAATTTCCATAGACTGTGCATTCTACAGCAAGTACCTCACCTCCAGACTTCCCTCTGTTTTTCAAACATCCACACTGGATGTGATGGAATAATCTATACTTACCAAGGAGGGTTGCATCTTCAATAGCATGCAAGAAGCATGGCAATTCCCATGATCAAAGAGCCCACTGGATTGCCAGCAATGAAAACTTCCCATAATCGAATATAAGACTGCAATAAAAATCTGATTCAAGTTTTTTTTTAAATTTTATTTATTGCTCAAAATAAACCATACAATCAAAAGTAAAATACAAATATACATAATATTTTCCCCCTATAATCCCCCCAAACCTTAACCCCCCCCACCCCTCCCACCCTCCATCTCTAAGCTACCTGTAGAGCTCGTCGAAAGAATCAAAGACTTGCTGATCCAAACCAAGGCTTTTATTAGTAAAAGACAGGAGCTCTTCACAGGTGGCCGACCAGTCCGGAATGATCCGACCTGGCTAGGGACACAACCCTTTAAAGCCCAGACAGTAGGCGTGGCTTAGCTCTCAGCCAATCGCTGTAAGCACAGTCTAGATACTATAACTATATACACTATATACATTGGTGATAGATCTGTACTATCACACTACCCTAGAAAAAAAAATAGAAAACAGAAGAGATCAAATGTCACCATAGTTTGGTGCAACCTGAACACCCGTGGCAGAACAAAAAAAAACTACTACAATTTCAAACCCATAGGTTTCATGTAGTGGCTCCAAACCTTAACAAAAAAAGAATAGTTATTACATAAATTATACGCTATATTTTCCAATGGGATACAAGACCTCATTTCCAAATACCATGATTCAAAGTTTTATAAAAACTGCAGATTTTGGAAATCTGAAATAAAACAGAAAATTGCAGGTGAGGCAGCATTTGTGGAGAGAGAAAAATATGAACTGTTTTCCTTTCTACAGCTGCCGGCTGGTTTGCTGAGTGCTTTTAGCCTCAGAATAACCTCCCTCCTTTGGAGTCATCATGAAGCAATGCAAACCTCCAGGCAAGTCACAGATCGTGAGTTAGAGGGCCTGCCCCTGTTGTAATCCATATCTTGTAAGATTGAATTTGTGAGGATCATGTGGATGGCCCAGGAGATTGTCATTCCCAAAGAACGTGTTGTCCTTGCAGCCCTCAGGGTGCAGATACAAACTTTTGGCCATGAAAAGGAAAAGATCACAAGATGCATTGGAAGAACTTGAATGCCATTGACAAGTTGGGCCAATGGGCCTTTGTACGTGGTGTATAGCTCTGTAACTCTGTAACTGTAAAAAGCATAAGTACCATTTTGCAGTTTCTGGGAATATTTCAGTTAAACTCTCACTGAGAACCAGCTTTTGAGTTGTCATGGAAACTCAGATGATACCATTCTTAACACTTCAAATTCTGCTCAACCTAAGACAAACGAGTGAACCAGATGCTTAGTCTGGCAGGTTATTCAGACAGGGATTCATTTTCTACAGTCTGTGCTTTTGTAAATCAGTGGGAGTGAAGAGACATGGCCACTTTATAATGGGTAATTGGAGATGCACTTATTGTTCTCTTTCAGGATGTCAATTTGCCTGACCATTCATCACCCTCAATGAATACTTTTTAATGTGATGACATCTGGATGGAGAAGAATGCCTTTCTAATAGCAGAGGAGGCAAAGTCTGTACCTAGTCATTAATGGATTTAAGATCTAATGCTGGTCCTGAGATCCCATGCTGGCAATATGCATACATCTGACTTCACTAACATCTCTCAGAAGAGCGATCATTTTTTTAAATTGATTTGGTTATCTTTCTTATTGGGAATGTCAAGCAGAGGATCATTTTGAGAAATTTTGGATTTGTCATTAACATGATTCATTTACTGTCCTTCGGCTGTCAGGTAGACATGATGTTGACTCCAGAAAGTCCATGTAGTAACTGGTGCGCAGTCATCTCACATTAAAAGGAAATCTCACACACACATAGGCACCTTCTAACTTGCGCCTGACCGATTTGTATCCTTCAACCATCACCACTTTGCAAGGGTATCTGGGTTTATCTTATGTAACAATATTAATATTTGGGTTGAATTTATAAGATTTAGGGTAGGTCACATACACATTTTAAAACATATCTTATTTGAAAGACTGAAGAAATATTGAAAGTCTCTTGGAGAATGTAAGCACCTTTCACAAGTAGATGTTAATTGAATTGAGATCATAAAATGAATGACCATTATTTGGAACTGGAGACCGATGGCTAGTGGAAGCTCTTTTCAAAGGTTTTGCCAGAGTGCATAGAAAGGTCACTCCTGGATTGTTTACCTAAGATAACAACAGATGGAGCAGAAGAAAGAACTCCTGTTGTTTGCTGGAGAAGGTGGGGGTTTTGCAAGACATGAGTCACATGCTCTCTTTGGAGTTTCAGTTGGAAAAGAGAGAGAGAGTTGAGTTAAAAGCTCAGTCAATCAGTCAATGTGTGGGACACTGACAAGTATCTAAAAAGTGCAATCCAGGAAAAACTGTTTGAAACTGATGAAAGTAAGTTATAGAGGAGTAGATGGCTGGAAGTGCTATCTGTCTGATGTTTCTCTTGAAATAAAGGAAGGAATGAAACTCTGTGGTAGCTTGAAGAAAGAGGCTACCATCTGGAAGACCCTGATGGGGCAAGTTTCATCAGCGATTCCCTGAAGTGACTAGTGGTGGTACCTAAGTTGTGGAAATCCTGGAGCAACGAATATCTCTCTCTGCAAACTCAACAAGAACCTTCCTGAGCGGTAAACATTTACCTTTCAAGCACCAAGCCTGGTGAACTTAATACATGTTAAATTCTGTACACGGTATGGTGATTGCCTGCAACCAGAGAACTTGGAAGAAGAATGAACTGTGAACCCCAAAGAACTTTTCTTGAATTTAGACACACATTACATACACATGCGCTTAGAATTAGAAGGGGGTAATTTGGGTTAGTATAGAGTGTAGTGTAAGAATAGAGTTAAGTATTTGATTCTATTTTCATGTTTGAAATTGATTAAAATAACTTTTGTTTTGAAAGCCACTTGTCTTGGTCAACGTCTATTGTTGCTGGGTTTTGGGGTCCTTTGGGCTCGTAACACTTAAAATGAGGATGGTACACTTCAGAAAAGCTTTATAAATGCATGTTTAACATTGAGGCAGTTTGAATGACTCATGCACAGAAATTCCAGTGGGGTTGAACACAATGAGGAAGGTAAGTTTTGCTTCATATACCCTGTTAGAAGGATGAAACACTACCAACATCCTTTCTGCTGTACTCTCTAAGGCTGACCTAACATGCACAGAACTTGCTTCCAGAACTGTTGATATTGTTGCTCTTCTAGGTTCTCGTCTCAGTAGACCTAGTCCAAGATAGAATTCATATGATCGCAAGCAGTGGCTGATTCTTCAGGGTCAAAATAAAAGCTTTGTCACAGGAACAAGCACCTACAGATTTTCTTGTTTAACTCCATTATCACAGCAAAGTCTACTCACAATACTTCTACACAGTTGCAAGTTATCTAAGTGGCCATCATCTTGTTAAATTCTATTGTCTGATTAATCTTCCAACAATCCCATCAGGTTTCAATTAGATTGGAGATCATGGCCTGTGCATCAACTGTCTGGCCAAATATTTTCTCTACCATTATGAATGCTTCAGGTAACAGCAAAATTATACAGAATTAATTAAACTTGTTACATTTCTTATTGACCACAAAAAGTCATGTTTGAGTGAATACTAATTATAATTTGGAATGTATTTTTGGAAGGAGTACACAGCATACAGTAGTACTGTAGAAACAAATCCCGACTAATGTAAATGTGTATAAGTCCTTTAAACTGTCTGACATAAGGCACACCGAATGTTGCAGAAGAAGTTCCCACCAATAGCTATCCAGTGCAGAATAATACCAAATTTCTACTGGAGGCTCCAGAGTGAGATGGAAACGACTGTATTAAAACACCAGAAACATTTTAGGTGGTGGAGGTCCGTGGTAGGACATCTCTGTGTACCTAAAATGACAGAATGAGAAGACGAAATGAACTGACCCAGTGTGTAAAAGGAGATGACACAATTTTCTTGTTTATCTTCATTGTGTGATGACATTGTTTAATGGGTTTATTGTATTGTATATGTTGAATGTTTAGTGGGTGGGGAGGGGGGGTGGGAAGGGAAGGGAAAAAAGGGGAGAAAATGACACTGTGTATATTCAAGAGGGAAATGTTTGTGTGTATTTTGGTTAATATGGTTCATAGTGTGAAAATTTTTTTAAAAATTAAAAACACCACAAACATATGCAGATGCTGTGATTGTAGTAAAAACCCAGAAATGTTGGAGGAGCTCAGGATCCATAGGAGGTAAAGATACATTATGGACCTTGGAAAGGCTCAGGCCTCTGGATGCTACAAGACCTCCTGAGTTCCTCCAGGATTTCTGTGTTTTTACTATGGAAAAGACTGTGATCAGTTTGAGCTGGCAACTGAAAAGTAGGTTTTGAGCAAGCATCTAATTACCATAGGTAATTAGAGCATCTCAGAGCAGAGCATCTCAGTGAAAACTAGAAAGTGCCTATACTTGAATTTTTAAAATGTGAGGTGATCATTGGACATCAGTCACCAGATAGACTAACCAGTGTGATATGTTATGCAGTGGCGTGAAAAACTAATAGAGATATACAAGATTATGAGGGCCATAGATAAGGTGGACAGCCAGCATCTTTTCCCTGGGGTGACAATAGCAAATACTGGAGGGCATCTGTTTAATGAGAGTGGAGAAAAGTTAAGGGGAGTTGGAGAAGTCATTTTTTTTTTTACACAGAGAGGGGTGGATGCCTGGAATACATTTCTCGGGTTAATGGTGGAGGCTGGTACAATAGGCATATTCAAAAAACTCAAAGGTAGGCAGATAAATGTAAGAAAAATAGAGGGTTAAGGGCGAGAGGTAGACAAAAATTAGATTGTTATGGAATGGGACTATATAAGGTGTTTTTATGGAGGGGTGCCCGCTTCAAGTCCAGCTCTATAGGTGGAGAAAAATCTGCACTTACCTTTTTATAGAAGAAAAAAGCCTGCTGCCGTATCGCTTTCATGAAGAGCAGCACCTCGTTATGTCCTCTGGAGCTGAAGGAGGCGGGACGGCTGGTGCCATATTGCCGGCCGTCAACATGACAGCATACATACACATCGAGCAATGGCCGTCTTTGTTAACTATAATCTCCCATGCAGTTGGAACCACTCTGGGAGTTGCACACAAACTCACACAAGTATGTGCATGTGCGCACACATGAACACAAATGAGTATATGCAAACACACACACACACACACACACACACACACACACACACACACACACGAGTATGTGCAAACACACACAAGCACACACACAAGTAGATGCAAACACATACACACACTTATGAGTATGTGCAAACACACACACACACACACACAAGTATGTGCCAACACACACACATGAGTATGTGCAAATACACACACCCACAGGTATGTGCAAACAAGCACACACACAAGTATGTGCAAGCACAAACACACGATTATGTGCAAACACACACACACGAGTATGTGTAAACACACACACATAAATGCAAAAACATACACACGAATATGTGCAAACACACGCACACACAAGTATGTGCAAACACACACGCATAAATCTACCCATCCTTGATCTCTCACACTATCAATTTTTCCTGTCCATCGATCAATTCATTTTTAAGTCTCCAAACCTCTTTTCTGATCTTCTTCCACCCTCTCAGAGAGACACTGTTTCTTCAGCCAACCACCACCTCTGGTTATCTATGCCCATGTTTCCTGCCACCCTTTGCTTTCCTACCAGTTACAGCCTCCTAGCTCTTGACCTTTGGCTACATATCTGGGTGGCTGCAGATCTAGCCCCATGGCCATATGTCGCTGCACATCTAGTCCCATTTCTAGCTATGCTGTAATCACTCAACTCTCTTCATAATCCACATTGCATTCTAGTTGCACACTTGGCCCAATATCTTGCTCACATTCACCACTGGTAGAGATTTGTGGTGCTCGGCAATTTGCTGTGAATAGATATCTAAGAGAAGTATGGCCGGAGAGTGGAGGCTATTTTTAACACTCAATGTTTTGCACACCAAGCTCAGCTGCTGACCTTGCTATCAATGACTTGTGCTTCCAAACTGCAAAACACATGGAGATGGTATCTAGCATTCAGCAAAATGTCATACCTAAATATCTGCTTGATATTTGGATGGAAGATGGCCTTTGGTATTGGCTTTAAGATCATCAGAGACAAACTTTAAACTAATGTTCTGAGGTCTACCTAAATTATTAGGAACTCCATTTCCCCAAGTGGATACTATATATGATTTTTAAAAAAGTGTGTGGTATAGTATTATGGAAAATAACTAAAGAAACTAAGAAAAAATGAAGACATCGGAATAGAGATGATATCTTTTTATAATAATTATTTAATCAACATCTTTTTTAGAATTGCTTGTAGAAGACAATGAGAAATGGACGTTGGGTTAATAGTTGTTCCTCCAAAGGTTAAACAAGGAGTCTCCAGATGCTGGAAAACTGGAGCAAGGCACAAAAGGTGCTGGAAGAACTCAGCAGGGCATGCAGTATCCAAGGAAAGCAAGAGGCAGTCAGTGTTATGGGCCTGTGTCCTTTTGAATTGAACCTTCTCCATTTTTTCCAGGATTCACAATAGCAAAATATCTTGCACAACATGTGGACAATGATACAGGTTTACTTCGTTTTCCACAGTCATATTGAATTGGGTTGAGCCTTAACTCCTTTTTGAATATGCAGTATGCTAACTTACTTAAATATTTGTTTGGTGTGCAGTAAAAATAATACTTTTATATCCTTATCTACACCATGGATGCTGAAAAATTGAAATAAGAGCATAAAGTGCATATTTTTCGTTTCACAGATGAATATCTTCAGTATTTTTCCCGCTTAGGGTACACAGCAGAGGACAGTCTTTTGGTTCATATTTAGATCTGCTGTTTTAAGATTATTTCAGTCATGGTACCAGCACACTGGTATTTGGCAGTATCTGAAAGGTTACATTTGTATGCCTTTATCCTTCTGGTTCTTCGTTGTTATCCAATACCTGTGCCTCTTTTTGGATCGATGCAATGACGAGAAATCACAGACCATTTCTGAACTGATGATAGGTTTTCTCCTGGGAGACTTTTTATCTTTTTTTCAAATTGGCATGGACATTTCCCAATTTTTCAATGATACTTCCTGCTGTAGTTGCTATAGGTACAAAATCTACAAGTTTCTGGACTTGATTTTTAAGCATCCTCAAACAAAATACCATATTTAATTTTCTCTCCTTTACTTTCTTTAGTTGACCTGTCTGCCCTCATTGTAATGAAGCAATGCTCCATTCCAGATGGTTCGGGAATCAGACAATTCAAATTTAAAGGGCCACTCTGGAAATCAAAATGTATCCAATTGCCCATGACAAAGGATTCTTAAAAAAATCACACAATGATTTATGTCTATATTAATCTGACTGGGAACAATTTGATTAAAGTCAGAGTGAGCAGTGAAAAATAAAATTAAGGGAAAAAGAGGGAGGCAAGGAAAACCAGAGAATAGAATTGAACAATAGCACAGAAAGCAAAAACTAAATAGAAAGGAAAGAAAGAAAGGCCAAATATTTAATTTAGATTCTGGTTATAGTTTCTTGAATGAAATATGATGCAAAAAATAAACCACTTGATGATGTAATATTAGAAAATATTTCTTAAAATATATTTATAAACTTTTATTCTTGCTGGTATTTGTGCAGCTGAGCATTGTATTTTTAGATACTCAGAAATCTTTTAAGAGTTTTCCGTTGTTTAGCTTGAACACTAATACAGCCCTTTTCTTCATATCTATATCCAGTTGGCCCAATATCTGTAAGCTGGGAATTGAGTGACATGAATATGGCTTATCACAGTTGCTTCACCTGCATTAGATTTCTCCTCAGCTTTCAGGATTTTACCATAATGATCTTCACAAATGTTACTTCTCTTGTTGATTAAATGTTTAAAATAAATTAATGACCCACATGGTGAAATGTTCTTAAATTTTAAAACTTACTTTCCCAACACTGTCTGCAAGTTCAATGAAGAAAATCTACCTCTGCTCATGAACCCGGAGCAAAACTGATATTGAAAGCTTTCAAAAATTGCCTGGAGCCTATGCATTTTTTTTTGTAGGAAACTATCTGGATGGTCGAGAGGACCGGATTAAGTTTTGAAATAAGAAACAAATACACTTTCTTTAATACTCCACTTTTAACAGCCTAAACTAAAAAAGAACAAACTTCTGAGACAACTACATTCAAAATGGTCCATACTATTGTACTGAATTTTGTGTCATATCTGGGAATGCAAAGTGAGAGCTGTCAGTTATTCCTGGCAAGTTCAGACTATGCACTTTAAATCATTTTCCATAGAAGAAAATTGACACAATCTATCATAAATTTTGGTAGGGTTTCAGATAGTGTGTAATAAATCAATAGCAACATTTATTCCTTGGCAGTCTTCCCTCCTCTTTATTAACTTTAAGGACAAATCTGCTATGCATTCCTACCTCTTTTCCCTTGTTAGATCAAGTATTTTTGAGGTGAAAAGTCCAAATGAGGTTTTGAAGCATACTGTCCAAGTTTGGGGCTTTGAACAGATTGGCATAAACCTAAGACAGAGTATATTTAAATATATTGCAGCTGTTTATAGGGTATCAGAGATATTTTTAAATCCTGTATCTGTCCACATATATGTTGTGTCTGCATGTGTGATTATATACGCTCAGGTATATTTACTGTATATAAAAAATATTTTATGTCACAAATTATACATGTAAAAGTAGATGAAACCAAATGAAATCTACCGTGACTACTTGTTATCTTTTATTATGTGAAGTACTGATTAGAAAAGCAAAAAAACAACATTCAGGCAGTAATCTTGCCAAAAGACAGTCTTGTGAAATAAAATGCCATCATTATAATCCATCACTTGCATATGCTACTTTAAATGTACTTAAAAGGAAGGCAGAAAATATTCTAAATTAATATTTTAATCTGCCCAAATATCCTACAACCCCATGAACAAACGCATAAAATTACTCAAGCTCCATGGAATTTCAGAACAATAAGGTTTTTTTCAAAAAATGCTTAAAACCTGAAACTTGTGTAAGTGCTTTTATCTCTGGAAACTGCAAGCCTGTCATAATTATAACTATTTTCTGGGGTCAAGTTTTGCTCAGATTGCAAAAACATATGTGTAATCCTCTGAAGACTGCAATAACATTGTGTCTAAATTCTTTTATAAAATTCCTCAGAATCAAAAAAACTTAAGCGGACCATTTGAAGCCATTTTGGGTTTCGATATATATCTGCAAATGCCTAAAAATAGATGTGTCAATATTGTGCACATGCAAATGAGATTTTGAATATTCTATACTGTATAAACCATGGATACTCATGCATGTAAACCATAATGGAGCCTGTGAGTTGGCAAAAGCTGGGCTTTGGAGCATCTAACACAGTGGTTCTCAACTTTTTTCTCTCCACTCACATACCACTTTAAGTTATCCTGATGCCATCGGTGCTCTGTGATTAGTAAGGGATTGCTTAGGCTGGTACGTGAATGGGAAGGAAAGATTGAGAATCACTGCTCTAGACCCAATTGTTACTGAAATATTTTGCTTGAGAAAAATGTCATTGACCCATTTCCTATGGAGTTATGAAACTGTACACATAACAAGTCAATTAGGTACGATTAAAACAGTGGTTTTCAACCTTTTTCTTCCCACCCACATACCACCTTAAGCAATCCCTTACTAATCACAGAGCACCTATGGCATAGGGAATACTTAAAGGTGGTATGTGAGTGGAAAGAAAAAGGTTGAGAACCACTGGTCTAAATTTTAAAAAATTGAAATATCTTAATCCTGGAAGGCTGAGAGATCTGGGATTGCCTTAAAGTCACAAGTAGATAGGCTGGTAATTAAGTGCATGGCATGCTTGCCTTCATCAATTGAGATATTGAGTATGAAAGTTTGCAACTGTGTAAAACTTCAGATGGCCATATTTGGAGTTCTGTGTACAATTCTAATTACAAAAAGAATGTGGAGGCTTTGAAGACCATGCAGAAGAGATTCACCAAACTGATGTCTGGACAAAGGAAATGTTGGACAAATAAGGATTTTTTTAATATCTGGAGCTTCAGATGCTGAGGGGTGGAATAGATCGAATGCACAAAGGCGTTTTCTTAGGGTGGAAATGTCAAATACCAAAAAGCATATCTTTAAGCTAAGAGTGGGCAAGTGTAAAAGAGATTTATGAGGCCCGTTTTTGACCAAGAATGGTAGATGTCAGGAGAAGTTGTGGAATCAGGTACAGATGCAATATTTTAACAACATTTAAACAGACACATGCAGGAATGAGGGCTATGGATCATCGGCAGGGAGATGGGCAATTTAAACTGATATCATGTATGATGCAGGCATTATTTGCTGAAGTGTATTTTCCTGCACTGGTACTATTCTATATTCTAACTCCCTTAATGAACTAATGTTAGTAGCCTAATATCATTTTAAGGTAGCTGCCAGAGCTGACTTCAAATTAATTCAATAATCAGAGCAGCAACTTGCATAAAGGGGATGGAAACTTTCCCATTGTGTCATTCAGCTTGAATCACAGACTCATAGAAAATAGGTAAAGGAGTAGGCCAATCAGCCTTTGAACCTTCACCACCATTCAATATGATTATCGCTGATCATGCGACCTTTATACGCTATTCCTGCTTTCTCTCCATTCCCCTTGACTCCATTAATAACAAGGGTCACATCCAATTCCTTTTGAATATACCTAATGAACTGACCTCAATAACTTTCTGTGGTAGGAAGTTCCACAAGTTCACAACTCTCTGACTGAAGACGTTTCTCCTCATTTCAGCCTTAAATGGTTTACCTCTTATCCTTTGCCTGTGACCCTTCCTTCTGGACTTCTCCAAAATTGGGAACATTCTTCTTGCTGGCTCTGTCAGGACTTTGTGCGTCTCATTGAGATCCCCTCTCATTTATCTAAATTCCATTGAGTATAATGAAAGTCTATCCATTTTTTTCTTCATATGTCAGTCCTGCCATCCCAGGAATCAGTCTGGTGAACCTTACTGCAGTCCTGCAATAGCCTTTGTCAGATAAAGAGACAAAACCTGTACATCAAACCCAAGATGTAGCCTCAACAAGGCCCTACACAACTCCAATGGAGCTTCGAACTTCAAATGCTTTCACTATAAAGGCCAACATTCCATTTGCTTTCTCGGCACCTGAAGTGCCTGTGTTTCATCCTTCAGTGACTGATGGATCATGACAGCTGGGTCTCATTGAACCTCCCCTTTTCCTAATGTGTTACCATTCCAATAAAAATCCACCTACCTGTTCTTATCACCAAAGTACAAAAACTCACATTCATCTCCTTTGTACTGTATCTCCCATGCATTTGCCCACTCTTCTATACTGTCTAAGTCATCCTGCAGCCTCTTGGAATCTTCTTCACAGCTCACATGCAAACTTAGACATATGACATTCAATTCCTTCCTCCAGATTATTAAAATATATTGTAAATAGCTGGGATCTCAGCATTTTGAAACTTATGATAACCCATTACCTGTAGAAAATACCTGCCAATGTGAAAAAGATACATTTGTTACCTCTCTGCTAAACAATTCTGTATCCATTCAGTACATTACCTCCTACACCACATACTCTAAATGTACACACCAATCTCTTGTGCAGAATCTTATCAATAGCCTTTGCACATCCAAATACTCCACATTAATTGGTTCACCATTGTCCACTCCTCAAAAAATTCTGAAGATTTGTCAAGCATGATTTCTCTTTCATATATCTGTTCCCATTTTAACTAACTCTATAAAACACCAATGACCTCTTTAATAATAGTCTCCAGCATTTTCCCCACTACTGAAATCAGGCTAACTGGTTTATAATTCTCTGGTTCCTCTCTCCCTCCCTTCTTAAAGTGGTGTAACGTTTGCTACCCTCCAATAAAAATAAACTGTCCCTGAGTTTATAGAATGTTGGAAAATAATCATTCATGTATCCACTATCTCCAACGCCACTCTGGGGTACAAGCTATTGGGCCCTGGGAATTTATTGACTTTCAGTATCATCAATTTACATAACATAATTTCATGCTGGGTAACCATTCCACAATTCATCTTCCTTGCTCATTCTTTGGGCCTTTTGTATTCCCAGAAGGTTATTTGTATCTTCCTTCATGAAGCCAGAACCATTTTTGTTCTGCCATTTCCACGTTCCCATACTGACTGCAAGAGACTTGCATTTGCTTTAGTCTGTTTCTTTTCATATATTTATAGAAACTTTTGCTGTCAGTTTTTATGTTCCCTGCAAATTTCTTCTTGTACTCTCTTTTCCCCCTTCTAATTCATCACAGTCCTCAGGTTTGCAACGCCTTCACTATTTTAATTTTATGGCAAACAAGGCTGTTCAAGTTTGATATTCCTCCACATGATCATTAAATACCAGCCCTTGTCAATCCAATATAAACCCATTAAGTATTCTTTGCTAGTCTATCCTTGCCAAGACATGCCTCATAGTGTGAAAGATTCTATTTTTAAGTCATCCAGAAGCAACATCATCATAGTTAACCCCATTTTCTGGACCCAGGTCTCTGAATTGAAGGGGTCACGCTCCATCCCTGATGAAAAGTTCTTCCATATCATAGCTCTTTTTCATATTGGCTAACCGGTAAATTGGTGGTTCAACTAACAAGTTCAAAATACCATTTTTGCCATTCACACTAGACCAACGTTAACCAGTTCCCTGCGCCCTTTCATGCACACACGTCGCCTGGCATCGCAGAACAAAGGGGCAGCTATCCTCCAGCGGTGACATCCCTGTCCCTTTCCACTAGGCTAACCGGTATGATTATTCAAAATGAATCAGTGATGATACACCCTCCCGAGGCAGTTCACCTCCAGGGCATTCTGATGCCTGCCTGCCGGTTCGTGAGCATTCACACTGGCATATTAACCGGTAGATTGGCGGTTAATTACTGGGTTTAAGTGCAAGTGTGAATGGGGCTCACTGTTCCTCAAAGGACCTTACACAACAAGATTTCTAATTAACCCTACCCCATTACCAAATGCCTGTGTTTCTGGACATATTGGTGAATAGCACTATCCTTTACACACTCGAAATCATCTTCCACTGTCTTGTTCCCAGTATACATGCATATTAAAATACCTTGATAAATAGCTTTATTGTGTGCTTAGCTTATTTATTTCTTGTTGCCATCACTACCTGATTCCAACATCGTGATAGTCTGTACACCATTCGCACCACTGTTTTCTGCCAGCTGGTGTTCCACAATTTGACCCATATAGATTCCATGTTACCTAAATTAACAACCTTTACAATTGCATTAACATGTTCTTTAATGAATAAAGCTATCCCACCTAATTTCCCATTGTCTATTCTTTACATGTTGAATACTCATGGATATTAAGTTCCCAACCCTGGTCACACTGGAGCCACATTACTTCTCAGCTTTTTCCTCTTCTCTCTCCCACCCATATCCATTCATAATCTATTAGCCTGTACTCCTCCCTCCTTCCTTCTCTCCTCCACCCCCAACTTTTTTATTCAGGCTCCTACCTATATTTTTTGCTCATACCTTGACAAAGGGCTCAGACCGGAAATGCTGGATACCTTTTCCTTCCTATAGATGCTCTGTGATCTGCTGAGTTTTTCCAGCATTTTTTGCATAGTGCACTATAATCCCAGCATCTGCAGACTTTCCTGTTTAACTCCAGAAATGTTAACAGCTATCGCCATTGTTACTGCATTGCATTTTAAACACCCATTGTCATTTTAGAATTAGACTTCAAAGTGGTCTTATTCATCTCGTGATTTGAAATTTTTAGCCCTTCTTTTTCCGACTCTTGCCACTGCCTCCATTTTGCATTCCTCTGTCTCTCTGAATTGGTTCCCACCCCTCCCCCACCACCCACTCCTGCTTTATTAGTTTAAAGCCTCCGCAACAGCACTAAGCCAACATCTCTTCAGGATATTGATTCTGTCCCTGGCCAGGTGTAGACTGTTCAGTTTGTACCAGACCCAGATTCTCCCAGGATTGGCTCCAGTGATCCAGGAATCTGTATCCTTCCCTCCAACACCACTGGTCAAGCCACGTATTCATCCCAACTATCCTGTGTTCCTGCTCTGGCAGCACGTGATCCTGGTAGTAAATTCTGAGATTACTACCTTTGAGGTTCTACCTTTTAATTCTAAATGGAAAAAAAAAGTGATGTTTTCCAATTTTCACTCCAGCATGAGCACTGAAATGAATTCCAATTTTCTCCAGCGTCACATATTTCTAAACTAGGAATATGATTGTACTGGCAATAACCACACCAGCAGTGTGAGTATAAGACAGCTTTAATAAACACTAAGAGGTCTTGTCTCTCTGCAAGACAAACCTGGAAGGCGAGACTGGAACTCTGGACTGCTTTATGTGCAAGGTCACCAGGACGACCCCTGGTGACTTAGTGGTGTAATTACATCTCACCACAATGATTAAAGAACATAAAACACAGTTTTCTCTTTCAGTGAGTTGGGTAGGATTTGCAGGATTGTTTTTTCCAAAGTGTTTGATTGCTGATGCTGTTAACGAATATATGAAGGTTGTCCTTTACTGGATATTACGTGGCCACTATTTTGATTACCATGAGTTTAGTAGATGTTGTCTGAGTAGCCAAGGTGAAACTGCAAATTATTTTGTAGATGGAGCACGCTTACAACCACAATGTGACCATGGCTGTGGGAATGATGGTCTTGGTCACCTTCGTGGTACCAAAGAACCAGGTTGCTTTGTAATAGATGCCATTGAACTTTTTGAGAGTTGTTGGAGCTGCACAAATGGAAAGTACTCCTGTGTGCTGAATTTTGCTTTGTAGATGATGAAAATATTTGGGGTGATGTGAATTGAGTCCCCACCCCATGAAAGACAGCACCAGATCTAGTGGCAGTATTTGTATTGGTTTTTCCACAATGACGTCTTTCAGAATGGTGATGGCCGAGCAGTTGGCAAGAAGAGTGTCTGTTCGCACTCGGTCAAGGAGAAGATTTTGGAGTGAATTTTGCCACTTCCTCAATCTTGTCCAGATCTTACAAGAAAACAAAATTATCTCTTTTGTAAAAATATATATTCAATCATTGATGTGTTTTCCTCTTCATTGAATTCAATTTTACAAAGGCTTTTGAATGCCACACACAGTTAGTCACTGCCTCGGTGTCATCTCACCACTGGAATTTAAGTTTTTGCATCATGTTTAAACCAAGTGAACTGGGATTCACTAGAAGTGTCCTGTACTGATGACTGATCCCGCCTCCTGGCTGCTCCCCCAGGGGCCCGTATTTAACCCTGGTTTCCTGCCTAAATCTTGAACCCCTCTGAAGCCTGTTCATGAACCCTACCTGTGTTGTAGCTAATAAAAGCATTAGTTCTCCCTCCATTCGAGTGTGATCTTTTATCTACACTGCACCAAGACAGTGATGAAGTCTAAAGGCAAGCTGCAGATAAATGATTGGGTGATATCAAGTGCAGATGAAGTTCAATAATGGGCCTGTATAATTGATTAAAAATAAATCAGAGTGTAACATTGTGAAATACTGTTGTGAAGTCCATTTCAGGATTTAGTTAGACTGGGACAAAATCAAACCATAATTGCTAAAAATGAACTGAATGATGTCTTCAGGGGTGATGTGAAATAGACTGACTATGGTTGCAGATCTGGTTTATTTCCACAAGGCATGTACAAGCAGAGAGTTTGGGATAAAAATATTACAATGTGAGGTTAGAAACAGATACATCAAGGAGCGAAGCTTGGAGCATGTTTCAGAAAAAACAAATACATATTCCTAAGATGATCAGTGCACATTTGGGGGGGAGGGGTTGCGGAGGGGGTGGGGGGCATTTCTTTATTAATACCATTCTTTTGAAGTACTTGGGGTACTTTGTTATGTGACATATAAATGCAAATCTTTAATATTGATATTCTCAGATAAAGTTTTTGATTTTCTGCACAGTCCACCTGATAGCTGCTGGAAAAAATGAAAGAGGCCAATCTACAAAACGATAATGCAAAAGCAAAGTTTTAACTGTGTAAAGGTTGTAGAGTGAAGAAGGCAATGGAAGAAAAGGATATCAAAGGGAATTGGGAGAGGACTTTACCTGGTGGTTCAAGAGAGGACTACAAAAACCTGTGAAATAACAAGATATTTTGATAATAGAAAATAATCTTATATTCCATCTTGGCAGTCTCCAATCAGACAGCATCAATATTGACCTCTAATTTCAAGTTACTCCCTTGCACTCTTTCTATATTCAACCCCTTATCTCTCCCTCCCTTCTCCTTCCCTTTATGGTCCTCCAGCTCCCATCCCCTTCCCTTCCTTCTGCCCATCAGAGAGTATATTTCTCAGCCCTCTGCTCCTTCCCCTTATCATCCCTTAGCTGATTTCTTCCCCCCCCCCCTACCACTTTCTTATTCAGTTGTTTGTCCAATCTTTTGGCATCTCTGATGAAGGGCTCAGGCCCAATACATGGACTACTTATCACTTTCCATGATTGCTGTCCTGAGTCCCTCCAGCACATTTGTGCATTGATCTTCAACAAGTTCCATATCCATAGCTTCTGGTGAGGGTGCACTTGGATAGATTTAATCAGCAACAATTGTGTCATGTTCATCAAGGTCCACCGGCAAGACCTTGAACACAATGCACTCTATCAACTGCAGACAATCACAAAAGCTTCCTTTCTGCTTCCCCAGATCAGGGGTCTGCACAGGTATTCACTAACAGTGCAGTGCTCTTCAGTTTCTACATGTATGCAGGAACAAAAAGCGCAGGTGGATGGTTTTCCGAAGTGCAGGTAAAGAATGGCGTGGTTGGCATTCTTGATGGTTGGCAGTGGTCAAGAGGGTTCGATCCCTTGGTATTGCAGGAGATCTGCGAGTGGTAGTTTTGGAATACTTTCTTTAAGATGTCGTGATTCAAGACCCCAGCAATGTTGTTTGCTGTGACATGCTAGTCCCTGTTTATCCACATTCAAATTATTCATGTACATTAAGAGAAATAATGATACCCAAGTACCAGTGTCCTGGAGAGGCCGCTGCATCTGACGTCGCACCACACTCTGCATTTATGACGGTAGCTCTGCATGCATGAGGAATTAAGTACTTACTCCAGACATCTACTGTATGCCGTCCAGCTGATGAGGTCTTTATTGTAAAACCAATCCCAGATTTTGGTGTGCTGCAGTGTAGATTTGTATGAGACTGCATTTCTCTCAGTGCTAACTGTGGATTAAGGTCCCCTTCCTGACCTACCCCAGATTAGCCTTAAATTTCAGATCAACTTAAACTAATAAACTTTGCAAATTGTAACTCTTTAAGATGGTTGCAAAATTTTCTTTTCAGATGCACACACATTACTTGGCACCTGCAAAAATGTTCAAATATTTTTTTAAAAATGAGTCCCTGAATGCTATACAGCAAAAAAATCCAGTAAATGTTTTTGTATATTCTTTAAAAATTATTGTTATTAAGTTGAAATTGGGCTATTTATAAGTGGTTGTCTAGACACTACTTATGTGCTTATTTTTGTTATAAATCAATTTAATCAAACTGCACCAGAATCCCTCTTAGACAAATTGAAGAATATTTCTTGATGGAAGGCAAATAAATGAATTTGGTCTAAAATATTGCCTGGTGACACTGGATCATGGAAGATTTTATATTTCTGGTGATGTGATCAAGTTTGAACTTTACGTTGGAAAAACCTTTGTACTTTTGAAAATCATTGCATCCAAAACAAAACAAAAATGTTTGGAATCGGACAGAAGAATTGTAAAATTGGCAGATTGTAAGAGCAGGGATTTAGTGGATTGCATAAAGGAAAATTGAATCTCTACTATATTCATTAATTCATAACTTTCCTTTAGTGTAAAAATACAAAATACATTAAAAACATTATTTTAACAGTGTCAGATTAAAGCTACAGAAGATTACATTTCTAATTATTGTATTCCATTTGATTTTAATTATAGGCCCACTTTGAAAGTCCAACAGCAGCTCCATCTTCTTTATCCTTGGATAGCTTAAATGAAGCTGTCTCTGGCTTTGATACAGTAGAAGAGCTGATCAAGTACTTGGAACCAGAGCGATGGCAACTTGACTTGGAAGACCTGTACAAACCGACCTGGCAGATGCTCGGAAAGGCTTTTGTGCATGGTAGAAAATCCAGAGGCAAGTATTGTGTTTCATTATTTTTTGTGCTGCCAACCATTAAAATTTATATACATGTGCCAATATCTTGCTAGGCCAAGAATATTTTCCAAAAGAAACAATTTCTAATTTTGATATAATTCATAAGTTCATGAATTCCTCAAATTAGGTTCACAATTTAAAAACTCAGTGTTTGCCTCTAAATTGCATTAACTTCTCTATATGTATCAATTAATATATTCTGCTTGTTGCTTCCATCAAGATGGATTTAATTGGTCATTAGAGTCATGATGTCAATTGAAATTTGCTATGCAATTTCCTGGAGTTTGCACATCAAATGTGAGCTCTATAAACAATAGATGAACAAGCTTTCACCATAATTATTTAAAACAAATGCAGAACAACTATGATTATCCAAAATTGTCGGGATTGGGCCTATTTTGGATAAATATTTTTTTTCTGAGAAAACGGCCCAGTAGCAACAGCAAATCACTTGTAACAGAGTTTAAACAACAACAAACCACAAGGCAAGGCTTTTTAAGCATTAAAATAATGTTTAATTCTCACAAAAAAAAACACTAGCCCCTGACCCTCTCCCACCGAGGCCCCATTCGTGCTTGGAGCTCGAGAGTCCCATTCCTGCCTAGGAGCTTGAGGTCCCCGCTGCTACTGGGAGCCCAAGGTCCACTGCTGCCAGCGCCAGGAGCCCAAGGTCCGCTGCTGCTGCCACCGGGAGCCTGATGTCTCCGGCCAGTTCGGCTCTGAAAAAAATTTAGATAAATGAGGATTTCTGATTTGTTTTGGATATCTTCATTTATCCATTTTTTTTTAAATTGGATAACTGAGGAGTTCAGATAATCGGTGTTGTACTATAATCCAATTTTGTGAACTGTTTCAAAAGACAATGCAACAAATTTGATTCTTATAAAGTAGTTAAACCAGTAGATCAGCTGATCAGCCATGCACAATGCTGATATCAACAGTAGAATACATCATGATATAGATTTAAAGTTATTTTTCAGTAAAATTTGGATTAGTTAGTAAAGAAAGCGTTGTACTTCACAGCAGGGAAGTAGTCTATTTGGTTCATTGATTCATCCCACACAAAAAAATACTTACAAAAGATGTATTCAATAGTTAAACACTACATTTGAATTTAAAAAAAGATCAGTGTCCTTATAAATATCCATGCTTCTTTGAAAGCCAGACCACAGAGATGTTATTATTGCATTCACAATCCATTGGCCATCTGGATTTCCATCATTACAGTTTAAATTTAGTTAAAGAAAATTGGAAATAAAGAGCTATAGAAATGTGACCTCAGAAGAGTTAGATTGTCAAAATAACATAGAACATTACAGTACAGTATAGGGCCTTTGAACCACAATGTTGTGCCAACCTATATATACGTACTTAAAACTAAAACCTCCTTACCTCATTACCCTCATTTTTCTTCCATCCATGTGTCTCTTCTTTGGCTTGGCTTCGCGGACGAAGATTTATGGAGGGGGTAAAAAGTCCACGTCAGCTGCAGGCTCGTTTGTGGCTGACAAGTCCGATGCGGGACAGGCAGACACGGTTGCAGCGGTTGCAGGGGAAAATTGGTTGGTTGGGGTTGGGTGTTGGGTTTTTCCTCCTTTGCCTTTTGTCAGTGAGGTGGGCTCTGCGGTCTTCTTCAAAGGAGGTTGCTGCCTGCCAAACTGTGAGGCGCCAAGATGCACGGTTTGAGGCGTTATCAGCCCACTGGCGGTGGTCAATGTGGCAGGCACCAAGAGATTTCTTTAGGCAGTCCTTGTACCTTTTCTTTGGTGCACCTCTGTCACGGTGGCCAGTGGAGAGCTCGCCATATAACATGATCTTGGGAAGGCGATGGTCCTCCATTCTGGAGACGTGACCCATCCATCCATGTGTCTAAGAGTCTCTTAAATGCCCCTAATGTTTCAGCCTCCACCACCATCCCAGGCAAGGCATTCCAGACATCCACAACTCTCTGCATAAAATATTTACTCCTGATGTCTCCCCTAAACTTTCTCACTTCACTTTGTACCAATGTCCTCTGGTGTTTGCTACTCTCGCTCTAGGAAAAAGGCACTAGCTGTCCACCTTATCTATGCCACTCATAATCTCATAGATCTCTGTTAAGTTACTTCCCATCCTTCTTCATTCCAATGAGAAAAGTCCTAGCTCTGCTAACCTTGCCATATAAGACATCATCCAGGTAAATCTCCTTTGCACTCTCTCCATAGCTTCCACATCCTTCCTGTAATGAAGTGACCAGAACTGAACACAGTATTCCAAGTGTGTTCTCAACACAGATTTATAGAGCTGCAACATCAACTCATGACTCCTGAACTCAGTCCTATCAACCTGCGCAGCAACCTTGAGAGATCTATGGATTTTGACCCCAAGGTCTCTCTGTTCTTCCAACATTAACTAGGTACTCCGCCTTCAAGTTTGTCCTTTCAACATGGATTCCCGCACACTTATCTGGATTTGAACTCCATCTACCACTTTTCTGCTTAACTCTGCAGCTTCTCTATATCCTGTTGTAACCTTTGATAGCCTTCAACACTTCCACAACATCTCTAACTATTGTATCATTCACAGAATTACTGTCTCAGCCCTCGACTTCTTCATCCAGATTATTTATAAAAATCACAAAGAGCAGGGGTCCCAGAACAGATCCCTGTGGAACTGCACTAGTCACTAATATCCAGTGTGAATACTTTCCATCCACTATTACTCTCTGCTTTCTACAGGCAAGTCAATACTGAATCTGCACACCCAAGGTTCTATGGATCACATACCTCATGACTTTCTGAATGAGTCTCATATGGGGGACCTTTTCAAAAGCGTTACGAAAATCCATTTGCACCACATCTGCCACCCTACCTTTGTCAATTTCTTTTGTTAACTCCTCAAAAAACCTCAGTTAGGTTTGTGAGGCAGGACCTTTCCATCACAAAACCATGCTGAATATTCCTGAGAAGATTGTACTTCTCTAAATGCTTGTAAATCCTGTCCTTAAAAATCCTTTCCAATAGTTTGCCCACTACTCATGTAAGACTTATCTTCCCCAGTTAGCAAAGAGGATGAAAAGATCATTACCAATGCCCTAGATATCTTTTCCCTCCCTTCCAATAATAATCTGGGGTATATCTCATGCTTACCAATCCCAATGTTTTTAAAAGACCCACTCATTCCTCTTCCTTAATCTCAACATGGCCCAGCACTTAAGTGTGTTCTATTGTGACCTCAACTTGACCAAGGTTGTTTTCTCTGGTGAATACTGAAGCAGAATATTCACTTACGATCTCTCCAACCTCCTCTGCCTCCAGACACATGTTGCCTACTTTATCCTTAAGTGGCCTTACCTTCATTCTCATCATCCCTTATGCATAGAACACTTTGGGGTTCTCCCTAACCCTACTTGCCAAGGCGTTCTCATGTCTCCTTGTAGCTCTCGTAAGTTCCTTCCTAGCTACTCAGCCATTTCACTCATGTCCTTTCGAGAAACTTGGTAACCTTTCTCAATCCTATCAAAGCCAATGCTCATTGTTAGTCAGTGGAAAGTAACAACAGAAGAAAATCTCTCAAAATCTTTTAAGAACCATAAGAATCTTTTTTAAAAATATGCTAGACTCACCTTAATGAAATATTAAAACACTTACAAGGAGGAAAATAATCCTGTTAAATCATGGATATACCAATAAGCTCACATCAAGCTAACAGACGGGCAGCGTATATTTACTTTGGGTCAGGAAATTGTTAATCGCCCAATTAAAGTCTGTGTACGATAAATAAAAACAGATTGTATTTTTGTATTACACATGATTGAGATGATGTTACAGCCAGACAGCATCTGGTAACATTTCCTCCAGGATCCAGCACATTACAAGACCCATTTACATTCTTTAATGAAGTTCCAACCAGTTATGTCAGCTGATTAAAAGGAGAAAATTGGCAATAACATGTGAAAATAAAGAACATTCAAATTAATTTAGCTGTATATTGGGGAGAGTTAAAATCACTTGATGGCATGTTTTAAAATAATATTATATTCAACTTTGTCTTTCTGTCAAGGGCAAAAGTCTTTGGTTTCTGGTTGCCATATTCTAACTTTTTTTGTAGTGATGCCTCAAGTGTTGTTTCACACTAGCTTGTTGGATGATTTAGTTATAAGTCTGGGATCTACTTCATCAGATGATTATAGAGGAGCTTTATTCCCAAAAATTGTAATTCAAAGACACCAGGATTCTTATAGGAGCTTTGATTAACTCGTAGTTTTGGAGTCATATAGGGGTGAGAAAGGATCCATTTTCAATGCATTGTCTACATCGGTAAGAAGGAAGTCATAATTCATTGCTTCACTGAAAATAAAGCAGGAGAAAATATAATTAGATATGGAATTGTCTGAGTCTTTACTGTTGATAAAATAATGTAAAAATTATGCTATGAGGGTAGCGCAGTGGATGTTGTCTATATGGACTTCAGTAAGGCCTTCGATAAGGTACCACATGGAAGGTTAGTTAGGAAGGTGCAGTCTTTAGGTATAAATTTTGAGATAGTCAAATGGATTGAACATTGGCTGAAAGGGAGAGGCCAGAGAGTGGTAGTGGATAATTGTCTGTCAGGTTGGAGGCCGGTGACCAGTGGTGTGCCTCAAGGATCTGTATTGGGCCCATTGTTGTTCGTTATATACATTAATGATCTAGATGATGGGGTGGTGAATTGGATTAGTAAATATGCAGACGATACTAAGATAGGTGGAATAGTGGATAATGAAGAAGGTTTTCAAGGATTGCAGAGGGATTTGGGCTGCTTAGAAAAGTGGGCTGAAAAATGGCAGATGGAATTTAATGCTGATAAGTGTGAGGTGCTTCATTTTGGTAAGAAGAATCAGAATAGGACATATGTGGTAAATGGGAGAGCATTGAGGAATACAGAAGAGCAGAAAGATTTAGGAGTGATGGTACATCATTCCCTGAAGGTAGAAACTCACGTGAATAGGGTGGTGAAGAAGGCTTTTAGTATGCTGGCCTTTATCAATCATTGCATGGAATATAGGAGTTGGGAGGTGATGTTGAGATTGTATAAGATGTTGGTGCGGCCTAATTTGGAGTTCTGTGTGCAGTTCTGGTCGCCTAATTATAGGAAGGATATAAACAGAGTGGAGAGAGTGCAGAGAAGGTTTACCAGAATGTTGCCTGGGTTTAAGCATCTGGAGTATGGGGAGAGATTGGACAGATTGGGTCTTTATTCTTTGGAGCGTAGAAGGTTGAGAGGGGATTTGATAGAAGTATTTAAGATTATGAAAGGGATAGACAGAATGGATGTGGATAGACTATTTCCGTTAAGAGGAGGAAAGTTTAAAACAAGAGGACATGAGTTAAGAATTAAGGGGCAGAGGTTTAGAGGTAACATGAGGGGGAACTTCTTTACTCAGAGAGTGGTAGCTGTGTGGAATGATCTTCCGGCAGAAATAGTGGCGGTGGAGTCAATTGTATTATTTAAGAAAAGGTTGGACAGGTATATGGATGAGAAGAAGATGGAGGGTTATGGGCATTGTGCAGGGAGATGGGATTAGAAAGGGGTGTTTGGTTCGGTGCGGACTAGAAGGGCCTAATGGCCTGTTTCCGTGCTGTAATTGTTATGTTATGTTTTTTATGTTATGTTTGTTTACATTGTGCATAATGTTCATTGTACTCCACTTCTGAACTTCCATTCCAATTATTTAAATGAGAGTTATACACAAAGACAACAATACTATCCTGTATTTTTAACCTTCACTTCAGCAGTTCATTTATAATTTGTGATGTAACGAGTGCATTTGTTACTGATTAATATTACGTGTAAATTCAAAAAGTGGATTGCATTTTAGAAAGAAATGCCCTTGTGCCTGGGTTGGTTTTGTTGTCTCCTGCCTATGCAAGCAGCGTGATAGTACATAAGAAACGTTAGCGAATAAATTATCGCCCTCTGGCTGCAGGAAACAGTATCTGGGCCTGACACATTGTGTGACAAGAGCAACCAGTCACCACAACCACTTTAAGAAATTAAAATAGCATTTTAGGTGGTGCAATACAGATGGCCCCCTCCAAGTGGAGTGCACACTCAGTGATGTATACATTTGTGCAAATTTCCCATTTAAACTTGTGGTTCAACCAAATAGGCTAACACAGGTCATTCTATGTTTAATCTGTGGTGAGGCTAAGAGCAGGAATTATACTGTCCGCAGGTCAAGAGCATAATCTGGCTGCTCAGCTGCATGGTTATCCAGAGGTTAGCAGGCTGCTCCAGATACCCTTTATTTCAGTATTATTGTGAAATTGTCAGAAGGCCCCTTTGATAGTTAACATCAGTCTCACAAAGTGTTGATGTTTGGCACATTGATCAAAATAATCAGCCTAAGAATATTATCCGAAGTATACCTATTCTTAATTAAACCTGTTTGGTCAACATATACCAAATGTGGTAAAGGTTTAGCAAGTCTATTTGCCAGTATTTTAGCTATTATTTTATAATCTACATTTAATAAAGAAATTGGTTGACATGAAGCTGCATTCAATGGATCTCTCTCTTTCTTTGGGATTACTGTAATTATCGCTCTTGAAAAAGAATCTGGTAATGATTGCTCATCTGTTATCCGTTGAAGCACCTCCATAAATATAGGAGACAAATCTTCATAAAACTCCTCATAAAACTCTACAGTAAACCCATCATCTCCAGGAGATTTCCCATTTGGCATCCCCTGTATAGCCTCCTTAATTTCAAAATCTGTAATTGGAGTCTCCAGTTCTTCCACTTCATCATCTCCTAAAACTGGCAAATCCAAAGCAGATAAAAAAAGATTCAATAGAACCATTTTCTTGAACCCCTTCAGAAGTATATAATTTTTGATAAAATAAACAAAATTGATCATTAATTTCCTGGGGTTTATAAATAACCGTTGAATTCTTTTTAACAGCATTAATGGACCTCGAACCTTATTCAGTCTTCAGCTGCCAAGCCAATACATTATGGGCTCTATCCCCTAATTCGGAATAACATTGTTTAGATCTTTGAATTAACCGTTCAAATTGATATGTTTGCAACTTAGTCAATGCTGCCTTTTTATCATCAGTAGTTTTTTTTTAAATCCTTTTCCAAAACAGCTATCTGTTTCTCCAAAGTCAAATTTTCTGCCAAATATTGTTTCTTAACTTTTGCTGAATAGCTAATAATTTGACCCCGTAAATATGCTTTAATAGCATCCCACAAAATAAAATTACTCTGTACTGAATTAATATTTATACTTAGAAAGGAAGCAATATGTTCTTTAATATTGCTAATGCACTCAGATTTTTTCAATAAAATTGCATTAAATCTCCACCTTCAAGTTGTCTCCATAACTTCAGAACCAACACAAAATATAAATAGCATAGAATGATCGGACACAATCCTACTCTTCTATTCAGCCTGGATAATCCGAGCCTGAAGATGCGCTGATACTAAAAACAAATCTATTCTAGAAAAAGAATCATGTCTTGATGAATAAAAAGAAAAGTCTTTCTCTGTTGGATTTAGTCTTCTCCAAATTTCTACCAAATTCAAATCTTTCATCAAATATGCCTTCTGAACAGCTATCTTAGATTTCTTTATATTTTTTGGAGATTTATCGAATAGCGGATCCAGAACACAATTAAAATCTCCTCCAATTAAAATATTTTCATTAGACTCAATAAGTTGTCATCTACATTAGATGCATAGACGTTCAATAGCATCTATAATTCTGCAAAAAATTTACTATTAGGAACATAGGAACATAGGAAGTAGGAACAGGAGTAGGCCAAAAATGGCCCATCGAGCCTGCTCCGCCATTCAATACGATCATGGCTGATCTAATTTATGACCTAACTCCACCTACCTGCCTTCTCCCCATATCCCCTAATTCCTCTATCATGTAAAAATTTATCTAACCGAATTTTAAGTATGTTTAATGAAGCAGCCTCAGCCACTTCCCTGGTTAAAAAATTCCAAACATTCACTACTCTCTGGGAAAAACTATTTTTCCTCATCTCTGTCCTAAATCTACTCCCCCGAATCTTGAGACTGTGTCCTCTGGTTTTAGTTTCCCCGGCCAGCTCAAAAAAGCTTCCTACACCTATCCTATCCATACCCTTCATAATCAAAACGCTACCAGCTGTTTCAGAAAATGATTTCAGTTCAAACGGTATCTTCTTCTGAACCAAAATTGCCACTCCTTGTGCCTTTTCTTAAAAAAAAGAAGCAACCACATGATCTACTCAATCTCTTTTCAATTTTAAATGTTCCTTTTCAGTTTAATGCATTTCTTGTAAAAAAGCAATTATCAACCTTCATCTTTTTAATATAAGCTAACATATGCTTATGCTTAATCGGGTTATTAAGACCCTATACATTAAAAATTGAAAAATTCATATTAGCCATACTTTACTAAAAAACACAGCTCACACAGCTAACAATTATAAAAACAGAGCTCCCCTTGTTTAAACAATTAAAAAAACCCTTTATAAAATTACAAAAAAAACCCTCTTGAAAAAAAAATACAAAAAAAAACCTTCCCTAAGACGACAACAATGTAGTAACTCCCCGATTAACTGGGAGATGACTTTCGAAAGTATCGGAGTCATCCACCTCTCTCCCCCCCCACTCCGCCGAGCTTCTCAACAACTTGAACAGCTCGTTCAAGTTCATCCTACTGACCCAGTCCCAAAGATTGTTCCGGATCCTCAATATCGAGCAGACTTTTCCCCCTTCTTTCCATTCCCATTCCTCTTGTCAGATACTCTCCTTTTAGGTGATTATGGTCAGTCAGATCCTCGCACGTCTGGCAAAGAATTTGCAAAAATTAATGCATCATGATTGATAATTCCCATAAAGATCTTTCAACACAGCAGGGTACCGAAAAATAAACTTGTACCCTTTTCTCCACAACACCTCTTTAGCTGAATTAAATTCCTTATGCCTCTTAATTATCTCTTGGCTCAAAACTGCACAAAAAAAATACCCTACCACCCTGAAACATCATTGGAGCCTGATTTTGACGGGCTTTTTGAACAGCCATCCGCAGAATCTTCTCTCTATCCTGATATCTCAGACATCGAATTAGGACAGCTTGAGGCAGCTGACCCGGATAAGGTTTCTTCCTCAATGGCCTACGTGCTCTGTCCAATTCCAAGCCATCCGGGAAAAATTCAACACCCAACGTATCTGGAATCCACTTCTTAAAAAACTTTACTATCTTCCGGAAGTCCTACTATCTTCACATTATTACGCCGACCTTGATTTTCCAAAGAATCCATCTTCTTCAATGATTCTCTCTTCTGAATTTCCCAACCCACAAAGGAATCTTCCACTTTCTCCATTTTTTCTCTATTCCACTCCACTTGATCTCTACATTCATGAAATGCCTCTTCAGTTTTCTTAAAATTATCCTGAACTATGTGCACTGCTTTCAGACATTTATTGACATCAGTCTTAACCACAGACATCTGTGCCTGACTGTGGGTCTGGACCCCTGCCGACATCTCCCCCGTCCAGACCCTCTCCAACAGATCACGCACGCACATATTTCCTCACATGCCCGGCAGTGCTGTTGATTGCGGAGGTGCATCTTCCGACGCACCACTGCGTATCAGTGAGCTGCCGGGCACAACAGCAGAATCGGGCATAGACGTCGCGAGACGCCACTCAACTGCCTCATCTGCACGCCCGGCATTACAGGCGCACGTCTCCGAGTCAGCTGGGCTGCAAGACAGGCTCCGGTGTTATACTCAGCCGTCTAGGAGTTCGTTGAGCTTTAGGAGCAGAGTCAATCAATTCCGTGGCTTCTCTCTGGCAGGTAGGCCTCAATTCTTCAGCACTTTTAAAAGGTAATTTCTTTTGTAATTGAGTCTTTTTCTTCTTCACATTTGTAGCCATTGTATATCTTCTATCTTCAGACACCTTCAGAAATTTTTTTTTAAACTTTCCAAACTTTTCAATTCGGGCATTATATAGTTCAGCTGGGGAGAGGTGGTATTACACATCTTTGTCCTACACCATCTCACCACGCCCCAACTAATGATTGTGGCACTTGATGCAGAAAAAGCATTTGATCGCGTGGGATGGAATTTTTTATTTAAAGTATTAGAAAAATTTAATTTTGGACCATTTTTTACCGGTTGGGTTAAGGCATTATATAAAAATCCATTTGCTAGGGTGGTGACAAATGGCCAAACTTCTGTGTCATTTAAATTATCACGATCAACACGTCAAGTTTTTCCATTGACACCAGCCTTATTTGCATTGGTCATAGAACCATTAGCTCAAGCAATTAGACAAAATGAGAATATTAAAGGGATAAAAATTGCAGAAGATGAATATAAGATAAATTTATTTGTCGATGATGTATTGATACACTTAACACATCTGGAACAATCTTTGAAACATTTGCAAAAGTGTTTGGAGCAATATGGAGTATTGTCTGGTTATAAAGTAAACTGGGATAAGAGTGAAATATTACCAATTTCAGATATTGATTATACTGAGTATAAACAGATTACAAAATTGTGATGGTCTGATAAAATTAAATATTTAGAGGTATCTGTTGATGCAGATTATCAATCTTTATATAAATTAAATTGTATACCATTATTGATGAAGATTAAAGTGGATTTTAATAAGTGGAAAGATCTTCCGTTAACATTAATTGGCTGGGTGAATTGTATTAAGATGAATATCTTTCCATGTATTCAATATCTTTTCAATCAATTCCATGTTCACTTACAAAATTATTTTTTCAGGATTTGAATACGACAGTGCGGAAATTTTTGTGGAAAGGAATATTAACTATGGTAGCATTGCAGAAATTGACTTGGAAATATGCTTTAGTGGCACTTCAACTGCCTCATTTTCAGAATTATTATGAGGCTGCACAATTAAAATTTATTAATAGGATGTTAGATATTACACAACCTCTAGCTGGGCTAAATTTGAACTGGTTTGTATTTCTGAGTTTCAGGTCCATCAATTTATATTTAAGTGGAATTCCTGTTTGATACAGGGATATAATATGCCTGTGTTAAAACATTTATTAGGGACTTTGAATAAAAGGAATTCTATTATAGGTTCAGGGGGTAAGATATCGACCCAAACTCCATTATGTCAAAATAGGGTAATTCCTTGTTCAATGAATAATGTGTATTTAAAGATTTGGGACTCTGAAGGTATAAAGATGATCAAGGATTGTTTTGAAGGACAGTTTCTTTCTTTTACCAGACTTAGGGAAAATTTTGGAATACCATTTAATTCTTTATTCGTGTATTACCAAGTGCGAGCTTTGGTAATAGATAATTTTGGAAGAGAAATGAAGCTACCTGAATTAACCAAGTTTGAGTTTTTGATTTCACACACACTGAAAAAGGGATTTATTTCTGATATGTATGCCTTACTACAAGATAGTATGAATAAACCAAATTTAAATAAATCTAGAATTAAATGGGAAGAAGATTTATCTTTTGCTGTACCTCAGAAGGATTGGGAAGTTATGTGTCAAGATGGTGTGACTAAATTGCTTAATGTAAGATATAGTTAGTTAATTATAATTTTTGACATCAATTGTATTTGACTCCCGAGAAATTGAAAAGATATGGTTTTAGTAATTTGCATTTATGTTTTAGATGTGGACTACATATTGGAACATTTGTACATGTAGTTTGGTTTTGTGATAAGATCCAACCATTTTGGGAAAAATTATTTAAGATTAAATTACCATTGGACCCATCTTTTTTTTGCTGAGTTATACTGTATCTTTAACTTGTTTGGGGTTGGGTAAGTTTCAGATAGCTTATGTTCATTTCACAATGGCAGTAGCACGGAAATGTTTTGTGATTACATGGAAAGATAATGTAGAATTAAATAGAGCCCGTTGGCATAATGAATTGAGATCTTGTTTTTATATGGAGAAAATAACATAATTTGCATGATAATTATTTTTTTGTTCAGATGTGGTCACCTTATTTGGAATGTATGGGTTTAGAAATATCTTAAGTTTTTTGTATTATAATTTGCCTATGTATGTACTTAACTGATATATGTTTTTTTTGCTCCCCTTGCAGGGTTTGTTGAGGGTTGGGGAGAGGGGTGGGTGGTTTTATTTATTTTAGTTTATTTTGTTATTTTCTTTATGTATTTTAAAATTCTAAATAAATATTTTAAAAATCAAATTGTTGATAATGTCCACATAAGAATGAAACTTAAGTGATCCTTTCTTTTCCCTCTTAAAGAGAGAAGTTGGAAGGCCAGGTGAGGTTATGAGATGGCTCTGGTAGACAAGGTTAAGGAGAATCCTAAGAGATTCTACAAGTATATTAAAGGCAAAAGCTGAAAGAATAAGACTATAAAAAGATGGAAATGTTTTTTTTTAATGTGTGAAGTCTGAGAAAAATGTAAGGTTCTAAATGAGTTTTTTCTCATTTGTGTTTGCTGACGAGAAAGACATTGAAGTAAATAGCAGTTTACAGAAGATATGGTGCTGGAGGTCTTAAAGTGCATAAAAAGAGATAAATTTGTTGCGTCTGATCAAGTGTATCCTTAGACATTGCAAGAAGGAGGATGATACTCTATTTCCCACTTTTTTCTCTAAATGATTAGACGATCAGGATTAAGTCTCTGACGACACTCACTTCTGAAGGAGGGTTCTCCCCCTGAAACATTGACCTTATTTTTCTTTCTACAGACATTGCCCAACCTGTTTTGTACCCATGTAGTCATGGGAAGAATGTACTGACAGCTCTGAATTCGAACTCAGGTGACTTGCGCTGTAATAGCGTTGAACTAACTGCTATGCAAACTTGACCAATTCTGAGTACAGTCTCACACTCCCAGGCTGTAACTTACCTGTTATTAAAAGTAATCCTATACAGTGTGAAAACGATCTCCCAACATGAATGATAGAAGCAAGCAGTTCCAGGTTTGCTGGGAGGCTTCAAAGTGTAAGAGAATTATTCCAAGGTGCCAAGCTGAATTATTCAAGATTCAAGATTTCTTTATAACCATGCAGACAAAATTTGTTTTTCTCCTCCTCCCGCTCCACCCTTTCCCTCCTTCTCCTCTCTTTCTCTTCTCTTTCCCCCCCCCCCCCCCACCACCATGGTCGACCATGGGTACTGCACTGCTGGTAGTTACTAGAGCTGGAGTGGCCTCTCCAGAGCGCAAGCCAAGTCAGAGTTGATATGGAGATCCATCTGTTGTCCATACAGTGGGGTCCCCCTCTCCATGCTAATGACAGGTCCAAAACCATGAAAGTCGATACAGTTTGATTGCAGCAGCATCGCAGGAGTGGCTGTGCCGGTGCTAGGTCTAGCAGTCATCTGCTTTCAGGATTCCGATTCCAGATTTTTCCTCGGGGTTTACTCCCAAAGCCTTTCCCGTGAGTGGCTATGGCATCAGAGGTTTTAAATCAGAGTGTTCCCTCTCCTAGTCATCATCGTGGTTAACGAGCCCCTTCTGCCCAAAGCAACTGGTCTCAAGGACCGGTGGCCTGCGTTTTCCCCTTGGGCATAAGAACTATACCAGGAGTTGGAACTGGTTGTCAGTGGCTGTTTGTGGCATGCTCCATGAAGACCATTTGCATAGCAGTGGAAGCTCATTCCCACTACCACCATGGCCGGTGCCAAGGGGGGCATTCACAGGCATTAGCCCCCAAATGAGTTATCGTGCCCCGCACCCCCCCCCCCCCCGCAGCACTAGCACCCGTCACTACTCACCATGTGATATAAGCAGTGCATCTGTAACGTCGGAGGGAGGGGGAGTGTTATGACAGCATACGGAGGAGGTTCATGGCAGAAAAGCACTACCACCCCCCCCCACCACTGAGCGAGTTTTCAAATGTCAGATTGGGCCCCCCTGCAACCCCCCCCACCGCGGTTACCCTAATGCCTCCCGATTAGATTAGCTCTGACACTGACCCTGACTACCATCCTTCTGCTATGACAACCTTTAGAGCTCCAGTGACACTATTAAGATGAGAAAGACAAGCAAAAGATAGTCCTTCAAAGATAACAAGTGTCCACGGATCCTACCATTTAATTGAAGGCATTAATGCGCCAATTAATAGGACTTGCTTTCCCTATGATTGCTGCAGAATATGAATGTTCAACACCAGCAACTATCTGCTCAGGACTATTTCATTTGAAACCCCTAAAATCTTATTGGCAAATAAGATCGTCGGGCCCTTGAATCAGTTGTTTTTATTTACAATCTAATGAGCATCTGTGCATACTTATTCATGTGCTTTGTCCAACTTTCCCAACATTTGATTCTAGTTTGTATGTGTTGAGAAGCATAAAATTGTGAAATTAGTGGATTTTATGAAGAAGCTATCCCTTGGTTTCTATCTGAAGGAGGAAGCTGTAGGTGGTGAATCTCATCTGAGGGAGTACTGGCATGTATTTATAATTTTCCGATCTAAAAATTCATCACAGCATTTGCACTAAATTCATTATAAAGTCACATCATTGAATTCTACACTACTTCCAAAATTCAGTTCCACAGAAATAAGTTGAAAAAGATGCTGACTTTATGGGGTGTTTAATGATGTTCCAGGCAGACATTTTTTAATCACTTGGATCGAATGCCTGGTATGTATAAATGTTTGAACCAATGCCTGTCCCACTGCTGGCAACTAATATTTCTCTCTTCTGATATTTATTAAGTATTTTATTTGTGCTAATATGCTCATGGCTCCTTCTGAAATATTCACCTCAGTTCATCTCATTTCACCTCATCTCACTGGAATATTGCTCCATTCACAAGAGGGTGTGCATCTCAACAAGCCCTTGAATTTCTATCTCATCTGCAAGACAATGGTCAAATAATCTGAAATATAGTTTTGTGTGTGTGTGTGTGTGTGTGTGTGTGTGTGTGCGTGCGTGCGTGCGTGCGTGCGTGCGTGCGTGCGTGCGTGCGTGCGTGCGTGCGTGCGTGCGTGCGTGCGTGCGTGCGTGCGTGCCTATGTGCTTGTATGTGTGTGTTGCATGCACACACACCAACATGCACACATCCACACGTAGCATAACCTGTGCCAATTGCCAAATTCTAAAAGGTGAATCTGACGCTAAAGTTTGCTGGAGAATGTAGGATAGACAGTTCCTCATATCAGAGAGTACCTAGCATTGATTTGATGCCAATGCTTTCAAATAAATCTTTAACAAGCAAGCTCAAGTTCTGTTTAATAGCAGGAGGAATAACTTCTGCAACCATCTTTAGTAGTTGTTGATTTATGGAGTATTGGGTTGTCTCCTACATCTACTTCTGAGATGATGGTAGCACTTGCCTTGAAACATAGCAGGCCCTGTACAATACCCATGGTCATATGTGAGGTTCACTTTGGTTGTTGCCCTTAAAGTAATAGTTACCACCATCTGCTTCTTCTAAATTAGTGTACAAGGTAGCTTAAATGTATCCTTAAATGGACCAGTGCCTGTCCCAATGTTGACATCTAATATTTTTCTCTTCTTCCAGTATTTATTAAGCATTTTATTTGTGCTCTTCTGAAATATTCATCTCATCTCATCTGATTTCACCTCATCTCACTGGAATGTTGCCCCATTCAAAAGAGGCTGTGGATCTCGACAAGCCTTTGAATTCCTATCTCATCTACAAGACAGTGGTCAAATAATCGGAAATATGGTAGATTGTGTGTATGCGTACAGTCCTGAGGCTGTGTATTCCAAGGTTGTCCTTTTCTCCCTTTTAAGTTAACACCAGGTGGAATGAACTGGGAGCTTTAGCTTCCTGTTGGTGCAAAGTGTTTATCAATTGCATCCAAGTTGCCATGAGAGCACTTCAACTAAATAAGAACCTTATTTTTCAGTATCTCGCCAAGGTATGATGCTGCCAGATGGTCCAGCTGGTCGGGGCTTGATATTTAGGTAGCAGTCATGGTGAAATCCACACAAGCTAAACAATTGCTACTGTACAAGGAAAGTTTCCTCTTGATATGATACACTGGCACCTGCAAGGTGTTCTGCAGTTCCACTGCCTGGATGATGATAAAGATAATAAGTTTATTGTTGTACACATTACATTACGCACCAAAATTCTTACTGTTTGCAGGAGGAGCCTGCCTTGCTCCTCTGAGAGGGTTTCAATGTTCATTGTGGCCATATAACCATATACAGCATAGAACAGGCCAGTTTGGCCCTATCCCTTCTCAATGATGCTTGTAGTTCTTACAATACTTGCTCTGCACATTGGAAAATGGTAAAATAAAAAGGGTGAAGGACTCTGAACTGTCCACCACAAACTGACCTGACTACAGAGTCAAAGTTGAAAATTCCCCCCCACCATATTTTTGCCTAAAAATCTGGTATGTTCCACATATCACATGTAAAAGTTGACCCACCCCCCTCCTAATTTTGGCCCTGATTGCCCACTCATCAGAGTTCCCAATGACTCGACCACAGGCTCTTGCCTAGGCCTCAGCCAACCACTCCTCAGAGCTTCAAATGCATTGAACACTAACCCTCACCTCGGCACTGGCCGCCTGCCCATCCATACTCATGAAGCTTCCAACGTGCACTCTCACCTCGGCCCCGGCCACCCACCCAACTGAGCTCGCAATGCCTCGGCCACTGACTCTTGCCCAGGCCCTGGCCGCCTGCTCATTAGTACTCTTGAAACTTCCAATGTGGACTCATGCCTAGGCCCCAACGAGAAACTCATAAGAGTTCCCAATGCCCAAACGCAGCTCGATCTGCTGAGTTCCTCCAGAAGATTGTTGTTTCTACTTCCAACATCTGCAGTCTCTTGTGTTTCACACCAAATGTTTTAATGAATGAAATTTATTGTCATATATATAAGTACAATGAACAGATGCAATGGAAGTCTTAAAGTTTCCCAGGTACATAAAACACACAATTCATAACAATATATAAGGGACAAAAGAGGAAAATAATTGATAATTAATACTCACAGCTTGTTATAGTGAAAAAATGTGCTGAATTAGTCATGCAGGTAGAAAGCTATCAAGAGTTTGATAGCTGCTGGGAAACAACTGAATATGTTCATCAAACTCCAAGCACATGTGTATAATATGCCCAGAGGACCATAACACAACTTTCCATTATAAGCAATTTATACACAATGTTTTTGATGTTCTATTTCATTGTTTAGTGTATAAAAATGAATCACTGGAAAATAAAATGCTTTGCCTCATTACTCTTGAGTCTTTATGGGTGCAGATCTGCAAATCTGATGCCCATTCCCGAGAATTATAGCTATTTAGTTTGTTCATTCATGTGACGTGGACTCACTGCTATTTGCCAATCTTCAGTTGAGTAGTCACTTGTGGAAAACTGGGATTTTCAGTGCTAGAGAGATCCATCAATTCTGGATAACTCCCTCCATGTGGAGATCTTCAACAGAGCATTGCAGTAGTCCATCATCCTCAAGAGTTTCAAGGCAGCCTCTACAAGAAGGATGGGTTACACCTAAACCCAAAAGGGGTCAATATATCGGCAGCTAGGTTTGGTACAGCCGTCGGGTGCGGTTTAAACTAATTTGGCAGGGGGGTGGGAACCTGTATGATAGGGCAAAGGACAGAAAAGATAAAACAGGAAAAGTTAGGTTAGGCAGCGAAAGTAAAAAAATCAGCAAGAGCAAGAAGGGTGAAAAAAGCAAATCTGAAGACTTTATATCTTAATGCAAGAAGCATTTGGAACAAGGTAGATGAATTAGCTGTGGAAATTGAGATAAACAAATATGATTTGATTGGGATTACAGAAACATGGCTGCAGGGTGGGCAAGCCTGGGAACTTAACATCCCGGGGTATACGATATTTAGGAGGGATCGACAAGAAAGAAAAGGGGGTGGGGTAGTATTGATGGTGAGAGAAGGGACCGACACGATTGACAGAAAGGATATCAACTCGGAAGATGCGGAATCTATATGGGTAGAACTGAGGAATAGCAAGGGGCGGAAAACGTTAGTGGGGGTGGTATATAGGCCTCCAAATAGTAGTGTAGAGGTGAGGGAAGGCATTAAAAGAGAAATTAGAAAAGCGTGCAATAAGGGAACAGCTGTCATCATGGGAGACTTTAATTTGCATATAGATTGGACTAGTCAAATTGGTAAAAATACTGAGGAGGAGGATTTTCCTTGAATGTTTACGGGACGGTTATCTAGACCAATATGTCGAGGAACCAACTCAGAAGCAGGCCATTTTAGATTGGGTATTATGCAATGATAAGAGGCTAATCAACAATCTTGTTGTACGAGGCCGTTTGGGTAGGAGCGATCACAATATGATCGAATTCTCACTCGACATGGAGAGTGATGAAATTAAAACCAAGACTAAGGTCTTGAATTTAAATAAAGGGAATTATGATGGTGTGAGACGGGAGTTGAGTAAGATTGATTGGGTGGTGTTTATGGGGGAGTTGACTGTGGATAGACAATGGAAAGCATTCACAGATCTAATGGAGAAATTGCAAAAATTTTTTATACCGGTTTGGCATAAAAATAAACCAAAAAAGGTGACTAAACCGTGGATAACAAGGGAAATTAGAGACAGCATTAGGTCCAAGGAGAGAGCATATCAATTGGCCAAAAAAAGTACCACAACCGAAGACTGGGAGCAGTTCAAGATGCACCAAAGGAGGACAAAGGGATTAATCAAGAGAGCAAAAATAAATTACGAAAGTAAGCTTGCGGCAAATATAAAAACCGACTGCAAAAGCTTTCATAAATATGTCAAGAGGAAAAGATTGGTGAAATCCAGAGTAGGTCCCTTGCAGTCGGAATCAGGGGAATATATAATGGGGAATAAGGAAATGGCAGACCAATTAAATTCTTACTTTAGTTCTGTTTTTACAAGAGAGGATACAAATAACCTCCCAAGGATGTTGGGAAACATAGAGACTAATGCAAGGGAGGAACTGAAAGAAATCAGTATCTCTAAGGACATGGTCTTGGGGAAATTGATGGGATTGAAGGCAGATAAATCCCAAGGGCCTGATAATCTACATCCTAGGATTCCAGAACTCGATAGACTCAGGATCAGTGCCAATGGATTGGAGGGTAGCTAATGTTACCCCACTATTTAAAAAGGGGGGTAGAGAAAAAGCGGGGAATTATAGACCGGTGAGCCTTACATCAGTAGTGGGAAAAATGGTGGAATCCATTATTAAGGATGTAATAGCGGAACATATGACTAGCAGAGAAGGGATCAGACGAAGTCAACATGGATTTACAAAAGGTAAATTGTGCTTGACAAATCTATTGGAATTCTTTGAGATGGTGACAGGTAAAATAGATGGGGGAGAGCCAGTGAATGTGGTGTACCTGGACTTCCAAAAGGCCTTCGATAAGGTCCCGCATAAACAACTGGCGACCAAAATCAAGGCTCATGGGATTGGGGGCAAAGTATTGATGTGGATTGAGAACTGGCTGGCAGGTAGAAGACAGATAAATGGCTCGTTTTCTGAGTGGCAGGCGGTGACCAGTGGGGTGCCACAGGGATCTGTACTGGGACCCCAGCTGTTCACAATTTACATTAATGATCTGGATGAGGGAATTGGATGTAATATCTCCAAATTTGCGGATGACACTAAGCTAGGAGGGGTTGTGTGCATGGAAGAGGGGGTCAGGAAGCTCCAGTGTGATTTGGATAAATTGAGGGACTGGTCAGATACATGGCAAATGCACTACAATGTGGATAAATGTGAGGTTATCCACTTTGGTAATACAAACCGGAGGGCAGATTACTATTTGAATGGCAATAGATTAAGAGATGGGGAAGTGCAGAGAGACCTAGGGGTACTTGTACACCAGTCTCTGAAGGCGAGCATGCAGGTACAGCAGGCGGTTAAAAAGGAAAATGGTATGTTGGCCTTCATATCAAGAGGGTTTGAGTATAGGAACAAGGATACCTTACTGCAGCTGTACAGGGCCTTGGTGAGACCCCACCTGGAGTATTGTGTGCAGTTTTGGTCACCTTATCTAAGGAAGGATGTTCTTGCAATGGAGGGAGTGCAGAGGCGATTCACCAGGCTGATTCCTGGAATGGCAGGAATGATTTATGAGGAAAGATTGCGCAAATTGGGATTGCTGGAGTTTAGAAGATTGAGAGGGGATCTCATAGAGACATATAAAATTCTGGCAGGACTGGACAGAATGGATGCAGGTGGGATGTTTCCAATGATGGGATAATCCAGAACCCGGGGCCATGGTTTAAGGATAATAGGCGAACCATTTAGGACCGAGATGAGGAGGAATTTCTTTACCCAGAGGGTGGTGAATCTGTGGAATTCATTGCCACAGAGGGCAGTAGAGGCAGGTTCATTAAATATATTTAAGAGGGAATTAGATCTATTTCTTCAGTATAAGGGTATTAAAGGTTACGGAGAGAAGGCGGGGACGGAGTACTGAACTTTAAGATCAGCCATGATCTCGTTGAATGGCGGAGCAGGCTCGAAGGATCGAATGACCTACTCCTGCTCCTATCTTCTATGTTTCTATGTTTCTATCCCAGTACTAAAGAGGGTGACAGCAACAGGCCTCAGCAACTACCACCATGTGGCACTTACCTCCACCATTATGAAATGCTTCAGGTGTTTGGTGATGGAAGGTATCAAAGCACATCTCTCAGAGACACTGGGCCCATTTCAATTTGCCTACAGACAGGATTGTTCCACTGACAAATCTATAGCCTTGTCCCTCCACACCATCCTGGCTTAATTGGAGAGCAATGGCATATGCCAGGCTGCTGTTTATTGATGTCAGATCATTTCTTAATACAATTATGACCCAGAGGTTGGTGGAGAAGCTGTCCTCGCTGGGACTCAACACACCTCTCTGTAACTGGATTCTGTTCTGGACTTCGTAATGGAAGGACCACAGTCTGCCCAGGTTGATAGCAGAACATCAAGCACCATCACGCTGAGCACTGCTGACCTCAGGGCTGTGTGCTCAGCCTGCTCATTCACACTACTGACCCATCACTGCATCACCAGATCCAACTCCAAAGGTGTCATCAAGTTTGCAGATGACACAACAGTAGTTGGCCTCATTAGCAACAATGATGGTGGAAAATTTTGCAAAATGGTGAGGGAATAACAAACTGAATCTTAATGTAGGTAAGACAAGGGAGATGATTGTGGACTTCAGGGGGTCCAGAAATGAACACCCTCCACTACACATCATTAGAATCTTGGTAGTGGAGAGAGGGGAGAGAACCAAGTTCCCTGGAGTCCAGTTAAAAAGTGACCTATCCTGGACACATATGATCTCTTCCCTTGTCAGGAAGGCACACCAGGACGGCACTTCCTTCGAACACTGAGCTGGACAAGGCTACTGGCCACCATTCTGTCAACTTTCTGCAAGAGTTCTATTAAGAGTGACCTGGCAGGCTGCATCAGAGTGTGGTACAATTGCCATAGACCAGTGGTTTTCAACCTTTTTCTTTCCACTCACATACTAACATAACAATTTACAGCACGGAAACAGGCCATTAGGCCCTTCTAGTCTGCACCAAACCTATGCCATAGGTACTCTGTGATTAGTAAAGAGTTGATTAAGGTGGTATGTGGGTGGAAAGAAAATGGTTGGAAACCGCCGTTTTAATCGTACCTAATTGACTCATTATGTGCATGGGTTCATAACTCCAAAGGCCAATGACAATTTTTATCAAGCAAAATATTCAATAACAATTCTGTCTAGGCAATGATTCTCAGCCTTCCCTTCCCACTCACATACCACCTTAAAAAATCCCTTACTAATCACAGAGCACCGAAGGCATAGGGATTACTTAAAGTGGTACGTGCGTGGAAAGAAAAAGGTTGAGAACCACTGGTTTAGACGATACACTGACACTGAATCAGTGCTGGCTTTAAACCTTTCTCACACAGCAAAAGATATGTGGTGTTATCTGCCTGTCTTGTTTAATGTTGTCAAGTTAGAAGTTGCTCAAATATTTTAAATGATATCAGTTACATATATAGCACTGCCCTGACAATTTTCCATTGGGATAAACTGTACAGATTCCACTGCTACTACTTCTTGACCGATAAATGGGAAATCTTGCCAGAGGCTGGAATTTTCCTGTCAAACAATCTGAGAGTAGACCATTTAAACAATGTTTTATCATCCAGGTTCATCAGTACCTTATCTGACCTAACATTAACTCTTGGCTCAGATCTCATTTGGAACAAATGTGAATGATACCAGAGGAGTACTAAATGTGCTCCATTGTTTTTTCCCCTTTTTCAGAGATAATTAATAGTCATTTTCCAGAAAAGACTGCTGTCCAGAAATGTGTTTTCATTTCCACATAACTTTCTTGAATTATGACATCATTCATCAGTCATCCAGACTACCACACATCAAACAACCACATACATGATTCAATTACTGCACAGCTTCCCAAATGGACAATAAATCAGCTTTTTCATTCATCCTTTGATTTAATTTTTGTTTGTAATCCAATGTTCATGTGTTTGTTGCACCCATGTCTAGACTTGCTCCTGAAGAATATCCATTTTGGCAAGGTTTCAAGGCCTTTCAGTCTTCATGGAACTGCATCTTATCTCTGAGCTCCCAACTGTTCTTTTTCATTTAGGGTATCCAATTTTAAAGCAGCACTGCTGTTCTGGACAGCTGTAACAAGTAAAACTACAGCTGATTTGCTAATTGCATGGATTATCATTCCTTCACTCCAAGCACTAGTCTGAATTCCACACTTGCAGTACTCTGCTGGGAAGAATGCTCAGCTCAACTGAAAGGCACAGACCTATCCCATGATTGACCATACAAAAGATTGTTCTTCCCTCTCCTGTAAAATATCCGGATAATACAATGAATTCACCCATTGCCCATTACCTGATGTCCTTGATGTTTGATATCCAATGAAAATTTTATTTTGTGCTCATGGTAGCAGAAAGTTCACTGTAGGTTTCATGTTCTTGTGACAAAACATAGATATTCATTAGGAACTTTGGAGCACACAACATAAATTACTTAATACTTGTGATTAATAAGAGGATCAAGATATTAAAGATTTTTGTTTGCAGATAAGTTAAAAATCAAGAGTCAGTTTATGGGATGGTGTTGAATTAAATGTACATTTGCTTGATCACATTTTTATTATGGCATTCTAATTCTATGACTTGTATAGACTTTGGTTTTAGAAAGTATTTTCCAATTGTTTATGGGTTGACTCATGAGTTGAAACCTCCTCCTGACTCTATGATTCTGTGCCAGAGCAACTTCTTCCTCTTTGATCCAAGGAAAACTTGTAAAGTTTATTTTTCTTGTTGCTAATCTAATTTTCAAAATGTCAACCACAGGGCTGCTGGGAAGTGGTTTTGAATGCAATCCAAGTCAGCCTCTTATTTCACAGAGGCTACTTTCAAGTCATTGATCAGCATTTAATCGGTCATTTTCCTGCAATTCTCTGTCTGCAGTGGGAGGCACACAAGCCCTATTTCCATTCTGCTCCCTGTCAGCAAAGATTCTCTGCAGCAGAAATGATAGAATAAACAGTTAAAATGATCTGAAGATCATGGCAGCCTTGTCCACCAGAAACAATTGGCATAAAATGAAGGCCACATGAGCCACAGTCTCCTGTCCTTTAAAATGCAACATCTTGACCTCCTGGCAACGATGTTCTGTACTGGAACAATGGAAGTTTGGACACCTGATCGTCTTGCATTTAAGGCAATTTAATTGTTTACAATTGTAGTTGGTGTATCTTATGTGCCTGTTTGGCTGCAGCAAGTAAAGGATTTTAGTACATCTGTACATCGTACTTATATACATATGACAATAAATTCACATTGAACATATATTACTTATACATTTATGAAACAAATAAACTAAAATAGCAATCTGAAACTCAAATTGCCTTTCTCAAATCAGTGGATGTTTAAAGTTCATATACTGTCCCTTCCTCTACATGTCAGAAGCATAGGGCCTCACAGGAAATCACAAGAGTGTTGCCTAAACATTTGCCTGCAATCTGAGAAGCCAAAGGCTTCAATCATGGAAATAATGACTAAACTTAAGGTCAATAAATTTCCTATTAATTTCTACAGCTACCAAACTTATCACCTTGGAAACAAGAAGACAGCATTTTGTTTTACATCTGTCAGGTGGAGCTGCAAGGGCTTGGGGAGGAGAAAAAAGTTGGATTTATTTCATAAATATGCATGAAGGAATCATTTAGAATCAATGGCTAGAGGGAAGAGGTCAAACTATGATTCCGGTTCTGATACTGGGTTTGATTATGGGCTTAAATATTTCTATGCAGCTGGGATAATTGATTGCATCAAAGTATTTGAGCTTTTTCTTAATCACCTACAATCAGTCCCTTGACAACATGATGAAAAATTGTTGACCTAAATGCTAGCTTTGTTATATTCTTTATGGATGTCGTGAGAATTCTATCTCATTGCAAGAGCAATTTCATTCTATGGCCTTGAGATGTACCTGCGTGATGGACAGGGCTGTGAATGAAATACACCGAACTATTAAGAAAACAGGAAAAGTGGAAAAAAAGGACCAGATATGGGAAACAACTTTACTGATCAGATCCTTATTGTGAAATGTAACAGTTAGAGAATACATTATTGGTTGGAAATTTCATTGATAGTTATTTTTTTTGCCGTAAAAGGTGATAATGACTATTTGTGGGTTGTCCCTTACCCATTAAAAATATGATCAGCCATTGAGGACCGTGAGTCACCTTTGTGACCCCAATATGATTTCCTCTACATGTAAATGGCATTATTCCCCATGCATTACTTCCTTTGCAACATTGTAAAGGAACTTGGGCAATCCCTCAGGATTAAAGATGTCTTGCCTTCACTCTTTTGTTTTTCATTTTGCAGTGACTGATGTGATGGAGTAGAAGGTGGCTGATGGGGAGCGTTTCAGGTGATATGCTCCTTCTGCTGCTTATGCTGGACTTTTATGTGGTCCCAAAGCATGATCTCGTGGTCTTCTATGATATCTCAAATGCTCCTTCTCCACTTTGAGTAGTCAGGGGCCAAAGGTCCCATGGGTCAAAGTGAGGATGATGCACCTTTGAGCCATCCTTGGTTTTTTATTCCCCTCTCTTGTCTACCTTGTCATCTCTTCTCGGGGGTAGCACGGTTAGCTCAATGCTGTTACACCGCCAGCAACCTGAGTTTGAATACCGTGTTGTTTGTACATTCTTCCTGTGTCTTCATGGGTTTACCATTGGTGCTAGAGTTTCCTCACACACTCCAAAAATGTATGGTATTTGTAGGCTGTATTTGGACATACTGGCTTGTGGGTGGAAGAGCCTCCTACCAGACTGTACCTCTAATATTTTTTTTTAAATATTAAAAATAACAAAGTTTAGACTAGATTTTTGAGAGTCTGCATCAGACATGTGAATGATATGGACTGCCCAGCATAACTGATTGACAGTGACTACAGTCTGAATGTTGGCCTGGGAGAGGATACTGATATGAGTTCACTTATGAGATGTAAACAGGCAGAGAATAATTTATTGGTTGGAAATACATCAGGATGCTCTTTGTCAACTACAGTTCAGCATTTAACACCATCAGCCCCTCAAAACTGATCAGCAAACTCCAAGACCTGGGTGTTAATGCCCCACTGTGCAATTTGATCATGGATTTCCTCACCTCCAGACCACAATCAGTGAAGATCGGTAAGAACGTCTCCTCCACAATCTCAATCAGTACAGGACCACCATAGGATTGTGTTCTTAACCCTCTGCTCTACTCACTTTACACCCATGACTGTGTGGCTTGCTACAACAATAACATATCTACAAATTTGCTGACAATACCACAGTAGTGGGTTGTGTAAAGGAAGGGGATGAGTCAGAATACAGGATGGAGGTTGAAAGCTTGGCTGAATGGTGCACCAACAACAACCATGGACTCAATGTCACCAAAACTAAGGAGCTGATTGCCGACTTCAGGAAAGAAAAGCCAAAGGTATACAATCCAGTGATCACTGGGGAATCAGAGGTGGAGAAGGTGAGCAAATTTAAGTTCTTGGGAGTCACTATCTCAGAGGAACTTTCCTGGACCCAATACGCCAATGGCATCATGAACAAAGCATCTCAGCACCTCTACTTCCTCAAGTTAGGTTAATATGACACCTGGCAAATTTCTACAGAGGTGTGGTAGAAAGTGTGTTGATCAGCTGCATAATGGTCTGGTACAGGAATCCCAATGCCCCTGAGCATAAAGCCATCCAAAAGGTATTGGCACAGCCCAGAACATCACAGGCAAAACCTCCCCACTATTGAGGACATCTACAGGGAATGCTGCCATCGGAGAGCAGCAGCAATCATCAAAGACCCTCACCACCCAGCACACGCTCTGTTCTCACTGCCGCTCTCAGGAAAGAGGTACAGGTGCCACAAGACTTGCACCACCAGGTTCAGGAATAGCTGCTACCCCTCCACCATCAGAATCCTCAACGACAAAGTCATAGACTCATTTAAGGACTCTTTCTTGTGCACTTTATTGATTTCCTTTGTTCTCTTGTATTGCACAGTTGTTTACATTCATTATCTGTTTTATAGTTCTTTTATTTGCTAACATGTTTATACTGTGTACGGTTTATTTCCTCCATTTACCAATTAGTGGTAATTCTGCCATGCCTACAGGAAAAAAGGAATCTCGTGGTTGTATGTGATGTCATGTATGTACTCTGACAATAAATCTATTAAAAAAATATCCAACCATTGGATTTGGAGAATTTTGTGGAGACAGCATTTGGCTTCTCTTCCACTTAGGCAGTGTCTGGGGATCAAGGATCTTTAGTGCCTTGAGATGTCTGTGCTGTAGGTAAAAGCACATAGAAAATAAAGGATCATTCAGCTGTTCCAAATAGAATCATTGCGATGCCTTCCCTAGATAAAATGGGATTTCAGTGCACTGGGATGTCTGTAAGATAAATAGTTCCTTAAACCTCAGTCTTACCAACAAACAATCCCTCATAAATCCCTATCAAACCACCTTTTCCCAATCGACTGCCTATGATCTCTGAATACAAGGTCCTAACCCTACAATTTGTCATCCTAACTTCCCGGTCTCTAACTGTGAGATCGTCTATCTCTATGCTGTTGATTCCAAGCCCAAGCCCCCAAACTAACATCCCACAATCTCTCAACTCCAAGATCTCAAACTCCTGATGTTGCCTGAAATGTTGATTTGAAGATTTTAACCCTGTTATCTCTTACCATAAATGCCCAGAGTCTCATATCCCAAACACATCCTTGGTAGATTTGCAGATTTTCTCATTTAATTCCACAAATGATGTCATTTTCTAAACTTCCTACCCTGCAGTTCTGAAACTTTTCTCTAACTCAAGATCTAATCCCTTCACCTTCCAACTCGCAACTCCTTGAGTTGACTCTTAAAACTCTCTGATCTACTACCCTATAATTCCTTCATGACCAAGTCTTCACCCTATCAATCTGTTGCCACTGCAATCCCCCAACTCCAGTCTTAAATGTCCTCTGATCTTGGACCCTGTGATTTCACCCCATGTCCAAGTTTTTATCCACCTCCTACCCATCCCTAATCCCTACTAATGTAATATCTTGCAATCCTCTAGTTTCAACCCTCAATCCAACCCATCAATTCACTATCTCATGACCACTTCTATCCAATGCCACATTCTTGTGATCCACCAAGTTCAATCCCACCCACCTGTTCCACCTCACATTTCCCTTCATCAATGACTAAATCCTCTTCAATCTATCATCCCATGATCCCTCACTCCAACAAGCAATCTCCAGATCTGCCACTCCAGATCCACTGTGCCCAAAAACCCTGATTCCCTGATCTACCACATCCAAGGCCCAACAGCTCTATCCTCATCTATCTTACCTTGATTTGAAGTTCGTTTATTATCATCTGACTGTACATATACAACCAGGGAAACAGCATTTCTCCAGACCATGGTGGACACATATACACATACTGTACAATACACAGCAGATAATGATCACTTGTGTGAAGATATATAAAAATATATACATAAATATTTTGGAATAATTTACTTGTTTCATTTATGTGACTCAAGGTTGAAGGATACCATTCATCAATCTCAGTCTGCAGGAAGAACCTATTTCCTCGCCTGGTAGCCTTGATCTTGATGCTCCTGTACATCATTACTGATGATAGTAGGTCAAAAATCCTTTGTGATGAATAGAAATGGCCCTCAATAATTATTTGAGTCCTATTTTCCAGTCTTCTATTTCTAATGGTCCCTTAACCAAAAAGAACTTTCAACATCCTTTCCAAACCACTTTGATATTATCCACCTCTTCCTTCTCAATGAGTACCATAAAGAGACAAGGATCTGCTGATTTGGAATGTAGAGCAAAAGAACAAACTGCAAAAGGAAGTTAAAAAAAAAGTAAGTCTGCAGGCACTGTGGTTGCAGTAAAAACCCAATGCTGGAGAAACTCAGCAGGTCAAACAGTGTCATTTATATAGCAAAGATAAAGATACATAACTAATGTTTCAGGCTTGAGCCCTTCATCAACATATGGAAAATTGTCAGCATGCACCTGAACTAAATGATGGTGGGGCGGAGGGGGGGAAGGGTTGGGGGAGGAGCACGGACTCAAAGGCAGGAGGTAATAGGCGGAGAAGTGAGGGATGACACAGCAGCAAGCAGGGGGAGGAGCGATGGCTCTGTAAATAGAGAGGGAAGGGGGTGGAGAGCTGAGGAAAAGGAGACAAAGGGAAAAGGGAGAGGAGGGAGAATGGAGAGTAGGTTAGCAGAAACTGGAGAAGTCAATGTTAATGCCACCCAGTTGGAGAGTGCCCAGATGGAAGATCAAATCTTGTTCCCTTAATGACATTACAGGTCATGTGCTACACATTTCCTCCCACTCCAACATAATTGAAGAATCATGAAAATCTGGGAGCATATCACCCTGAGATTGCCAATGCACATAGCCTCAGTTTTTAAAGCATATGAAACTTGAAACCTCATTTACTGATGAATCATTCTGTACCAGGCATTTCAGAGCGGCTTTCTGCAATTTGTGCCTCATTGACCATCTCGTACCTGGAAGTGGTGTGGGAGGTTAATTGGGGGGTGGTTTGCCTATCCCACAGAAGATCAGTGTATCTGCTCTTACCCCATAATCTTCCCCCTTTTAAGGCAGCCTTTCATGCAGCTGTTTGAAGACTGCCATAGGGTATGTCACTTCAAGTTCTAAATCTTGTTCCAGTGATCAGTGCATCAGTTATGCTGCTGTAAGCGTTTGCCAGCTCCCATTATAGATCATAGAACTGTAAAGTGCCATACAGGCCCTTCGGCACACAATGTTGTGCCTCTATAAAAGGTGCTGGCTTTTCACGCTATTTATGCCTCTCATAGACTAGAGTTTTTCCATCACCAGACAGGTGGAGACTGAGGGGAACCCCCTCAAATGGCAGAAGCGGTAGTCATGACAAGGTGTCACAGTGGTGGCTGTAGTGTAAATAGAGAATAAGTAACAATGTACAATGATGGAAATGTATGGACATGACACAAAGGATTTGAAAAGACTTTTTGGAAGTAATTTATTGTGATAAGTCTATTTTTGGAAAAAAAAATTCTATTACATCTCCACTCATCCTCTGTAATTCTAAAGAGAAAAGTCCTAATTGGGTCAACCTTTCTTCATAAAACACATTCTCCAATCCAGGCACTGCCCTGGTAAATTTCCTCTACTCCTTCTCTAAAGCTTCCACATTCTTCCCACAATGAGGTGACCAGATCTGAACACAATACTCTTAAGTATTGGAAATGCATAGTTCCCACTTTAATACATAAATCACAGATCTCCATAATAAGTTTTTTTAGTATATTTTTGACCTACATCACAATTTTTTGGAGGTCCTGTCTAGAACTCTAATGTCGAAATGGATCCATCCTCAAAATTGTTCAGCAGTTGACAGCTAGAATTGTGCACTAAAATGAGATCCAACAGGTTTCCAATGGGAGCTACAGGAAAAAAATATTCCCATTGGTCATATCTTTGAGGGTGCACTTGAAAGACACTTCACCCTGGACACCCATAGTGTAGCTGTATAATTGTAAGGATGGAAAATATAGCAGAGGGAGGACATTTTATAGGAATGGACATCTCCCCATGGGTTTATCTCCCATGATCAGCTTTTAACTTATGAGTGGTTTCATGCCACTGAAAAGTGTGGGATGAGCAATCGGCCAGAGATTGCAGCATGGACTATGATATCATTTCAATCTGCAAAACAGAGATGCAATGTCCTCTTCATTATTTTGTGAGTGTTTCATGAAGTTCAAAGGTTGCACACAAAAGGTCTAATTTATGTTGGTAATGAAGGAACCGACTTACTAAGTAATTTGGTATGCAGTTGATTCGAGGATCATTTCAAATTTGCCAGCTGGTGCAATGTCAGCTGGAAATGACTGAATTGTAATGAAAACTTCCCAGGTTAAATCAATGAGGTGCCCAGTTTGCTCACAAAAAAACAGACATTAATTGATCTAATTTCTAGCCTACCAACCTTCAATGGTTTGCCCCATAGATTTATTTAAATTATATTGGTACTCTTAGGATTCAATTACAAGAAGTGATTACTGAACTTAGATTGTATTCCTAAGAAGTCAAATGGGCAATGATGAATTTGATTTAAATTTTCAAGGGGAGCTGATAGGACAGTTGTAGAGGAACAAATTCTGCTGTTCAAGCAGTCTAGGACAAAGAATCATTGTCTAAAATTAGAACTAAACATAAAGACATCAGAAATGAAAGCTGAAGTAAGCCTGTTGCTCAATAAAATCGTGACTGATATTTCATTATAGTTACAGGGACCTTCAATATTTACACAGATTTATACGAACACACCATTACAATTAGATTGAGGGACAGATGAGTACTGAGTCTGTTTACACTAGAGTGGAACTGATTAGTGCAGAGAGATCAGTTATCAGACACACTTCTTGAGAGTCAATGTCCTGGAATTCTGGTAATTAGGAACTCATTGTATTTAGTTTGAAACTTTATGATGTTTCTAATTTCTAGTAATGACTCTGAGATTAGGATCAAAAAACAAACAGCTGGAGAAACTCAACAGGTCAGGCAGCATCTGTCGAGGCAGATGAAATGGTCGATGCTTCCAGCCTTGAGCTAGAGTGTTGACTATATCTCCTCCTCAAATACTGCCTGACCCGCTGAGTTCCTTCACCAGTTTGTTCTTTTGCTCCAGATTTCAGCATCTACAGTCTCTTGTGTCCATGAGATGAAGATGCTTTATTCAGCCTCAAAATAACTCCAAAATACAAAAACTGACAAATTTAAAAAGTGAATAGCTGTATTTTTTAGTGAAATTTGAGGATCAATGGAAAGAACATATTTAGCACAATAATCTTTCACTCGCATTACATGGCAGTCACAATGGACAGGAAATGGCTCTTCTTCATTGGACTGAAGAAAAGAATCACAAAAATCTCTGGGTTAATGCCTAATTTTATGCACGAATCATAATAATTGAACTCAAGTTAGATAATGCTTGTGATGACTTTCAGTTGAATCCATCAGGAAATCATCTTTCTCTTCTCTGCACTATTCATGCAATGTCCATTTTTTTTTATCCTTACCAACTTAAATTGGAGCTTTAATTGCAACCATCAACCTTTCTTGAAGCAATGAATAGTCACCATATAATTAGGACCATGTCACGCTATTTGAGGCATTTATTACAATTCTAAGAGCATTTGGGATTTTACATGGAATAGCTGCAGAACTTTAGTACAGGCTATTCAAATGTTGTCTAAGGTACATAGAATATGCTGAGGCTAGCACTTACTTGTTGAGACTCAATCCATTTATGGCAGATTTCCATGACCAGAGGTGCCTGTATTGGCAGTGAGTGACCATTGATTGGCATGAGTAACATATTGCAAAGAAATGCCCAACTGCAAAGAAACTATTCCCACAGGAATAATACATTGACAGGCTTATGTTTTACAAAGCATCACAAGATACTACAGGAAGATCATACTCTCCCTGAAGATCTTGGTCATTCTGATTTTCTGATCACTCTGCATTGGAGTGGACCCTCTCTCTGCTTCTTTACTGCCACAACTGACCAGACTATTGGTATCTTTCTGCAGTCCAAATATTTCTTCCTCACTATTAATCACTTCACCAATGATTGTGTCACCTGCACACTTCTATTTAATGCACCCTATACTGAGGGTCACTTCCCTAATATAGTTTATTGATTAGCAAATGCAGCATTCTTCATTTATCAAAACGAGCAGGTGTAAAAAGAAACAAAAATGCCGCTGTGCATCTATGGTGCTTACGCATGCTTGCACACAGGCAAAAGCCCACTAAATTTTAAAAGTTTAAGTTCTCACAATGTCTGGATTGTCAGGTGATTCAGACTTCTGGCATCTGGAGTTTTGGACTTCTACTGTACAAGAAGCAGGAGACTGAGTATTGTAATTGGAGTGGCTACTTGGAAACCCATCAGTAGCAGTCTTCTCTATTGCAAAAACACCCATCGACCATAATAGAACACTACATCACAATACAGGCCCTTCAGCCCACAATGTTGTGCTTCCTATCATTGATTCATTTTATATCCAATTTGACACTGTAGCTTGCACTCAAAGGGAATTTACCTCTTTGACTGGTCTTCTTTGACCAGACAAAACCTTATTTAATTCTCTGTAGACCCACATCAAATGCTCTGACTTAATTTACCCTTCGTGTAACCTCCTCTTCATTGTGTGTTGCTATGCAAATCGGAACTGTTTATTCTCAAAGGCACTAGCAAGTCTTTTGACATTTTAGTGAACTCATTTTAATTAATCAGTCTGTTTAAGATATTCATCATAACAGGTTTTCCATGTAAATGTGTTGACATTGATTCAACTTCTGTGAAGATCTATATAAAGTTTCCCTTCCACACATAAAGTTTGATTACTAAGCAATAAATTTCTTCAGAGTTCATAGTAGTGTGTTTACCTCAGCCAAAATGAATGATGTGAGAACTTTCAAGAGTCATATGGGAATTAAATGCTTCTACTTTCAGTCAACCATCAGGTAAACAAGTTATAACAGCTGCAAGATCATAATGGTTTTAGTTCACATAATTCAATCATATTTTTTTGATAGAAAAAACACTTCACATTTCAAATATAAGGACCAAAATTTCTGTAATCTTTTGTTGAGGAATTCTGGTCTGTCTGCTGTAACAGCAGAAACTAGCCACCTCAATTACACTCCCCATTCCCACACTGACATGTCAATCTATGGCATCATATACTGCCAGGTTGAAGCCCCTTGTAAATTGGAGAAACATTATTTTATAGCAGTCTCCTACCATCCAGCATCCATATCAACCTACAATTTCTAGGACACCACCCCCCCCCCCCCTCCACCCCTGCTCCTTTCCTTCTTTCTGGCCCCATTCCTCTTTCTTTACCTCTCTTTCTCCTCCCTCCCCTTCCTACCTGCCCATCATCTGCACCTTTCTTCCTCCAGCCTGCTCAACCCTTTCCCTTCCTTCTGCCTATCAGATTACATCTCTCTCAGTCCTCTTCACTTCCCCCATCACCTCTTAGCTCCTTTCCTTTCATCCCCCTGCCACCTGTATTCGCCTGTTGCCTGCTAACCTGTACTCCTTCTCCACCATTTTAGTCAGTGTCTGACTGGTTCCTGCTAATCCTGATAAAGGGTTTTCTGCCCAAAGCATTGACTATTGCTTTCCATATATTCTGCTTGACTTCCTCCAGCGCTTCCTTTGTGCATTCAATGCTTCAACTTTCCACCCTCTTTTTTATCAAATATTTTTCTGATATCTGTGAACTAAACTAATGCTGAGAGGGATAGTGCTGTATTAATAGCACACGTTAACAAGTTTGACACAAGTCATCCTGCTAAGACACATGGTGGCCACCAAGCTTGCATACAAGAGATCAACCAGCATGTGGAGTTGCTGAAAGAACTCAATGTGTAAGGCAGCATCTGTGGATGGAAAAAAATGGTCAACATTGCAGGTCGAGCATGTGGAGTTTGATACATTGTTTGAACAAAACAATCTAAGGCAAGCAGGTTTTCACTGGGCAGTTCAGGCCTGCTTCTGTATAAGACAAAAGGGATTAGACCTTACCTACCATGGAGCCTAGGGCATGGCTTCTTCTGGGTACGTCTTCCTTTAATTCATTTTCTTGGGGTACCTGATGACTGCATGGGTTTCCTCCGGGTGCTCTGGTTTCCTCCCACCCTTCTAAAATATATGGGTTTGTAGATTTATTGGGTGGCACAGGCTCGTGGGCTGAAAGGCCTTTTACCATGCTTAATGTCTAAATTTAATTTCATTTGTGGTAAAATGAACTGAAAAATCAAAAAAAATAAAGTTCCTTATTCCAAGCACCCACATGTTTCAATGGATGACAAAAAGACACAATTAAATGAATTCAGATTTCAAATAATCACATTTTTTAACAAAGTGCTGATTAATGAATTGTTTGGAAACTAAAAATAAATCTGGACAATTACAGAAATATAAGTTTGGTAAATTGGACAGAACATTTTCAGAAAATATGGTTCAAAATCCACCTACATTAGTTCTGCCAAAACCTTAAAATATATTTTGCACAGAATTGACAGCACAGGAAGAGGTCATTCAGGTAAAGTAATAGCAGCATTTATGCTCAACCAAACCTTCTCTCCTTTCTATCAACATATCCTTCTCTTCCTTTTACCTTCATAAATCAAGAACACAATGTGAGATGAGGTGAAGTAATAAAGCTGAAAACATTGCACATACTCACCAGATCAGGCAGCATCAGCCTGACGTATAGAGTGTTTCAAAAATCTCCTGTTTTTATTTCAGGTTTTCTCCATCTGCTGTAGAACACGAGCTGAAGTTTTCTAAGTAAAATATAGAGGGAAAAAGCATTTTGATTTTCCGAAGGCATTTTCATTGACAGAAAAGACACTTTAATGGTGCCAAAGCAATAATATTCTTAAATATTTAGAATGAACAGAAATTAATAAAATTGTTCTTATTATTGCAGTGGATCTGAACTTACTGAAAGAAGAGGTGAAACTCTATAGTTGCACACCACGTAACACATCAGTCTCTTTGCGAGAGGAACTCAAACGGACCGATACCATCTACTGGCCTGGTTGTCTACTGGTGAAACGCTGTGGAGGCAACTGTGCCTGCTGCTCACTTGGCTGCCAAGATTGTCAGTGTATCCCCATCAAAGTCTCAAAAAAATACCATGAGGTAGAACTAGTTGAATGATTATTTAAAAAATAAATGTTTTTAGTGGATTGCAATAATGTTGTTCAATAAAACTATTTTGAACTTAACTGGGGAAAAAAATGACAGAGTCGTGGGTCTCTGCATTCAGAAATTTTAACCCTTTAGATTCAACTCCTAAATATACAAGGAAATTTCATTGTCTTTTAAAACTCAACAAGTTTATCAGAGTCCAATTGATTAATATTGCAGCAGATTCATAAATCCTAGCTGTACAAGTCATAGAGTTTCACAGCATGAAGAGGCCCTTTCTATTTATCTCATCCATGGTGACCAAGTTGTTTACCTGGACAAATCCCATTTGCCTGTGCTTGGCCAATATGCTTCTAAACCTTTCCTATCCAGGTAGCTGTCTGAATATCAACCTGTTCCATATACCCATGATCCTCTGTGTGAAAAGATCCCTTATAAAATGTTCCCTTCTCATCTTAATCCTATGTCTTTCAATTTTAGAATCTACTACCCTGGGAAAAGGACTGTGACCATTCAACATATCTATGCCCTTCATGGTTTTGTATACCTCTGTAAGGTCACTTGTCAGCCTCCTTTGTTCCAATGAAGAAAGTCCCTGCCTATTCAGCCTCTCTTATAACTAAAGATCTCCAGTCCCAATAACATCCTTGTGAATCTTTTTTTCCACCCTTTCCAGTTTATTCCTAGTGAGGGCAACCAGAAATACCTTTGATGCTCTATGTATTGGCTTGCCAATGTTTTGTCAAGCTCTAACATGATATCTTAACTCTAGTACTCAGAGCTGTGACAGGTGAAGACAAGCATACCAAATGCCTTCTTCATCACTCCACTTACCTTTATTGTCCCCTTCAGGGAACCATGTATCTGGACCCATGGCTCTCTCTTCTCTGCAACATGCTCTAGGGCCCAACCATTTACTGTGCATGTCCTGCCTTGTTTTAACTTATTAAAGTGCAATATCTTGCACTTGTCAAAGTAGAATGTAGGATATTTTTCCCATTTAATCTGCATGACATGCCTAACATATTGATAGATCCAAACAACCCATGGTTCTTATGCTCTAAGTATAATTGAATGACAACAAATTAAAAACTAAGTAGAATGTTGCAGTGGGAATATTAGTCTAAGTGATGCAATACATATATTGATTATATATTTAATTGATCATTGGAGAGAGAAACTTTAAGACCAAGCTTTTTTTTTCCAGATCAAAATTCATTCTGAGGAGGGAAAGAGCTGAGTGAGGGGTTCCCCATTTCTGATGCATCTATTCATATCCAATAACAAAGAGGGGGACAGAGATAAAGTGATAGGAGAAACTTGGTAAAAGAGAAGCAGAAGAGAGGAACTGGTCAAAGGGAAGGTGGAAACACGAAGGCCAGAATTTAACATAGGTATCCTCGTTCCATAACTATTAGACATTGTTATGCTGACTTCAGGGTGTCCCCCCAAAAAAGAATCTGAGGTTAATGGCAGTCAATAAAGATACAGTGCAAAACTTAGCAAAAAACATTTTCTAATATAATCTAGTTTTCAATTATTGGCCTTAACAATTACAAAATAATGGATGAAGTGACAAGAATGTAAGGGCTAGATGAGAACAGCATCTGTAAAAACAAAGATGAACCACATTTATTAGCTGTTTTAACAACTTAAAATTGATTTTTGTATATAGTAAGAATGCTGAGAAACATTGCATTTCCATTACACTTACCACATTCTGATATGTTTTTATTTTGTAACTGCTTTTTTAAAGATGTAACATTCATTTCTGTTGAGTACTGGGTGTCACAGTCTGATAGTCACATGCATTTCTTTGGCATATCAGGTTAACTGAGTTTCCGGAAGGCCAGAAGAGAATATGACATTATTATGCTCATTTCAAGATCACTGATATTATAAAGACTGCTTTAGAGAAGGGCTATGTTGGAGCAGACTCCTTTATAATCTAGTTGAAGCTTTCTGGGTTTTTTTGTATGCCAGTACTGGAAAATATCTGATGTCTGATAAAATCTAATCATGAGTGAAGTAAAATCCTTTCATCCAGCGCAGTGATTTAATTTAATGGCCTGCAACTCTTTCAGGTTCTTCAGCTACGATATAGGAGCCCTGGGAAACCACTGCAAAAATCTCTTGCAGACGTGGGATTGGAGCACCATGAAGAATGCAGCTGCGCATGTAAAGAAAAAACAGGAGGTTAAATCAGTTTGGTCTTTGAAAGCATTTACCTTACAGAGAATTAAACCTTAGAGCAATGGAGCCCTTTGTGCATTATCTTTCTTAGAAATCACAGTCATCTCAGTTTTTGATTTTCCACTTCCTAGCTTTTTAATGGATCTTGGGTAAGATCGGCTCTCCTGTCTCTGAATGGAACTGCAAAATATTTATACAGGGGGAAGAGATCGGCAGCCAAATGAAGTTTGAATTGCTAGATGACAGAAAAGAAAATGGCTCTTGCATTGCACATCAGGTTCCCTTTCTCTCTTTCATCTTTGGAAGGATAAAAATGTAATTTAGTTCACTGTTCCAGTTCTGAATCCAGTAAAAGGTCAGAAAATACTTTTTTCAGGAAAAACAGCTCATCTGGAGTCACTTACTGTTTACATCTTTAACTTTGTGAGTTACTAACAATGTTGCTGAATACTTCCAAGAAACTCTGTTGGTTTTGTGGCGCTTCATCCTCAAGTGACATTATGTTCTATGAGCAGTAAACTTTTATTCCATGCACAATTTGTAAAGAGAATTGTCCCTCTGCGACTTCAGCAGCAATGTCCTGTCATGTATATCCCAGTGAGGAACATATTGGGTAACCACAGAATTTGATGAGATTGAAGACTTGCTTTGATAGACTTTTCTGAGGGTGTTGCCTGAAAGTGTGTACATTTTCAAAATCTTCTCATTTAGGCTAATGTGGCTTAAACTTTTTTTTATATCACATTGAATGTATCTATTTTGTACCAAACTTATTTAAGAATTTAGCTCTTTGGATTCTCGTGATTTACAATACTTTGCAAAGAAAGGGAAATGGGTTGATGTGATTAAAACACAGCCATATCATTGCACTGTTCGGGTTGGTGCTTTGTATGGGAGCTATTATTCCAAAGATTGTACTTACCAGAACTTCTAGTCAGTTGTTTTCTTTGTTCATAAAATAGTTGTATCTGTACTTTAATTCAATCCAATTTTTCTTGTCTTCATTGCAAAGGAACAAATAATGAGAAAATATATTGACTTTCAACTGACATGTATTCACTCGGTGTCAACAATCGGCTACTAACCAAGCTTGTAAATGATGATAATTTAACCAGAGCAACTGGATAATTAAAATGTTCCATTACAAAGAAACAAGGCCAGTACTTTTAAAAATTGAGACATTTTTGATTAAAAATCTATGTTCAACAAATCAGTTTCAAAACAAAGCAAAACTGAATCTGTCATACAGTGATATTTATTTAATTTTAAATTAAATCTTAAAACCTCACTTGTAACAGCTAATGTAGCAAAAACAAGAACTGTAAAACTCACAAATATTTCAATATGTTATCCATGATTTTTTGGCCACGGACTAATCAATTAACTACATATTTATTCTGTACATAGTGCTATAATGACCTTGATTTTGATTTGAAATGCGAAATCCAATCTTTCATAGAAACAATGTAGGGGAAAAAAAAACAATCTGTGCTTTCATCAAACAAAGGAAGAGGTAGATATTAGACTTTATTTGGAACATAACAATCACTGTAAAATCTATTCAAGGAATTTATTAAAATAATTCAAATTGAGAAACTTGTTTTGCAGTGAAGTGAATCTTTAAAAAAAGATATTTAAGAATTTTTGATGTGTATAAAATGGTCGAACTACAGTTCCTAAAGGGGTAGGCGTGAGACATTGACAATTATGGTGCTGACGTTTGTCCTAACTTTTAAATATTTTGAATGGGACAAGAAATTCTGTTGTGTTGGTATGAAAGAAAAATTCAGTTAAGACAAACATGGTTAAAATGTGCTGAATGAAAAGTTCTTGCCAGTACTTTAGAGGACATGACTTCTGGACATAGACTACAACCATGGTGAAAATCCCTAAAAGATTGCTACATATAAGCTATTATTTCATAAGGACTACCCCATGTGAAAGCAAGTTTTAACTGCAAGAATATACAATGCAATGACTATATTGTCAATTTGGTGTATACCAACTCAATTACTTGTGGAAGATGGAAGAGTGCTTGTAAAGGAGATGTCAGGATGATCACTGAGCAAAACTTACACTTTATGAACTTCCTTGTTCTCACACTCAGCAGGTTGCAAATCCTCTGATTCATCCAGGGCTTATGGTTGGGGAACACCTGGTATTTGTGCATGAGCATACACTCGTCCACACAGGGGTTGATGAAGTCGGTGACACCTGTTGCCTATTCATTCAACTCTATAGATGAGTTCTTGAATATGTTCCTGTCTACCAATTCATAGCAGTCCTACAGATGCTCCTTTGCCTCCCTCAACCATACTTTTGCCATCTTCACTACTGGTGCTGTGGACCTCAGTCTCTGCTTGTACACTGGGAGCAGAAGTACAGCCAGGTGATCAGTCGTGGTATGGCTCGGTAGGCATTCTTCAATGTGTTGGCTCCCCTAGTCTTGCATGTGACGTATGTTGATAGCAGTCAGGGACTTCTTCAGCTTGGCTTAATTGAAGTCATCGACACTCATCAGGAAGGCATCAAGATGTGCTGTCTCATAGCTGTTAATCACAGTGCTGAGTCCCTCCAATGCCAGCCTGATGTTAGCCTGGGACAGAAGGTACACTGTGACCAGGATGATGGCAGTAAACTCCATCAGCAGGTAAAATGGGCAGCACTTGATCGCCAGATTTTCCAGGTCAGGGGAGAATGACTGGGACATGACTATCACATTTGTGCACCACAATGCATTGATGATGGCACTAACGCCACATTCCATGGTTTCTCCTGTCACCCATTTCATAAATACCTTTTGAGTCTCTGTAGAGTTATGGTCCATCCTCCTGTTACCTTCGGAATGTATCTGGAAGCAAGAGTATTCTGAGCAGTGGTGATGATGGTGTATCACCTTCTGCAAGCAGATTTGTAATCAAGCACTTACACTGAGAATGCTTGGTGCATTGTAGTGAAGGTCTCTGTATTCTGAAAGCAGTCTGCCATTGGATCATTTTGATGGCTGTATCTGTAATTCCACGCAGAAGCAAAGGGGACAATATTGATATTTATTTCATTTCAGAAAAAGAAATTTCATTCCCTTCTGTCAAAGTACAAACCAGTAGAAGACATGAGCATATGAATTCCAGGTTTCCAAAGTTTGAGGGGGTGATTGGATGCATTCATATGAACTTGAATCTCCAGAGAAAATGAATGATATTTGGCATTGTCAGGAACAAGCATATGGGGAGCTCATATAATCTTCCCCTTGATTATCAGTTGGTCTGCAGGACACCAACATCCACATCTACCTTTTGCCTACTGCACCTCACAGGGTGCAGGCCCTTGAGGAACATGACTAGCCCTTCTTTGGTATTTTCTCCTTCCTTGGTTCCTCACCTCCCCTTGTTGTTGTGCTGCAAAAATCTGATGGGAAAGCTACAGAGGCACCAGGCATTGAATGTGGAGTCTCATCATGGTCTGTGAGATATAAGGCCATTGCCTGGTCACATCAGGGATGCCCTGCACCAGGTTTCACACTTCATCATTATCATTTTATGGTGCACACTCCATAGTTTGGAACCTATCATCCTCCAACAGTTGGATGAAGAAGAGAATGGGAGCAGATCATGATGAAGACAGGCTCTCTCAAGGCGTACTGTCAGGATCTCACAGCCTGGAGAGTTGCTGGAAGACCTCCTCTTTTGGGTTCACGACTACGCGCTTAGCATTTGTTTGTATATGAAACTTGTTATGAATCAACCTTTGAAATTGAAGCAACAAGATGATATGCTGGCATATTGTTGCCAAGCAATGAGATTTGCATCAAATGCAAGAAACACCACTTACATTAGACATTCAATAATATCAATCTGTCCCAAATAATTGAGCCACAGCATGTGAAAGGTTTCCAGAACTGTGATTCCGCTCTTCTCCCCAATTCACTCCTGTCCTAAAGCTGAAATCTTGCTTGAATGGTGTCAGAACTCATGGCTCCCTAAACTACAGATAAAATTCACAGTCTTCTTAGAGAAGATATTTTCTGAGACCATTTTTCCTAGATTTTCCTTCTGCATGGAATGTCAATCCTGTGAAGTCCCAGCTCCTCACACTTTTACAACCACTGAAATGATTAACACTTAGTGTGGGCTATTGTGAAATCAAGGAGTTATGTAAGCTAGAAAAAAACCTGCTCTTCAACAAGGAACATAGAAGAAGACAGCACTCATACAGATACAATGATAAACTGCCCTTCCCCCTTGTTGTACATGCTTTTACAAGGCAAACATTTCCACCTGATAAAGTCTTGAGATTTAGGTTCTGGAAGCATTTATTTGATATGCTGATCAAGCATTTGTCCTCACTGATGTTTGTAGTGTTCGGTGTGTGGTGAAACCACTATTGTATATATTTTCTATATGTAAATGTCATGACCTTTCCTGGTTGACCCTGATCTTACTGGCCGGCTCGTGACTCCTCCCCTTTCATCCCCATAAAGGCTGTCATGCCACAAGCCTGCCCCCAGTTCGAGTCCGGGTCAGTGTGAGAGGGATGCTGTCTTAGTTCTTGCAAATAAAAGCCTTCAGTTTTGGCAACTTCAGACTTTGTGAAATTGATCATGCATCACTGTGCTCAAAAGTAGAGGACACAACATTTTTATTTTTGGGATGACAGAGCCAGGATCATGTATAATTTTTATAGTTTCCCTGTACTGTTTTTTTAAATGCTTTTGTTACTTTCAAAGAGTCAAGGAGCTCTGAAGTGAACATTAAACTGTCTGATATTTAATTGGGTTATATTTTCAAGTACTGTAGTACCTTCTGCAGCAAGGCAAGCAGTTAACTTTGAATTTTCACATTAGATGATCCTTTGCAAAATGAACTTCAATGTGTTAATTAACATGGCAGTTTTTGATATCACATTATTTCCATAAAGAATGTAAAAACAAGGAAAGCCTCTTGGCCCATCAAAGGTCATTTATCTTTTGCTGTATTCATCAAATCTTCCAGAGTGTAGAATCGACACCAGAAGTGAAGATAACAAATTTTAAGGCAACCTTTTGCAAAGACCTTGGGACAAAATTTTTCAAGAATAAACCATTTGTGCCCCAAGTTTATTGCTTCACCTCAAAAACATAATCATGGTTAAAATCAATCTGAGTTATCTGATTGGGGCAGCTTAGCTTTATTTCAGTTGTCTTCATCGAAGGTGTTGAGCGTCTTCTCAATTGCTTCAGGCGATTAGAACTAGGGGCTGAGGAAGGTGACTTGGAAGTGTTGAGCTTGGGGTCCACCAATGGACTGGTCAGGAAGTTATGCGGCAATGGAGGCACAGCATCAGAGGAGGTGAAGGGATCCATGGACACTCAATGACCTCTGAAGGGACTCTCTTTTGCCTCCCTTGCCTTGATAAGAGTGCTGGACTAATGGCACCTCGTTGTGTGCCTTTACAGAGCAAACAAAGGAAATTCATTTTTGCATATTTTGTGCACATGCCAATAAATTGAATCTTGAAACAAATGAAGGCATTCTAATGCTGAAGATTTCACCGAAGTCTGGGAAGAGGGAAATGGCTACATCAGGATAACATCTCCGGGAAAAGGCCAAGGATTTTCAGGGTTTAAGATAGGAGCAGGACCTTTCTTTTACATAGGCCCTTCAGTACAGCAGATGGTCACAAGATGGTTTATGGGAATATTATTAAATATGGTATGATAGCAAGCCACACAAATAAATATTAGCACAGAGGAATTTTCTTCATTGCCAATAAGGTCTTAAAGCCTGAGAAATGGACACCAGAATGGGTGTCGGGGTGTTGAGTCAAATCATGCGATATTAATTTTAAAGTTTATTAATTTGGAGATGTCTCCAATCCGTACCACCCATATACACCCAAGTGTCTGATGCCTTATGCCTTTGGAATGTGGGAGGAAACTGGAGCAGCTGGACGAAACTCACGCGGTCATGGGAAGTACATACAAACAGCCCAAGATATTTAGGTACAAATATTCCCAATACATTTTTTTTTAATTTAGACATACAGCACAGTAACAACCCATTTCGGCCCACAAGTCCATACCGCCCAATTTACACCCAATTAACCTACACCCTGATACATTTTGAATGGTGCGAGGAGAGCGGAGCTTACGGGGAAAACCCATGCAGACATGGGGAGAATGTACAAACTCTTTACAGACAGCATGGGATTCAAACCCTGATCATGCCTTTCAGTAAATATTTCAAGTTTTGAAGAGTATTTCTTGGGTGTCACTTGGGCTAAGTGTGCACTAGATGCTGGGTGGTTTCAGTGGAAAAGGAAATAGAGTTAATGTTTTAAAGTGAAATAAAATAAACAAATTAGTTTTAGGTTGCAGGAAGGAAATATTTGGGATAGAGTGAGATGAGTTGGTTTAATGGAGGTAATTAGATGGTGATTATCCTTTTTGTCTATGTTACGTGTGACCGATTGCAATACTGTGAGATGTGTTCGTAAGGTCTTGGTGTGTTCATGGAGAGACAATAATTGAGCCAAGTCAGATGGATGACAGAGTAGAAATGGCCGTTTTGGTCCATACAGAGAAAGCAAGTTACTTAAAATTAGAGAATTCAATACTGAGTCCAGAAAACTGCAACATGCTCAGATGGAAGAAGATGTGTTATTCATCAAGTTTGCTTTGGATCACATTATAGCATTGCAATGGCCACAGACTGATAGGTTGTAGTGTGATTAAGCTAAAAGGTGCCCCTGCAGATAGAACTCAAGTGCTCTGTGAGCAATGTTCTCTCTAATTTTTAGTAGTCAGTGTGCGCAAAAATCTTATGTTGTGCAATTTTGTTTTTCATGACAAAAGTATGGGTGGACTGAATGCTTGTGCAAATGTAAACTTGAAATTGTTTCAAGATAATTTTGTCATAGCCTAACTCTCATGGCTAATAAAACCGTTTTAATATAATCCAAGTATGATTGCATGCTACAAGGTAACATATTTAGTTAAGATTTTATTCTATAATTTGAACTACTTTGTTTAGTTTGTTGTTCCATTAATTTAAACATCAATGAGTATTTTTTTTATTTTTACATGATGCAATGTCAAAATAAATTAATAATAATAATAACTCCCATCAATTATTAAAATTGCTGGAAATGGGTAAATCAATTCAAATTTGACATAGTAAATCAATAATTTTTCAATAAAAACTCAGAAACCTATCTAACGAATTTGAAACAGATCATCGTAAACTTCATGATATGAATACTGTCCATCAAACATGCCTGCAGCCATGCTGAAACTGTACAAACCTGGACAGGAAAGGTGAGGTGGCGTAAATTAGTGAAGGGCGAATGTGGCATTTGGGAAAAAAAATGGCGAACTAGTTAACAGAAACAGTTAGCTAAGAGATTATTTTCAATAAGTATAATTATTAATTACTACATTATTTTAGGTAACTAATCTTTAGTGTGCACATTAATTTCCTTTGTGCACTGGTTGCAAAATATGTGTGCACATGCGCACATAGCTTAGAAGGAATGGTGTCTGTGTGGCTTGATTATCCAACTTACAATTGATTTGTCTCTTGCAGAAGTGCAAGTGAATTCCTGATTCACCTGGAAATGTCTCCCCCTCCCCCTTGTTGGTGAGAACTGAAGGGGTGAAAGGACAGGTGGTGTATCTTTTGCAGTTGTTTCATCTTGTGTAAGAACATAGAATAGTGGTCACTGTTTAAAAACAACTGCCACCCATGTTAGAGAACTATGAGACCCATCTCATGTAATTGAGTTGCACACCTTTGAAATTTCCCTCCTGTATGGTGGAATGGAATCAAAGCCTTTGAATATTTGTAAGGCAGAAGTAGGTGGAGTCTTGACAAACAATGATGGTGGGGCTGGGGGTTCAGAGCTTATTGGGAGTAGGCAGGAGTGTGAAGTCAAACATTATCTGTAGGAGGAACTCAATGGGTCAAGCGACATTAATGGGAAGAAAGGAATAGTTGAAGTTTCAAACTGAAACCTTTTATTGAAACTGGTTAAATGGAGTATGGTGTTGATGCCACAGTCATATTAGCAATGATAATATGAATCTTGAAAATGAACAGAAGTATTCAACAAGGCACTTTCCAAAATGCATAATATAGAAGAGACCACATTGCAGGGAGCTAAAACTGCATGGTAAATTTAGAGTAGTGGAGATATATTGTCACAAAGAGACTGTGTTTTGACCGCTGATCAGTGAGGATAGAGGAACAGGCAATACATCTCCTTCTGGTGCATATGAAAATTAAGTAGGAAGTATAAAAATTGCAAAGTGTAATCCATGGAATATGAAGGCTGACAAAGGAAAATAATGTCCATTTTAACAATTATTATAGAGAATGCTTAGCAAGTTAAACAGCATCAGTGGAGAAAAAGAAAGATTTAATGTAACTGGTCAATAGTCTTTCAACTGAGGTTTGTTTTTAAATAATATCTTCTGCTTCTACTTCTTCTTTGGCTTGGCTTCGCGGACGAAGATTTATGGAGGGGGTAAATGTCCACGTCAGCTGCAGGCTTGTTTGTGGCTGACAAGTCCGATGCGAGACAGGCAGACACGGTTGCAGCGGTTGCAGGGGAAAATTGGTTGGTTGGGGTTGGGTGTTGGGTTTTTCCTCCTTTGCCTTTTGTCAGTGAGGTGGGCTCTGCGGTCTTCTTCAAAGGAGGTTGCTGCCCGCCAAACTGTGAGGCGCCAAGATGCACGGTTTGAGGCGATATCAGCCCACTGGCGGTGGTCAATGTGGCAGGCACCAAGAGATTTCTTTAGGCAGTCCTTGTACCTTTTCCTTGGTGCACCTCTGACACGGTGGCCAGTGGAGAGCTCGCCATATAACACGATCTTGGGAAGGCAATGGTCCTCCATTCAGGAGACGTGACCCACCCAGCGCAGCTGGATCTTCAGCAGCGTGGACTCGATGCTGTTGACCTCTGCAATCTCGAGTACTTCGACGTTAGGGATGAAAGCGCTCCAATGAATGTTGAGGATGGAGCGGAGATAACGCTGGTGGAAGCGTTCTAGGAGCCATAGGTGATGCCAGTAGAGGACCCATGATTCGGAGCCGAACAGGAGTGTGGGTATGACAACGGCTCTGTATACGCTTATCTTTGTGAGGTTTTTCAGTTGGTTGTTTTTCCAGACTCTTTTGTGTAGTCTTCGAAAGGCGCTATTTGCCTTGGCGAGTCTGTTGTCTATCTCGTTGTTGATCCTTGCATCTGATGAAATGGTGCAGCCGAGATAGGTAAACTGGTTGACCGTTTTGAGTTTTGTGTGCCCGATGGAGATGTGGGGGGGCTGGTAGTCATGGTGGGGAGCTGGCTGATGGAGGACCTCCGTTTTCTTCAGGCTGACATCCAGGCCAAACATTTTGACAGTTTCCGCAAAACAGGACGTCAAGCGCTGAAGAGCTGGCTCTGAATGGGCAACTAAAGTGGCATCGTCTGCAAAGAGTAGTTCACGGACAAGTTTCTCTTGTGTCTTGGTGTGAGCTTGCAGGCGCCTCAGATTGAAGAGACTGCCATCCGTGCGGTACCGGATGTAAACAGCGTCTTCATTGTTGAGGTCTTTCATGGCTTGGTTCAGCATCATGCTGAAGAAGATTGAAAAGAGGGTTGGTGCGAGAACACAGCCTTGCTTCACGCCATTGTTAATGGAGAAGGGTTCAGAGAGCTCATTGCTGTATCTGACCCAACCTTGTTGGTTTTCGTGCAGTTGGATAATCATGTTGAGGAACTTTGGGGGACATCCGATGTGCTCTAGTATTTGCCAAAGCCCTTTCCTGCTCATGGTGTCGAAGGCTTTGGTGAGGTCAGCAAAGGTGATGTAGAGTCCTTTGTTTTGTTCTCTGCACTTTTCTTCGAGCTGTCTGAGGGCAAAGACCATGTCAGTAGTTCCTCTGTTTGCGCGAAAGCCGCACTGTGATTCTGGGAGAATATTCTCGGCGACACTAGGTATTATTCTATTTAGGAGAATCCTAGCGAAGATTTTGCCTGCAATGGAGAGCAGCGTGATTCCCCTGTAGTTTGAGCAGTCTGATTTCTCGCCTTTGTTTTTGTACAGGGTGATTATGGTGGCATCACGAAGGTCCTGAGGCAGTTTTCCTTGGTCCCAACAAAGCTTGAAAAACTCATGCAGTTTGACATGCAGAGTTTTGCCGCCAGCCTTCCAGACCTCTACTGGTCTGGCAAGCCTTCGGATGAACGACGCCTATCTGGTGTAGGCTTCATGGTCAAGAACTTCATTGCCTCCAAACTCGAAAACCTTCCGACAGGCCACTCGGACCGAATCATGTCCATGTGACTCCCCCTTCAAAACAAGCGTTGCATCACCCTCATCAGTGTCTATGCTCCAACCCTCCAGGCAGAACCAGCAGAAAAGGACAAGTTCTACACTGACCTGTGCAACCTCATCCAACGCACCCCTACAGCCGACAAGGATGTCATCCTTGGCGACTTCAACGCTTGCATCGGCAAAGACTCAGAAACCTGGCCAGGAATCCTGGGCAAGCATGGCGTCGGCAAGTGCAACGACAATGGGCGCCTCCTGTTGGAGTTCTGCACAGAACAGCGGCTTGTCATTACAAACACCCTTTTTCAGCAGAGGGACAGCCTTAAGACTACCTGGATGCATCCCCGATTCAAACACTGGAACCTCCTGGACTACATCCTGGTGCGAGAAAGTGACAAACGAGATGTGCTCCACACCAGGGTCATGCCCAGCGCGGAATGCCACACAGACCACCGGCTAGTTCGCTGCAAGCTCAACCTTCACTTCAAGCCAAAGCCCAGGAACAGTAAAGCCCCCAGAAAGAGGTTCAATGTTGGAAACCTGCAGTCAGACGAAGCGAGAGGAAACTTCCAGGCAAACCTCAAAGCAAAGCTCGACGATGCAATCCGCCTCACAGACCCGTCCCCTGAAACCCTCTGGGATCAGTTGAAGACTACCATACTGCAATCCACTGAAGAGGTACTGGGCTTCTCCTTCAGGAAAAACAAGGACTGGTTCGACAAAAACAGCCAGGAAATCCAGGAGCTGCTGGCAAAGAAGCGAGCTGCCCACCAGGCTCACCTTACAAAGCCGTCCTGTCCAGAGAAGAAACAAGCCTTCCGTCGCGCATGCAGCCATCTTCAGCGCAAACTCCGGGAGATCCAAAATGAGTGGTGGACTAGCCTCGCCAAGCGAACCCAGCTCAGCGCAGACATTGGCAACTTCAGGGGTTTCTACGAGGCTCTAAAGGCTGTGTACGGCCCCTCACCCTAAGTCCAAAGCCCGCTGCGCAGCTCAGACGGCAAAGTCCTCCTCAGCGACAAGATCTCCATCCTCAACCGATGGTCAGAACACTTCCAATCTCTTTTCAATGCCAACCGCTCAGTCCAAGATTCCGCCCTGCTCCAGCTCCCTCAACAGCCCCTAAGGCTAGAGCTGGATGAGGTCCTCACCCAGGATGAGACATATAAGGCAATCGAACAACTGAAAAGTGGCAAAGCAGCAGGTATGGATGGAATCCCCCCAGAGGTCTGGAAGGCTAAATAATATAACTACCTTATAAATAATGAATAAAGCTGCTGGAGAAATATTGGCAAAGAAGTCAAAAATATGAAAGAAATTACTGAACCAAGAAACAGAAGGAGAAATCATTCTTGGCACCTGATAGACACGCATATTGCAAAAGATATTCAGTATTTAGAATAGTTCTCTGTCTAAGAGAGAAATCAATGAACACAGAAAACTTGCCTCTACTTTCACATAAGATCTCTGTAATTAAGTCAAATGATTTTCCATCCAGTTAATTTAATGTATGAAATAAAAGGATAATTCTGTACAATCCTCCTTGCCCATTTTCTCTGAGTACATTCTTTTGCATCCAAGTATAATATATTAACATTTCTGTCCTGTCAAATTTATAGTAACTATTTGGAAACATGATCTCAGGTTAAGCAGTAATATCTCTTTCCCCTTAAATCATAAAATATATTTTATTAACAGCAGACTGTAGAGACTGCAAAACCATTTTGGTGGCTTTAGATGTGAGCACCTGCCTGCTTGTGAATTCAGGCTCCAAGATGTGCATTTAGTTTGAAGTAAGTCTTCAAATGCAGCTACCCATAGTGTTTACAGGCTCACTGGGATAAGGGCTTTGGCAATATGGAGATATTCAAAGACCAGACTACCAAGGAAAGGTTCAGCCAATCAAATGCTGTGTTTTCACTTCCATAGTCAGAACAAAGTCAAGAGCTAACGACTCTAATTTGATCTCTTGTAGCCTTTTCGAGTTGCTGACAGCATATCATTAAATCAGGAATGAGGACTAATACGAAATTTATTAAGCCAAAGTCCACCATGCAAAAGTGGATTCAGGGCTAGCACATTAAATACCAATGAAATTTTAAAGACTTTTGGTATGATGTTTTAAAACATATTTTCTTACTGATAGGCAGCATCGATATATTGGAGCTATGCTCCATTTCCATTTTCAAAATATGATCCAAGAAAGTCTTTATGCAACAGATGTAGATGGTGAAGTGATGCCTCAAGTTAAGGTGAAAGAAAATATCAATTAAAAAGAGTGCCAACCCAAAAACAATTTTATCTAGAACCTTTTCAGTGATTTTCAGTTGCTCTTCTCTTGTTTCCTAATAGAAATCAACTGGCTTAATTTTACAAAAATAATGAAAGAGTCCTATGATTCACCTCCACGTGTCATATATCATTGTGTAAAAAAAAAGCAAGTACCTTGGCGTCACATGAACTAAATTTTAGCTTCAGTTTGTAAAAGGCTGAAGGCTTTGTACTTTCAGGGATATAGTTTGGGACAACGAACAGACTATGTCTCTATCCGATATTATTTGATTAGATCAGTGTGGATTATCGCACCTGCCTGGAACATTAAATGGCTTTACTAATAAAAGGCAACAAATTACAGTTTTGAAATTTTCAATTGAGCTTTTCAGAGAAGAGAGAGAAGCAGATAGCCACGATTTGATCTGTGAAGGTAGTTTGGCCTTCATTAGCTGCCACATATCTGAAGCTATCGATCTGAACAGTCAAATAATCAGCTTCACATTTGATTTCTGAATCTCCAAAAAATCCATAACTCTATTATAGCCACACCCCCAGAGTAGCTCTCACATCTGCTCACTAGCATTCGAGGGAGTCAGGCTTGAACATATGTGGAAGAGATTTAATTCAAACACTCACAATCAGATCTGGCTAGACCTCAAAACAAAACCATCAGCCCCTGCTGTCATCTGCCAAACTTGCACATTTATTCTAAGATCATTCCAGAATGGAAAGAATCCTTCAATTTCTTTACAGCAAACTGTCTTAAACTTCTGTCCCACCATCAGGGATTGCCAACTTTAGTTCCAATATAAAGGAAAAATTGTGGCAAGGGCTTGTAGGCAGGGCCACAACAAATCACAACAATGTCTCTCGAAATAAAACAGGCTCAATGGGCCAAACTGTCTCTTGCAATTCTAGATATTATCTGAAATTATCTTAAACAAGTGAAAATGGGAAAAAGAAAGTATAATGTAGGATCTGCCTATTACTTGTTTCTGGAATTTGACCATTATTTCACAGCACTACTGTCATCAAAGTCTGCGCTATTCAATTCAGGGATAAACTTTAAAGATGTCACTCGGGCCACTCATACAAAATTGCTAATGGCTATGCTCCTTTTAGAAAATGAGATGCTCACACTTTTACGTCAACAGGCAAGCTTTCCCACTCAACTAAGTCAGGAAACTGAACAACCACCCTCAATCACCGGCATGATGTGCAGCAACACGACAAAATTGGAGAGGAAGGTCATGGCGTGAATTGTAATTCAAAGAATTTACACCCCATTATCCCCATGTCAGCTCTTGGTGCCTGCCACATTGACCACCGCCAGTGGGCTGATAACGCCTCAAACCGTGCATCTTGGCGCCTCACAGTTTGGCGGGCAGCAACCTCCTTTGAAGAAGACCGCAGAGCCCACCTCACTGACAAAAGGCAAAGGAGGAAAAACCCAACACCCAACCCCAACCAACAAATTTTCCCCTGCAACCGCTGCAACCGTGTCTGCCTGTCCCACATCGGACTTGTCAGCCACAAACGAGCCTGCAGCTGACGTGGACTTTTTACCCCCTCCATAAATCTTCGTCCGCGAAGCCAAGCCAAAGAAAGAAGAAGAATGAAAATAACAAAACAAATTGCTGGACTACACAGCAGGTAAGGAAAGAGAAATGAATACCCCTCATTGCATCCAAAAGAAAGAGAAAATAAATTTGAAGAGAGGATAAGCAAGGGATGGGAAGGACTGAAGGATTATCTATAGCCCTTTTCATACTTCCATCCCACTAAATTTGCCATTCAGTGTCCTGAGATTGGAATGGGGTTTTGGGTTTTCACACTTGACCTCTCTTAACTGGGACACTAAACATTTCCACACTTGCAAGGAGCCATTCCTGGGGTTAGGACTGTTCTATCTTCTACTGGTGACGTCATGATGCATCGAGTGATGGTGAACCTGCCCTAAATTATGATCTTATATTTGAACAAAATTAATCATATCTAATTATAACATAATTAAGCTTTATGTCCAGCAGAGTATGAGCCTTTCAGCCCCTGTTGTTGTTGTGTTGACCTATATAAACCTTTACAAGGGACCATGGGAAAGTGTGAGAAATAATTAGTAATAGTGGACAATTTTTAAACAGGGTGGAAAGTTGGTAAAGGTATAGCGCTCAATTTATACAGCGTGAGAAAGTTGGTAGCACTATTGCACACAATTTATATCGCTTGGCTACCTTTCGTGGCTACTGCATGACTTGCAAAGTTTCTCCAGCACTTTAGTCTCTTGCCCTTGCTGGACTATCTTTGAAAGTGTGAGCCCAGGGTTGCTGTGTTGATCAGCTTTGGTGGATAGAGAACGTTAAAAGAGATTCTTGGGATCATTGGTATTTTCAGCATGAAAATATGGCTACATATGCCTGTGTGGCTCTGTAGGTTTGCGATCATCTGAACCCATGTCTTAACTCATATTCTCTCTGGTGACTGATCTGCATTGGCACCTTGATAAAGAACACTTTAATTTTAGTAGTCTTCCCACTCCCCTGACCTTAATCTCACCGAACCAAATAAAGTTTTAAGATACTTTTCCCTTTCTCATTCAGTAGATCATACCTGAATGTAAATGCCGTCTTAGTTATCCTTGCAGCTGCCAAGTCTTAAGCCCTTAAAATTCTTTCCCGCAACTACCTTTCTTTTCTCATTCATTCTGCTTTAAACAAAACTTTCAGTAATCAGTTCTAATATTTACTCATCATGCCACTTCATGCAGCCTTTGCTTTGATAACAGTCCCTGTGAAACATTTGACATATTTTTCTAAGTTCAGGCTATTATATAAATCAAATCTGTTTCTGCTGTTGATATTTATTTCTCATCATCTGCAATGACCTTTTAAACATATATTCCATTGCAATAAATGGCTGTAAGAGAATTAAATTCTGGTTAACTTTAAGTAGGTCAACAGAATTTGTTAAGAGAAAAACTTTATTATACAATCTTGCATCAGCCTGAAGAAGTTATACTATTACCAATACAGTATATGAAGTGGGCTGCCAGAGAAAAGGGAAAGGGTGTGAGAAAGGAACAAAAAGAATGGCTGGTATCTAGTAGAGAACAGACGTGCTCAAAGACATCAAAGAATTGACTCTTCATTGACAGAAGGAGAAGAAGACGAAATGAACTGACCCAGTATGTAAAAGTAGATGACACAAATTTCTTGTTTATTTTCATTGTGTGATGACATTGTTTAATGGGTTTAATGTATCATATAGGTTGAACGTTGAGTGGGTGGGGAGTGGGGGTGAAGGAGGGAGGGGGTGTGAAGGAGGGAGGGGGGGATAAAGGGGAGAAAATGACACTGTGTATATTCAAGAGGGAAATGTTTGTGTGTATTTTGGTTAGTATGGTTCATAGTGTGAAAAATAAAAAAAATTTAAAAAAGGATAAAGGTTTGATAATGGGACAAAAATATACTGAGTTTCAAAATGTAAATGGCAATTAAATTATTACCAAAACATGTTATGAGGAGGGGGAAAAATACAGGCAACTAATGGAGTCATTTACTGAGTTTGAGTCTGTGCAATGTGTTGAATCAAAGTATGAACTGTTGTTCTCTGAGATACCACAGAGTTTCATTGGAACATTACAGTATATGAACTCAGGGACAAAGCTGGCAAGAGTGTGGGTTGAATTGAAGTAACAGTCAACTAAAAGTTCTAGATCAATGGTTCTCAACCTTTTTCTTTCCACTCACATACCACATTAAGTATTCCCTATGCCATCGGTGCTCTGTGGTTAGTAAGGGATTGCTTAAGGTGGAATTTGGATGGAAAGAAAAAGTTTGAAAACCACTGTTGTAATCGTACCTAATTGGCTCATGATGTGCACAGTTTCAGAACTCCAAAGCAAAATATTTGAGTAACAACTGGGTCTAGAGCAGTGATTCTTAACCTTCCCTTCCCACTCACAAACCACCTTAAGCAACCCCTTACTAATCACAGAGCACTGATGGCATAGGGATTACTTAAAGTGGTATGTGAATGGAAAGAAAAAGGTTGAGAACCACTGGTCTAGGTCTTTTTTTTTTGTTTTGCAGACATAAATGACTTGTTTGGCAAAGTTCACCCAATCTGTATCTGTTCTCCTTGGTATAAAGGAGATATAAAATTAATATAAAGGCTCTATAAAGGAGACAATAAAGGCACGGCACTAAACTGAATGAAGCACAAGTAAATTGTTGTTTCATTTAGAAATGTTCGGCGTTAGGGTGAAAAATTGTAAGGATACAAAAGTGGAGAAGACATCTGAATTGTGTCACCAAAGAATATAGTTAATATGATCATAATAAATGTCATCTATCCTTATTGTTTCACCTTTTACGACTCAGTATCACAATGCTGAATTTTCCCTGACTGCTGTCTATGGCCAATGCTGCCATACTAATGGGTCTGTTAATAATGCTTCTGATGTGGTCTAATCCTAGACTGATGGATATAATCATTGATGGTATCATAAATTAATTTCAATTGCACATATCAATAGCCTGTTTATTATCTTGCCAATCAAGCTCTGGCTGACAAACAAAGTTGGTGGTAGAGCAACATGTGGCCTTTGTCAAAGAGTTAGATTGAAATTGGCCACTGACTGCACTCTAAATATGATTTCTATGTCAACTTAAATATCTCATCTTGCAAATACACCTCTGAATCAGTAGCAACCCATTCATGCTGCCGTCCTGAGGCTTTCATAAATGATCTAACAGTTATGCTGCCACAGTCCAGATGTTATACAAGCCACGTTCAAGGCATGGAGAAACAATTTGGCATATACTGTGTACTTGTAATGTGCCAAAGAATGTGATAACAATCACCATTTGGGGACCAGTAACTCTGGTTGTATTTCATCTGAATAGCAGTCAGTTGATCGAAGTCATACAAGGCTCACCTCTACTTTTCTTTGTTTTGCTGAAAAGCAAAAAAAAATTTAAAGAGGAAAACATATAATCCCATGACCTACTCGTTGATATTTCAGTTGACTTGCCAGCCAACTTATTAAAACAGAAAAAGAAATTATTCATACTTCATAGCACTTGTAGTTGTGCCCACTTGCTATGTCTGACTTCAATTATACTTCTGTATATCCAGTAAAATAGACAATTTGTATTTGACATTACAAATAATGACTCCTGATTTTGGAAATATTGGCAAGTGTTCATTTCACTTCAAGGAATTGAATACTCCTTGTTATACGGAAAACAAAATGTTTGATATAAATGTTGATAAGATGATCAATTTAGATTTTTCAGAAATAGGAAATTATGGTTCTCCTTTTGGGAATTAATTTATTCTAGCAATAAAATAAATCATAAGATAACTGTTAAAAGTGCTGCTGTTTGCCTATTGCAGGGAATGTGTGTTTAAGAGCTGCCACACTGTTCTTGTTGTTATGCAGCCTTTGGTCAGGAGATGCACAGATGCTTTGAGGATATATGCAAGTCCGATTTTAGTACTTGTTTAAAGCTTCAAGGTTGCTTTATTGTCATGAACACAAATACACAAAATGTGTTTACTTTTGTTTGCCAGTAAAAGCACACAAAGAGTCACCACTTGTCCACAGCCCCCACCAAGAAGAGAAAAAGAAGAAAAAGCAAGTCCCTTTGGGGACATCGAGTATGCAAGACTCCCACCCCACCAGCATCCAATTCTTTGAATTGTCTAGGAATAAAGAGTGCACATGGAGTAAATATGCACTTTTCATTCTCTTTCCTCCTTTGTGTCTTTCCCTTTCAAGAATTACAAACTAGCCATGGCTTTGAAGAAGGTGAAGATCATTCGATTTAATATGCACATATCAGCACTAATAATGATTTTAAGTCTAGCTTTAGTATCCTTTAATGTGGTGTTTATTCTTGATGATACCAAGGATATGATTAGACTGCAGGAAGGGAATAAGAGGGTCAAAGTCATATATAAATTTTGAAACCTACTGTATATTGGCATCCAACAGATATAATCAATGAAATGAGCACCAGCAAGTCTGCCAGAAAGTTTGTGAGCAACCCAGCAGACATTACCATTGTCATTCAGGGACTGAGATATCATATCCATAACAGAAACATGGGTGACAGGAGGACAAGACTGGCAGCTCATTGTCCCAGGGTGTAGATGCTACATGTGCAATTGAGAAGCAGATAAGGGGAGGGGAGAGTGCCTTTTTGATGAGAGAAGGCCTAACAAAGGTGCTGAGAGCAGATAGTCTTGGGGATCATCCAATGAAGCTAGGTGGATAGAACTTAAAAACAAGAAGGGGACAATCACTTTGCTAGATCAGTATTATGGGAATTGGAGGGACAGATGTGTACAGAAGTTGCAGATTGCTGTAAGAATAATATCTAGGGTTTTAACTTTCCTAATATTTACTGGTGCACCCATATGCAAAGAGCTTGGATAGGGTAGAATTTGTTAAATGTGCCCAAGGGAGCTTTGTCAATCAACGTATTCAGGGCCCTACTGGAGAGGGTGCCACACTGGACTTCTTCTTCAGTAATGAGATAGGGCAAGTGACTGAAATGACAGTAGAGAAGTACTTTGGAACCCATGACCATAATTTTATTAGTTCTTAAATAGTCATATAGAATGATTGGACTAGTTCAAAAGTTAAGATCATAAATTGGAGTAAGGTTGATTTTGGAACTATTAAGCAGGAACTTGCAGAAGTTGACTGGGAGAGGATGTTTGCAGGTAAAGGTCCATTTGGAAAATGGGTCACTTTGAAAGTGAGATAGCAAGGGGTCTGTAGTCTCTTGCCCTCTGATTCCTAAAATTAACAATCAGCTCCTTGGTCTTGATGACATTGAGAGCAAGACTTTTGTTCTGGCACCAGGCAACCAGATTCTCGATCCACATCCAATTTTCTCCATTCTATATTCATCATTCCAGAGCTAATTAAAAGACATATTAAAATGTCTTTCCAACCTTTGATTTTTTTCATATTTATCCACAAATTACATTTTTATAAGGTTGTTCTTGAATATAGCTCCTCTTTGCTTTGCAAATGCAATAAATTTCAGGAGTAAGACCCGTAACATGAGCCGCTTCAACAGTGAGATAAAATTATCTCACAGCTGTGAAAGTCTTGAAATTTCTATCCTTTGCACAAAGGCTGCCTTAACAAATCTTCTGGAGTAAGTTGGAAAAATTGTAGCATTCCTATTAATAGCACGGTATTCTTTGCATTTGATCACTTTTTAGTGTTTTGCAGCACAAGTAATCTCCAAAAAGTCAAAGCTCTATTTGCAAAAAAAACACAGTAGCTTGTGTGTATGCAATGATGATGTTTTATTGCTAATGGAGTAATCAACTCTAAATAAAGGCAGACATTTTCTTTTCTTCTTGTTTACTGCCTGCATCCGACTAGTGTTGTCACAGTAAAATAAACCTCACCCAAGACATCTGTAGTATGTGGTCACTCAGCAGCCTGGCCAGCTTGCTCTGCTACAACAGGTGGTTCACAAAGACCACCCAAGGCTTTGGCTTTACTCCCATTAAAAGTCATTCCATTTGTAAATGCAGTGAAGTGGGGTGGAACAAGTCATTAAAGTGAGCTTATAAAAAGCAACTGATTTGTGTGGGTTTTTGTAGCATTTCAACAAAAACAAAAACTTTGGCATTCAAAATAAAAAGCATGCTGGCCAATAGTGTAGATTCAAAAATTTAACCTTTAGGTTATGTGGCATTCAATTTTACTGGGAATAATTTTTATACACTATAAAGGGATTTGCATAAACTTGAGTTGTAAGCTGCAGGGTATATCAGCATTTATAGATTAGGGTGACTAATTACATCACAACCAAAACTCCCCCAGCCAAGGTGTGCTGTAAGTGAATAGCTTGTTGTTCCATGCAACTGCAGGAATGCAGCAAGTCAGCAGATTGATCCTTGCATCATTCAAGAGTGCAATTCTTTCATACCACCGTCAAGATGTTGTCTGATCCCATAGCATCCTCTGTATGCAGTGCTTTCACAGCTGCAAGGTTCTCAAATTCAGTCAGGTAATTCAGGAATAGGACAAACATGGGTGATCACTGAGATAGAGAATGGTCGCAGCTGGATGGCTAGTAGTTGAGTCCAGGAAATTGCATTGATGTTCAGATGCATTAATAGATTAATATCAGTTTGAGAAGGTTATTTGATCCTTAGATTGGTTGAGTGAATTAGTCAAGGTTAGTCAAGGGTTATACAGTGCACTCTGTAATGTTTGAGACAAAGACACTTTTTTCCTTTATTTGCCCCTGTGCTCCACAGTTTTAAATTTGTAATCAAACAATTCACATGAGATTAAAGTGCATTTTCCAGATTTGATTCAAGGTTATTTGGATTCATTTTGGTTTGACCAGTAGAAATTGCAACACATTTTTTTTAACATAGTCCCCTCATTTCAGGGCACCATAATATTTGGGACATAGCAAAGTACCTGTCGTCAGGCTTAGTACTTTGTCGCATAGCCCTTGCATGCAATGACTACTTGAAGTCTGTGATTTATCGACATCACCAGGTACTAAGTATCTGGTGATGCTCTGCAAAGCCTCTACTACAGCCATCTTCATCTCCTACTTGTTTCAGGGGCTTGTCTCCTTAAGGTTTCTTTTCAGCGTATGGAAGGCATACTCAATTGGATTGGCTGACTGATCGGGCATTCAAGAATTTTTCAGTTTTCAGCTTTGAAAAACTCCTTTGTTGCTTTAGCAGTATGTTTGGGATCATTGTCTTGCTGTAGGATGAAGCGCCATCCAATAAGTTTGGAAGCATTTGTTCAAACGTCACCAGGTAAGATGTTTCTGTACACGTCAGAATCAATTTTGTAACGGCCATCAGCAGTTACATCATCAATTAAGATCGGTGCACCAGAACCTGTGGCAGCCGTACATGCCCAAGCCATAACTCCCCCACCACCATGTTTCACAGATGAGGTGGTTGGGTAGTTCCTTTACGCCTCTGCACTTTGCTCGTGCCATCACTTTGATATAGGTTCATCTTGGTCTCATCTGTGCACAAAACTGTTAACCTGAATTCTGCAGGCTTGCTCAAATACTTTTTGGTAAACTGTAATCTGGCCATCCTGTTTCTGTGGTTAACTAGTGGTTTGCATCTTGCAGTGTAGCCTCTGTATTTCTGTTCATGGAGTCTTCTGCAGACTGTAGTCATTGACATATCCACACTAGTACGTTCTTTCTTTTTAATGATGTTCCAAACAGTCAATTTTGGTAATCAGAAGGTTTGGGTGATGTCTCTTACTGTCTTATTCTTGCTTTTCATAATGGCTTCTTTGACCTTCATTGGCACAACTCTGATTCTAATGTAGAAAAATGGCAACTACAGACTCCAAAGGTGATCAAAACCTTAGAAGCAAACTTAGCTCTCTTATATCTGCACCAATGAGGCAATTAAACAGACCTGAGTAAGCACAAGCACCTGCGAAGCTAAATGTCCCAAACATTATGCTGCCCTGAAATGGGGGCCTATGTATTAAAAAAGTGCTACAATTTCAAATAAAATGTATACAAATAACCTTTTATCGAATCTGGAATGTGCATTTTAATCACATGTGAATGTTTGATGACAAATTTAAAATTATGGAGCACAGGGGCAAAGGAAAAAATGAAAAAAAAAATTATGGAGGGCAATCCGTTCCAGAAGAGCTAAGTAAGTACCTTCCATAAAGGAAGCTCACGGGGCTGGATTCTCAGTGCCAATCATAGACCTAACCTTCATCACATATTAACAATTGAAAAGTATGAAGTTTGTGAGCATGTACAGAATCCCCAGCACCAAAAACACAACTGTATCACAAGGATCCTGAATAACAATTGCTGACTTTAGGCAATCGACATTAAGTACCCAATTTTCAGTTCTATCATGTTTTTACTGATAATGAAAAATAAGCATTGCACCAAAAATCAAACATTTCGTGATCTAATTTCTCGGCAGAAAAATACTATGGGCTAGAAATTAACGTGTGCTAAAGTGGTGCTACAAATTGACCCTTGCAAGGCATGAGGCCCTGACGGTCTACCTGGTAGGGCACTGAAAATTTGCGCCAACCAACTGTTCATGGATATTTTCAACCTCTCATTTCTGCAGTCAGAGATTCCCACCTGCTTCAATAATTAATCAATCATCCCAGTGCCCAAGAAGAGTAGTGTAAGCTGCTTCAATGACTACATCACAGTGGCACTTCTACTGTGATGAAATGCTTTGAGAAGCTGGTCATAACCAGAATTGACACGTACCTAAGCAAATACTTGGACTTACTGTAATTTTCCTATTGGCACAATCACTCCAAAGCAGATGCAATATCACTGGCTCTCCACTCAGCTCTGGAATACCTCAAAAACAGCAATTCATGATCTTCATTGACTATAGCACAGCCTTCAATATCACTATTCCTTAGTGCTAGTCAAGAAGCTACAAACTCTGGGCCTCGGTAACCCATTCTGCAACTGGATCTTTGACTTTCTCATTGGAAGACCACAGTCAGTACAAATTGGAAACATTTCCTCCTCACTGATGATCAACACAGGTGCACCCCAAGGATGCATGCGTAGCCCACTCTTTATACATCCACGACTGTGTGGCCAGGCACAATTCCAATGCTATCTATGTTTGCCGATGACACCACATTCTCAGCAGAATCACAAACGGCAATGAGAAAGTGTACAGGAGGAAGATAGATCAGCTCGTTGAGTGGTGTCACACCAACAACCTTGTGCTCAACGTTAGCAAATCCAAAAAGATGATTGTAGACTTCAGGAGGAAATCAGGAGAACACAACCCAGTCCTCATTGAGGGCTCAGTAGTGCAGAAGGTCAAGAACCTCAAATTCCTGGATGTCAACATCACCAAGGATCTGTCCTGGAGCCTCCAATGTTTATACACTCACGAAGGAGGCTCGCCAGTGGCTATACTTTATGAGGTGTTTGAGGAAATTCAGTATGTCACCGAAGAATCTTGAAAATATCTACGGTTGTACAATGGAGAGAATTCTGGCTGGTTGCATCACTGATTAGTATGCAGGCACTAACTCTCAAGACAAGAATAAACTCCAGAAGGTTGTTAACTCGGCCTGCGATATGACAGGCACTAGCCTCCACTCCATCGAGGCCATCTAAATGATGTAGTGTATGAAAAAAGCAGCTTCTATGCTCAAAGACCCCCACCACCTAGCTCATGCCCTCTTCACTCTACTATCATCAGGAAAAAGGTACAGGAGCCTAAAGATGAGCACTCAGTGATACAAGGACAGCTTCTTCCCCACTGCCATCAGATTCTTGAATAATCAATGAACCAAAGGCACTGCCTTACTTTTTGTCCACTGTTATTGTGTTTTTTTTAATAATATCGTTGTAAGATGGTTTATAAGATGAATGTTTGCACTGTGATGTTGCCACAAAACATGAATTTCTTGACTTGTTCAAGCCAATAACTTCTCATTCTGATTCTGATATACCATTTTTTTTTAAAGGGACATGTCAGCATTGACAATCCAAGAAGTGCGTCCAAGTTCAAAGTCCCATCAAACATAAACAGGTGACAATTATCAACACTTAGCAATTCTTCAAGCAGCGGATAGATTTGTACAATTTGAACAAACTCCAGAAAATGAGAGACGGGAGCAAGGCTGACTGATGAACTGGCAACATGACAAAATGGAAACCTCAGAGGCATCAGAGTGCTGGGGCCATAAACGAAGAAAAAGGTCCGGATGGAGTTCCTGGCTGAGAGTTAAAAATCTGTGCTGACCAACTTAACAATGTATTCACGGATATCTTCAATATTTTCTTCCAGCAGTTGGCATGGTACACACCTGTTTCAAACTGGCATCAATCATAATGGTGCCCAAGAAAATTAACATACCTTAATGACTATTGACCAGTAGCACTTATATTAACAGTGATGAAAGCCTGGTGTTGATGCATATCAACTCCTATCTGAGTGGTGACATGGATCCGTTCCAGTTCACCTATTGTAGCAACTGCTCTACAGTAGATGCCATCTCACTGGCTCTACTCAAAGCCTGGAACTCCTGGACAGTAAAGAAGCATTCATCAGGATGCTCTTTATCGACTGCAGTTCAGCATTTAACACCATCGCATTTAACACCTCTTGGTGCCTGCCACATTGACCACCGCCAGTGGGCTGATATCGCCTCCAACCATGCATCTTTGTGCCTCACAGTTCGGCAGGCAGCAACCTCCTTTGAAGAAGACCGCAGAGCCCACCTCACTGACAAAAGACAAAGGAGGAAAAACCCAACCCCCAACCCCAACCAACCAATTTTCCCTTGCAACCGCTGCAACCATGCCTGCCTGTCCCGCATCGGACTTGTCAGTCACCAACGAGCCTGCAGCAGACGTGGACATACCCCTCCATAAATCTTCATCCGCGAAGCCAAGCCAAAGAAGAAGATTTAACACCTCAAAACTGATCAGCAAACTCCAAGACCTGGGACTTAACACCACACTGTGTAATTAGGTCATGCATTTCTTTAGCTCCAGACCATAATCAGTCAAGATTGGTAAGAATATCTCCTCCACAATTGCCATCAGTACCGGAGCATCATAGAACTGTGTTCTTAGCTACCTGCTCTACTCACTTTACACCTACGATTGTGTGGCTCATTACGATGATACCACAGTAGTGGGTTGTCTAAAGAAAGGAGATGAATCAGGGGATGGAAAACTTGGCTGAATGATGCAGCAACAACAACCTCACACTCAACGTCACCAAAACTAGACGCTGATTGTTAACTTCAGAATGGGAAAGCCATAGGTATACAATGCAGTGATCATTGGGGGATCAGAGGTGGAGAGGGTGAGTAAATTTAAGTTCTTGGGAGTCACTATCTCAGCAGATATTTCTTGGACCCAATACACTAATGGCATCGTGAAGAAAGCACATCAACACCCCTACTTCCTCAGGAGTTTGTGGAGGTTTGGTATGACACCAGAAACCCTGGCAAATTTCTGCATATATGTGGTGAAAAGTGTGCTAACCAGCTAAATCGCAGTCTGGCATGGTGACACCAATACCCCTGAGCAAAAAGCCCACCAAAAGGTAGTGGACGCAGCCCAGGACATCACAGACAAAACCCTCTCCAATAACAAGAACATCTACAGGGAATGCTGCCATTGAGAGCAGCAGCAATCATCAAGGATCCAGAGCACCCAGCACATGCTCCATTCTTGCTGCTGCCATCAAGAAAGAGGTGTAGGTGCCACAAGACTCGCACCACTAGGTTCAGGACCAGCTGCTACCCCTCCACCATCAGACTCCTCAACAATAAACTCAATCAGAGAGCTCTTACTAGTGCACTTTATTGATCTTTCATTGTCTCTGCATTGCACAGTTTGTTTCCATTAACTATATGTTTACAGTTCTTTATTTGTTTACACGTTTATGCTATTTACTGGGTTTTTTTTTGCACTACCAATAAGTAGAAATTCTGCCTTGCCCACAGGAAAAAGAATCTCAGGGTTGTATATGAAGTCATGTATGAACTCTGACAAAAATCTGAAATCTGGACTATCAATGGGATTTTTAAAATCCTTTTCAGTGACAGACTCTCCAATAGCTGTACAAATAAGGATGAACCTTTTATGTTTGAAAAGGTTTTCATCTTCCTTTTAAAGCCCACTTTCCAGTCAAGATTTCTTCAACTGAATGCTTACAACATTATTACATCAGTGATATTAAACGTCTGGCACGTCAAATGATGTTACCACTATGCTTCTAGAGGCTTTCAGACATGAGTACATCACACACACACACACACACACACACACACACACACACACACACACACACACACACACACACACACACACACACACACACACACACACACACACACACACACAAATAACCATTTAATTTCACAGTTTGTCCTATGCAATTGATTTTCAAAGCCCACCTATCTGCATGACATCATTGTTAACAAGACGAGTTAGTAATAAGTAATTGGTCATTATGTTTTGAAATATTATAATACTATAATGTTTACATTGTTTTCTAAAATAATTCCATAAATTAAATCCTTAAGGATGCATTTCCAATTATAGATACATAAAACTAATAAAGCACATAAAAGAAGCCATTTAACTTATCAAAGCCCTATTGGTTTCAAGAGAGCAAAACCATTAGTCCTGCATCAATATACTTACTCCATTGCCCTAATAAATGTATACCTATTTCCATTTTACAAGGCTCGATAGATTCTGTTTATCTCTATCTAATGTGTTCCTTATCATGACTACTTTCTGCATGAAGAGGTTTTTTTTTCCGAACTTCAGAGCAATTTTTAAACCTGCACCCTGATTCTTGAATCATCTGCTGATGGGAACATCTTCCTTTTATTTGCGCTAACTAAACTAGTCATCATCTTCGATAGTTTGACTGTCAAATTTCACTTCCAAATACAACAGCACCCTTTACAAAGTTGTCATTATTTTTTAACCTTTTCCGATAAAGGACAACGTGGTTAGCTCAACGCTATTACAGCGCCAGTGGCTTGGGTTCGAATCTGGCACTCTCTGTCAGGAGTTTGTACATTCTTCCCGTGTCTTCATGGGTATCCTCCGGGCACTCCGGTTTCCTTCCACTCTTCGAAACGTATGGGGGTTGTAGCTTAAATTGGGGTAATTGGGTGGCACGGGTTCGTGGGATGGTAAGCCTTTTAATTTGCTATATGTTTAAATTTAAATTTAATAGAAAATAGAAAAGATTAACTATCGTTTGGGTGACTGGAATGGGGGTAGGTTGAAAGAATATTGATTTCTAGCTTGTAGTTTTACAAGATTTTGTAAATTAATCCTGCTAAATCTGAGACAAACATGCACCAAAACCAGAATGATATAAATTTCACATATCTCTGCTGCAAATATTGAAGTTCTTAGAATGTTTGTTTTTGGAGTTGATAAGACATCACCTATGATAATGATTTCATTTCTCTTGTAAAATCCAGGCTGTAAATCATTCTATTGCTGATTTACAGATCACATTCTTCAAATCTAGCTAAGTTCACCACATGTGCTGACCTCCTGGCAATTAAAGACATCTATGTGAGATGCTGCCTCAAGAAGGCAGCCAATATCATAAATGACTCCCATCACCTTGGTCACAACCTCTTTTTGCTGTAACCTTCAGGCAGAAGGTACTGAAGCCTGAAGTCCAGCACCTCTAGGTTCAAGAACAGTTTTTATTCAATAGCTATCAAGCTCTTGAACCTCCCAGGGCTACCCTACCCATTAACTATGAACTAGTCTGGAACCACCACTGTTTGCACTATTGAAACATCACCTTTTTTTGTGCCATATGTAAATGTGAATATTTATCCATCTATCCCTTTACATGTATTATGTCTGTTTTTCTGATTTGGCATGTTGTGGTAATTTAATGAATATTATTGTAGTTGGCTGCAGCAAGTAAGAATTTCAATGATCTGTACAAAATACCTGATGCAGTATGAGGACAGTTGCCTAATTTTATGTATGGGGAATGTTGTTTTATAAAACATTAAGTGTGTGCCAGAAGGAGGCAGCTCCCAGCTTTTGTATGAAATCTCTTGAAATGTAAAACACAACATTTCAAATTTAAATCTGAGGAGGTAAGGTCACACAATCTTTATAATAAATTTGATCCTGTAATGTCCAGCTGATTTTTGAATAAAACCAAAATGTATTTAGACAGGACCAGATGAATAGAACTAACAGAGGTTTACAGTGCATGTCTGCAAACAAGAAGCATATTAAGCAAAAATCAAACTGCTATGCGACTGAAGCAAGATTTTGACCCTAAACATCAGCTGTTCATTTTCCTCCATGGTTCCTATCTGACCTGTTGAGTTCCTCCAGCCGTTTTTATTTTGCTCCAGGTTCCAGCATCTGCAGTCTTTTGCGTAAGCATATTCAAATAGTTGGTGAGCTGCACGCATAGCTTACCATATGTGATTACAATGTTGTGATAAGAACAGGGATCTGGTTAATTGTGCAGTGATTCAATCTGCATGCAAGCTGTTCAGGAGAGACAGGGATGGGAAGAAAGGAGAGGAATAGGAACAGTGCTAGAGAGGAGGGTGTTGTGGAAGGATTAAGAACAAAATCTATCTGTTCCCAATGAAGAAAAATACAGATGTGATTACACACCTGAGACTACAGGTACTCCCTGACATACAACCGTAATTCGGACCAAAGTCTTGGTCGTATCTTAGAATGAACGTATATTAGAATGCGTACATTTGTTAAAAAAAAGAAAATATATAAAATGTACACGGTTTATGTTGTATTTGACAAAATATAACAGGGTAACAGGACATGTAAGAGCCAAAACGTGCACAGTTATTTTATTAGTCAGCGTCCCAGGACCCACAGGCTGGGTGCGGCCATCTTGATTCCTGTGCGCATGCGCGAATCTTCGGTTGGAACATGCATGGTGAGTTTGAGTTTTGCAATTCAGTTGGCAGGTGCACGTGAGTTAAGTACCCTAACAATACTGAATTTGTGTTCTTAACTCTTGCACACGCGCAAACCGAACTCCAGTACATGAACCCGCCGTGCATGTGCCAACCGAAGACTCATGTATGCACACAGGAATAAAGATGGCCGCATCCAGCCTGCGGACCCCATGACACCGACTAACAAGGTAAGCACACGCATTTTGGCTCTTACATGCCCTGTATCCCCAACACAAACCAAGTAATTTTTTTTCTTTTTTGAAGCACATTTTCGGTCATATGTGGGGATGGACCCAAGTTGCATAGGTGCAAGTCGGGGAGTACCTGTATTATAAAGGCTGTCAACTAATTGTATAGGTTCAGTGAAGCATATTTTCAGAGAAATTGCAAAAATGTGTAAAAGCTATTGAGTAATGATAATGGGGACTTTGGCCATCCAAATATAAATTGGGACAGCAGTGATATAAGGGGAAAAGAGGAATTGTTTCTGAAGTATGTTTAAAAGATCAATGAATTCTGGTTCATTAAAGAAGATGGGAAATCAGCTAAACCAAGTGAATCAAATATCAGTGGAAGAGTGGTGATAATCTTGAGCACAGCTACCAGTATCAACAAAGTTTTGAATAGCTATGGAAAAGACAAAAATACATCAAAATAATAGTGGTCAATTGAAGGAAGACTATTTTTAATGGGATGAGAATAAATCTGTCTTTAGAGCATATAACATGGAACAATATAGCACAGGAAAAGACCTTTCAGCCCACAGGTCTGCACTGAACATGATGCCCAAGTTAAACAGAAAAGCCACTGCTTATACATGATATTGCACAACTTCTCTACTCCACAAAAAAAAATCAATCATTTGTAAGGCATCACCTGCAATGCAAAAAGCCATGCTGACTGCCCTCTTCCATCTCTGCCTTTCCAAATATGCCTATATCCACCCTTTATTCCTTGCAATTCATGTCTCTTTGGAAGACTCTTAAATAATACTATTGTATCTGTTTCCACCACTACTCATGTCATCCTGTTCTGTGTAAAAATCTTGACCCATCCATCTCCATAAACTTCCTTTCCCTCTTATCTTAAACACATGTCCTTAAGTAAATAATATTTTACAATGAGAAAATACATATTCTGATTGTTTCTCCTATCAATGCCTTTCATAATTTTATTAACTATCAGTTCAGCTCTCAGCATCAGAAGCTCCTGAGAAAATGTCTCCCCATAGCTCATACCCTCTGACCCAGGCAGAACCCTTCCACAAACCTCTTCTGTATCCTGTCTAAAGCCTTGACATCCTCCTGTAATGGGATGACCAGAATTCCTTACTATAATCCAAATGCAGCCTAACCAAAATTTCACATAAATGTAATATGACTTCTTTATGAACCCCAGATCTCTCTACATATCAATGTCTTAACGAGTCCTGCCATTAAATGCACACTTTCCCTTTCTGTTTGACCTTCTAAAGTGCAGCACCTCAAACTTGTCTGGATTAAACTGCATCTGCCATTTCTCTGCCCATATCGGTAACTTATCTATATCCTTTGATAGCCTTCATCACTATCCACAGCTCCATCAATCCTAGCATCATCGCTAACATACTAAAACACCCACCTACTTACTTATCCAAGTAATTTGTATACATCACAATTCATCTTCAATAATCATGGGCCTCTAGCCAGAATTACATCATTCCACTACAACACTCTGTCATCTATGGACCAGCCAATTCCAAATCTAAACTATCGAATCACTGTGACACCCATGCAGCTGTACACACTGGATCAGCCTTATCAAATGTCATACTAAAGTCGACAGAAAAAACATCCTGCGCTCATTGCACAACTTCTCTACTCCACAAAAAAAAATCAATCATTTGTAAGGCATCACCTGCAATGCAAAAAGCCATGCTGACTGCCCTCTTCTATCTCTGCCTTTCCAAATATGCCTATATCCAATCCCTACTTATCCCCTCCAATAGTTTCGCTTCCACTGATGTGAGGTTTATCAACCTATAATTTCCTGGATTATCCCTGCTTTTCTTCTTGAACAAAGGTACAACGTTGGCTACTCTCCATCCTCTCGCCTGTTGTGAGTGAGGGTACATCTTCATCAAGGCCCCAGTATCTCCTCACAAGCCTCATTAAATAACCTGGGATAATATACCCTGGGCCCCAGGGAATTTAATGCTCCTGTAAAGATGAGGCACCATCTCTTTCTTGATTTCAACATTTCTCAGTATGTCAGCATTCTCCACATTGTTGGTGAACACCGATGCAAAGCCCTCATTTGGTACCTCCTCTAACTCCAAACATAAATTTCCTTCATTGTCCTAAAATGGTTCTATCTTTTCCCTTTTGTATTAAGGTAACTATGAAATGCCTTGAGATTCTCTTTAATCCTGCTTGGCAAGGACATCTTATGGCCCCTTTTGCCCTTCTAATGCCCGGCTTGATCTTTTTACTGCAATCCTTATATTCTTCTGGGGCCAGGTCCCATTTTAGCTTCCTAAACTTTATATTTGTTTCCCTTTTCCTTTTGACTGAATTCATGATCTCTTTCATCATCCAAGGTTCTCTTCCCCTGCCAACCCAATCCTTCTCCCTTAGTGGGAAATGCTGGTCCGGGCCTCTAATTAGTCCTTCAGCAACTCCCACGGGTCAGACTTGCCTGATACCAGCTGCTCCCAATTAACTCCCTCTAGCTCCTTTCTAATAATATCATTTGCCATCCCCAATTAAGTATTTTCCCATGAGGCCCAGACTTATCCTTGTTCATAACTATCTTGAAGCTTCAGAAATAGTCATCATTATTCCCCAAATGCTTTCACACTGAACACAAGTTACATGGCCAGGCATATTTCTCTGTACAAGGTCTAGTTTTTTTTTTCATTTACAACACAGTGGAAGCTGATCCTGCCAATTGAGATCCATGCTGCCCAATTATACCCAATTAACCTATAACCTCGTACATTTTGGATGGTTTGGCCCTTTCCCCAGTTGAACTATCTACATGCCGCTTTAAGAAACCCTCCCAGATGCACTTGGTAAATTGGAATCAAACCTGAGAAGGCCAAACTCTAATTGAATGCTTGAAGGATTTAAAGTAGACAAGTTTTAGCTGCAGTTTAGAAACATGCCCTTCAGGAAAATTAAAGCCAGGGCAAAGCACCCTGAGTCGGGAATGTATCAACATTACCACTATTCCTAAATTCTGTAACTCTTTACACAACTGCACTATGAGAATCCCCTCAGAAGATCAAGAAAATGGGGATGACCAATAAACACTAGCCTTGCCAGCAATATACAGACTCCCAAAAATGACTCCAAAATATAAAATTGTTCCTGCATATCATACATGCAAGCAAAATAGAATCAGAAATCGCTAACTTGTTTTGCTAATCTATCAGGTTCATGGCTGATCTAATTCTAACCTCAATTCTGCATTTCTGCCTATCCTTGGTAACATTTGACCTCCTTGAGTATCATGAATACATCTACCTTTACCTGAAAAATATCCAAAAGCTCTGTTTCCATCATCCTTTGGAGGAAAATTCCAATGGCTCGAGATGCTCTGAGGAGGAAAAAAATCCCTCCTTTCTTATCTTAAACGGATAACCTTATAGTTTTAAGCAGTGGCCAATAGATTCTGGTTCCACCACAGCAAGGGAATATTCTCTTTGCATTTTTTTTTGTCAAGATTCCTCAAGATCTTACACGTTTCAACCAAGTCCCTTCTCACTGGTCTAAACTCCATCAGATACAACCCTGTCCTGTTGAATTCTCAAAAGAGATCCTATCCATTTCATGTTAAGTAATAAACTTTCTCCGAACTTCTTCCAATGTATTTATAGGTTTCCTTAAATAGTATAGCAATAAAAATGCAACCCAGTTTGCAGAGTTACAAAGAGAGATCAGTTGGAATAGAGCAAGGGCAAACTGGTAATGCATGATCTCACCTCTCACCCTCATGGGTGGAGGGAGAGAAGAGTGTGGCCGGGGTGGGATACATCCTTCGATATTTTGACTGCTTTTCAGAAAAAAGTTTCAAAGTTGTGAAATGGGTGCTGTTGATATTTCAGAAATCTTTGCTCCTTTTCATCTAATAAATTGATGTTTCCTCCTTCTCTCTAAAGCAGCAGAAGGAACAACCCTATTTCTCTGATATCCCTGGAATAATTGAGCCCTTTTCCTTCACAGGCCCTTTTCCCTCTGTAACCAATGGAATTATCTGAGTTGGCTCTCCAAATAATTCCTACATAAAATGACAATCAGGATTTTTATTCCTGGTGTTCAGAGCTGGGAAGTTATATGAAACAGATTTCACAGAGAGCACAATCTTTAGCTTGCTGAGCGAGTAAGGTCATAAATAACATTTTGCAGTAATTAATGTCCCATTCACAAAGAACAATGACACTGTCCCATTCCTTTGCCCTTTCACCAAATTGCATTTGAACTCTTTTGATATTTTATTTTACTGCTGCTAAGTATTTCAGAATGGGAATGGCAATATGGCACAGAAGCTTGCTGTATCTACAAGGGAGTGATCATGAAGTGCTGCAGTGTATTTAGCTCTGGTGACGCAGGAAGTGATGTCCTGCAAAGGATGCAGGCATTATACTGCTCTTCAATATTTTTCATAAATTAATTAAATTCACATATTTATTTATTTAGCTTTTAATACATTTTAACAAAACTAGCAAGTAAAATGAAAGAGTTGTCCTGACTGAACATGGTTAAACACTGCGAATCTGCAATAGAACTGATCGAAAACCCTGACAGTCATCCAGAATGTGAGGTGAGGGATCTAAAGTTCGAGTGTGGTTTAGAACCTGTACTCAGGGTATGTGATGCAGCTGACACTTAGGATCTGGACTGTCGACTGCGTTGAAGAGCTAAGGTTGGCAAGCCGTAACATCAGACTTCAGGAAAGTTGGTAGGTTTATGACGAGACCCTGGATCCGGGGGCTTGTACATTTCCTGCTCCATTTAAACTTTAAGAATTCACTCAAAAATTTACTATACTTTTGTGTAATGTGTAAAAAAAAATGAATTCAAAGCGTGCTTGTGTATAAATAGGATTAATGTTTAGTAGTCTGGAAATTTGTTTGTCCAGCACCACAGAAGTCCCAAGGGTGACAGGTTATTGGAGTTTTACTGCAGTTTATCATCTGTAATTTCTGTTTCCAAATAGACTGAAGCACCTTTGTACATAATGGGCTTTAATAAGGTCTTTGACAAGGTCCTGCATGGGAGGTTTGTCAGGAAGATTCAGTCATTTTCATGATGAAGTAGTAAAGATTAAAGATTGGCTTTACAGGACAAGCCAAAGAGAGGTAGTGGATGATTCCCTCTCTGATTGGAGCCCTTTGACTAGCAGTACGTGTTAAAGACCATTGCTGGATCCAGTGTTGTTTGTTATCTATAGCAACCAGTTTACCTACCTTGGCTGCATCATTTCATCTGATGCAAGGATCGACAAAGAGATAGACAACAGACTCGTCAAGGCACATAGCGCCTTTGGAAGACTACACAAAAGAGTCTGGAAAAACAACTACCTGAAGAAACACACAAAGATCAGTGTATACAAAGCCATTGTCATACCCATGCTCCTGTTTGACTCCGAATCATGGGTCCTCTACCGGCATCACCTACGGCTCCTAGAACGCTTCCATCAGCGCTGTCTCCGCTCCATCCTCAACATTCATTGGAATGACTTCATCATCAACATCGAAGTACTCGAGCTGGCAGAGTCCGCAAGCATCGAATCCATGCTGCTGAAGACCCAACTGCGCAGGGTGGGTCACGTCTCCAGAATGGAGGACCATCGCCTTCCCAAGATCATGTTCTATGGCGAGCTCTCCACTGGTCACCGAGACAGAGGTGCACCAAAGAAGAGGTACAAGGACTGCTTAAAGAAATCTCTTGGTGCCTGCCACATTGACCACCGCCAGTGGGCTGATATCACCTCCAACTGTGCATCTTGGCGCCTCACAGTTCGGCGGGCAGCAACCTCCTTTGAAGAAGACCACAGAGTCCACCTCACTGACAAAAGACAAAGGAGGAAAAACCCAACACCCAACCCCAACCCACGAATTTTCCCTTGCAACCGCTGCAACGGTGCCTGCCTGTCCCTCATCGGACTTGTCAGTCACCAACAAGCCTGCAGCAGACGTGGACATACCCCTCCATAAATCTTGTTCTGCGAAGCCAAGCCAAAGAATCTGAATAATGTGGTAAATTCGATCAGCAAGTTTGCAGATGACACAAAGATTGGAGTGTTGTGGACACCGAAGAAGATTTTTCAAAACTTGCAGAAGGATCTGGAACAGCTGGAAAAATGGGCTACAAACTGGCAGATAAAATTTAATGCAGACAAATGTGAGGTGTTGCACTTTAGAAGGATAAACCAAGTTAGGATGTGCTATATAAATGGTAGGGCACTGGGAATAAAGATACATAATTCCCTGATAGGGTCGTAAGGAGGGCTTTTGGAACATTGGCTTCATAAATCAAAGTATTAAATAGAGGAACTGGGATGTAATGGTGAAATTGTGTAAGACAATAGTGAGGTCAAATTTGGAGAATTGTGCACAGTTTTGGTCATCCAACTATAGGAAGGATATTAATAAGATTAAAAGAATGCAGATTTATAAGGATATTGCCAGGGCAGGAATAACGAAGTAACAGGTTAAACAGGTTAGGACTTTATTCCCTGGAGTACAGGGAAAATATGATGGGTATAGATATAGATAACACAAGCAGGCTTTTTCCACTGAGATTATGTGAGTTAAAAGCTAGATGACATGGATTAAGGGTGAAAGGGGAAAAGTTTAAAGGGAAAATTAGGGTGAACTTCTACACACACAGAGTGGTGGGTGTGTGGAATTAGTAAATGCAGGCTTAATGTTGACATATAAGAAATATTTGGACAGGTACATGAATGGGAGACTGTGTCCTCTCATTTTAGTTTCCTCGGCCAGCTCAAAAAACCTTCCTACATCTATCCTATTCATACCCTTCATAATCCTATATGTTTCTATAAGATCTCTCATTCTTCTGAATTCGAGTGAATACAATCCTAGACGATTTAATCTTTCATCATAAGTCAACCCCTTCATCCCAGGGATCAACCTAGTAAACCTCCTCTGGACCATCTCCAAAGCCAGTATATCCTTCCTCAAATATGGAGACCAGAACTGGATACAATACTCCAGGTGTGGTCTCACCAGTACCTTATACAGTTGCAACATTACCTCCCTACTCCTGAATTCAATTCCTCTAGCAATGAAGGCCAACATTCCATTTGCCTTCTTAATAACCTGCTGCACCTGCAACCTAACTTTTTGCGATTCATGCACAAGCACTCCCAAGTCCCTCGGTGTCATGATAATGAATATGTATGAGATGTACCAGAAGTCACGTGGTATGAGAGAGAGAGAGATAAGAGCACAAGCAAGAGAACAAAGGAAACGGGGGAATAAAGACACTCAGAAGTTTACCTGATAAAATTTGTGTTTAATGTTTTATTAACTTCACATTTCGGGCCACAAATGTGACATTGGCGACGAGGGTGAAAGAAGCTTGAAGAAAATTAAAGACTAAACAAGATTACAGAGGATTACAGACAACTTCAAGGTGATAAGAATTTTCTCTTTGTCTCAGTACTTTTGGAGCTGGAATATTTCCTCATGGCTGGTGCAGACGGTGACTTTCTTACACATAGTGGAATTGCTCATTTTGACCCGACTGGTGATGCAAGTACTGTAAGTGTGAAGTGGAAGGCATGGCTGGAAGAATTTGAATCCTACGCCGATACTCGTGGCCTATTTCTAGATACCGGTACGGTTGAACAAAAAGCGCAGAGAAGGGCGTTACTTCTTTTCACTGCAGGACCCTCAGTTCGGGAAACATTTAAGACACTTTTGAATACTGGAAGAAAGGATGAGTACCGGAAAGCGGTAGATGCATTAAATGCACACTATGTAGTGACACCGAATGCTACATTTCAACGCCATTTGTTTCGGAGAACGAGACAAGAAGATGGCCAGACAATTGCTCAATACGTGACGAGACTACGCCAGCTAGCTGTTGGATGCAATTACATGCCAGCTGATTTGGACAACCAATTACTGGATCAAGTCGTACAGCACTGCAGATCAGATAAACTCAGAAGACGTCTACTGGAAAGAGGGAGTGAGTTGGAACTCACCGATGCTTTAACCATTGCTGCTGCATTAGAGGCTGTTGAAGGGCAATTTCATACCATGACCCTGAAAGACAACTCAAGCCAGCAAATTAAGAGGCTCTCACATCGCCATAATCAGCCAAGATATACGCCGACACATGACGTGGAGTGTTATCGATGTGGAAACCGAGGTCACTTTGGAAAAGACCCATATTGCCCGGCCAAAGCCAAAGTTTGCAGAAAGTGTGGAGGTAAGGACCACTTTGCAAAGAAGTGCAAAAGCAAGTCCAATGCAGACCAGAAGAGGAAGAATACAACTTCCAAAGGCAAAGCCTGGGGGGAAAGGAAAGCATCCTGGAAAGAAAGATACCATTCGCCAGATAGACAGTGACGATGATGATACCCAGGAGGAACAGAGTTGTTACCAATTTACGTTGAATGAAGTACATCATGAGAAGGTCCCAGTGATCATTGGTGGAGTGACAGTTCAGGTCATTGTAGACTCAGGCAGTGACAGTAATGTGATTGATCGACATTTATGGGAGAAGTTGAAAAGGAAAAAGATCATCTGTACCTCAAAGAAGTGTTCCAAGAAACTGTATCCATACACAGCAACCAAGCCATTGGAGACCATTGGATGTTTTACTGCAACTGTTGAAGCTGGAGATAAGTACACCGAAGCAGAGTTTATGGTCATAGAAGAGAGGGGAGAACCATTGCTGAGTAGAAGCACAGCGCAAGACCTGGCAATACTTCATATTGGAGCTTGTGTCAATTCAATTCAGTCATACGAGGATATGAAGCAAGAATTCCCCGCAGTCTTCCAAGGAGTAGGAAAGCTGAAAGGTCGACAATTGAAGCTAGCGGTAGATGAAACGGTCAAACCTAAGGCACAACCAATGCGCCGAACTCCGTTTGGACTTCGTGGGAAAGTCGAAGCCAAAATTAAAGAATTGATCGAACAAGACATTATTGAACTGGTGGAACATTCGACACAATGGATCAGTCCCGTAGTGATTGTGCCCAAACCAAAGGGTGACATAAGACTATGTGTTGACATGAGAATGGCCAATGAAGCTATAATTAGAGAACAACACCCTATACCAACAGTGGAAGAAATACTTCAAGAACTAACTACCAGCAAGGTATTCTCAAAAATTGATCTGAAATGGGGTTATCATCAATTAGAGCTGGATCCAGGTTCCCGAGATGTAACTACATTTGTGACTCACTGTGGATTGTATCGTTACAAGAGATTATCATTTGGAATTAATGCAGCTTCGGAGATCTACCAGTATGAAATCCATCGAGTGATTCAAGGCATTCCTGGAATTGCCAACATTTCTGACGACATCATAGTCCATGCACCAACGAAGGAAGAGCATGTACTATCTAGACTACAGGAAGCAGGCCTTACCGTGAATGGAAACAAGTGCCAGTTCGGTGTGTCAGAAATGGACTTCATGGGACACAGACTTACACGGAAAGGACTAAACCCTGCAGAGGCCAAGGTGAAAGCTATTGCAGAGGCACGTGCACCTCAGAACGCAACAGAGGTGAGGAGTTTCCTGGGATTGGTCAATTTTTGTGCAAAGTTCATTCCTAATTTCGCTACAGTGGCAGAACCACTAAGGAAACTAACCAGGAAAGGTGTACCATTTCATTTTGGATCTGAACAGAAGAAAGCGTTCACAGCGCTGAAGCAAAGCCTGACAGATGCAAAAATTCTTGGATATTACGATCCGGCGGCATCAACCAAAGTTATAGCGGATGCCAGCCCAGTTGGTTTAGGAGCCGTGTTGGTCCAGATACATGATGGAGGACCAAGAATCATTGCCTATGCCAGAAGATCGTTATCAGATGTGGAAAGAAGCACTCGGACTTGTATAGGCCTGTGAGAGGTTCCATGCATATTTATACGGCATTGAATTTGAACTCATCACAGATCATAAGCCATTAGAGGTGATCTATGCACCTAGATCCAAACCATGTGCCAGAATAGAGAGATGGGTACTCAACCCTACAAATATAAAGTAATCCACATTGCAGGGAAAACAAACATTGCTGATCCGCTGTCCAGATTGGTGAAGGTTGGTGGTCCACAATCCAAGTCAGAATTGGGAACAGAAACAGAGAGCTTTGTACGCTTCGTAGCTATTCAGGCGACACCGAAAGCTGTGACTACGAAGGAAGTCGAGAGAGAATCCGAACGTGATCCAGAGCTCATGGAAGTAAGAGAATGCATACAGAGTGGACAATGGGACAAGTGTACTCACAAGGCTTACATTCCCATTAGAGACGAACTTTGTTGCATCGGACAGTGTGTATTAAGAGGTTGCAGATTGGTGATTCCACAAAGATTGAGACCGAAGATCATATCCTTAGCGCATGAAGGACACCTAGGTATTGTTGGTACCAAGCAAAACCTCAGGACCAAGGTATGGTGGCCAAGTTGTGATAAAGATGCTGAGAAATTTGTTAAAACTTGTCACGGATGTCAAATCACAAGTAGGAGTAATCCGCCAGAACCGATCCGGAGTACGCAACTTCCGACAGGACCATGGATCGACGTAGCTGTTGATTTTCTTGGACCTTTACTGACGGGTGAATCAATTATGGTAGTGATAGATTACTACAGCAGATACTATGAGTACGTGGTGTTGAAGTCCACAACCACTGAAAAAACAATACAAGCGTTAGCAGAGATATTCGCAAGATATGGATTACCTGTTACATTATACTCTGACAACGGTCCACAATTCATTTCAGAGACATTTACAGAATACATGAGGACCACAGGTATCCACCATCATAAAGTAACCCCGAAATGGCCGCAAGCCAATGGAGAAGTAGAGAGACAAAATCAATCCATTGAAAAACAATTGAGAATTGCACACGCAGAAGGACAAAATTGGTGAGAAGCATTGCTATCTTATGTGGCTGTCTATCGAGCAACGCCTCATGCAACCACTGGAAAAAGTCCTGCAGAAGCATTTTTTGGGAGAAAAATCCACACAAAAAGGCCAGAAATAAAGGAAATCCGAGACGATCAGGAGATGAGAGACCACGATGCTGAAAAGAAAGGTGCAGCAAAGCTGTACACAGATTCGAAACGTGGAGCCAAGTACTCAGACATCATGCCAGGAGATAATGTTCTAGTGAGGCATGAAACTGGTGGTAAGCTAGATACACCTTATTACCATCAACCCTATACTGTCGTATCCAGAAGTGGCAGTATGGTGACAGTCAAGTCTCCGACTGGAGTCCTGTATAAGAGAAATGTATCAAGTGTAAAAAGGTACCAGTCCAGAGATATATCGAGTGAAGAGGTTGAAAGGCCAATATGAGATGCTGAAACTGAGAGACCTGATGATGTTCCAGAGGCAGTTACCAGCACTCCTGATGAAGTGACTAGAGCGCCAGAAACACCCGAAGCCGTGGCGAGCAGTATTGCCGACGCTGAGAGTGAACAACCGAGAAGCAACGACAATATCGCAGGCAGGCCGAAACGAAACCGGAAAGTGCCCAAACGATACGAAGACTTTGTGCCATAGTTTTAATAAGAACTTTGGGACAGTATTTTAATCTTATATCATAAAGTGCATGTATGAGTGCAGTAGGAAGTAAATTTTATGTAGTTGAGTTATAGTATTACCATTAGTTACGATGTTTGTATGTTTCCAAGGGATATTGGTAAGTGAAGGTAAAGTTTATTTCTGATTAAAGGAGGGATGTCATGATAATGAATATGTATGAGATGTACCGGAAATCACGTGGTATGAGAGAGAGAGATAAGAGCACAAGCAAGAGAACAAAGGAAACGGGAGAATAAAGACACTCAGAAGTTTACCTGATAAAATTTGTGTTTAATGTTTTATTAACTTCACATTTCGGGCCACAAATGTGACACTCAGCACAACAGCATGCTGTAGTTTTTCACTCTTTAAATAATATTCAGCTCTTTTATTTTTCTTGCCAAAGTGGATAACCTCACACTTACTAACAATGTACTCCATCTGCCAGACCTTTGCCCACTCATTCAGTTTAACTATATCCCTCTGCAGACTCTCCACATCCTCATTACAATTTTCTCTTCCACTCAATTTGGTGTCATCCGCAAACTTGGCTACACCACATTTTGTCCCCTCCTCCAAGTCATCAATGTAAATGATGAACAGTTGTGGGCCTAGCACCGACCCCTGCGGCACCTCACTTACCACTCTCTGCCAACCTGAAAAACTCCCACTTATCCCGATTCTCTGCCTCCTGTCAGACAACCAATTTTCGATCCAGGCCAATATACTTCCCCGGACTCCACTTTCCTGTAACTTACTGAAAAGTCTCTTGTGCGGCACCTTATCAAACGCTTTCTGGAAATCCAAATATACAACATCAGCCTGTTCCCCTCTATCCACCGCACCCATTATATCCTCAAAGAATCCAAACAAGTTTGTCAAACAAGATCTTCCCTTTCTAAAACTATGCTGCGTCTGCCTGATTGAACCCTTACGTTCCAAAAGTTCCACTATTTCATCATTAATGACGACTTCAAGCATATTTCCAACCACAGACGTCAAGCTAATTGGCCGATAATTTCCAGTCTTCTGCCTACGTCCCTTCTTTAAAAGTCCTCAGAAAGGCAATTAAGTCTCTTCCGACTCAGCTGAAATGAGGAATCACTGGCTCTGGCTAAAAAGGAGGGATCCTATCTGGGCTCCAAATGACCATTAGGAGAAACAGATATGGGACACACACCTGGGTCTGATAGCCTGTGATGGGCCTGCCTTGGCAGAGGCTGTCTTGTATTTCAAAGGCCGAAACACCCAATGAATACAACTGAAGATGTGTCCGATACTGGTTCATATTCCCTAGTAGTCTTCCTCCATTATTGTAATTAAGGCAACTAACTGTACTAACTCAATGAGAGAGGACCAATATTGAAACATCAGGGATTGAAGCACCTACAGATCAACCTGAAGTGGGATTAGGAAGAAAAAATAGTTCTGTACAGACTAGAAGGGCCAAAGGGCCTGATTCTATGTAGTAGTGTTCTATGGTTCTGCAAATGTATAATGTCACGATGGTGATGTGTGGCATGGCTATTGTCCAGACCACCATGGAAACAGTAGAAACCCACCCTTATAGCTGGTTCTTTGAATAATGGCACCAGATATTTTTCAGGTAACAAAGGAAAAAGTTAATGATCTCCCCCATCATGCAGTGAAAGGTCTCATTTTAAGATGCTGTCTTGCTGTGGAAATGAAAGTTAATTAAGGGCACCATAGTTCGCATAGCAGTTAGCACAATGCTAATGCAACGTCAGTGTTCCGGTTCAGATTCAGTGCTGTCTATGTGGGTTTCCTCCAGGTCCTCTGGTCTCCTTCCACATTCCAAAGACATACGAAGTTTGTAAGTTGATTGGTCACATGGATGTAACTGGGCAGCACTGGCTGGTGGGATGTAAATGCCTGTTACCGTCCAGTATCTCTTTTAAATAAAAAAAAATTGCAGATGCTGGCAGTCTGAAACAAAAAAAGAGGCTGCTGTAAATACTTAACATATCAGGCGTTATTTTGAAAATGAAACTGAGTTCATATTCAAATCACTAGCCTTCCATGAGAATTACAAATAATTAATCATATACAGAGAAAGGGATAGAGGAGAGGGTAACAAATGGGAAGAATAATCAGATGGAACATGAGATTAAAAAACAAAAAAATATTGTGATTAAGAATATATATTAGCATTAATTATGGAGAACTCTCCTGCTCTTATTTGAATCGTTCAATTTGATCTTATACCCTGAGAAGGTAATTTAAGCTAAATGTTCCATCGGGAAGTTAACACCCATCAAAGCTACAATACCTCAAATCCATACTGGAATGTCTCTCGAGATTTAATATTCTTCAGTAGGATCTGATTCAGCTGCCTTCTGAGTCAAAGACTAAAGACCCTTCACTGAGTCATAACTGAATTTTTGAGTGCAATTCTTTCATGGATCAAACATTTAGTGTTAGGTTTCCTCCTGTCAGCAACCAACTGAAATGACATGAGTTGAGGAACATATTTTGCAATGCATTTGCAATACTACAGTTTTACTCTGATACTATACATGGTCACATATGGCTTTAATGTGGCACCATTCTCATTACCTCACCTGTTTATCAATATTTGGGGCTTTGTGTATCTAGAGAGTCAGCTTTCATAATAATATGGTAAAAGAAGAATATTTTGGATGATGGAGTTTTTATTCTGGAAAGATTTTAGAATATTAATGAGAACTACATTGTCCCAGCAAGGGTATTTGAATATTCAATTGTCCTTGTCTGTAAGTCGTGCTCTGATCGTAAATGCGTATCTCGGAACCATTTGTTGAAGGCCAATGTATTGATAGTGGACTATTGAAATAGTAATTAATTGCTTGTAAATATCTTTGTACAATACTTAAAGGAAATAAAAACTTAATGTTCTTTGAGTTCAGGGAGATTCTACAAAGAGATCCCTCCACTCTACAGATATAGGATCCAAGATAATATCAGCTTTGACCAAAATTGCTTAGTATCAACTGAGTTAAAAAGCGTAAAATACAATTAGCCTGGAATATTAATTTTAAATACTGATTTTTAAATAAATCACAAGTCACTTGAGAAAAAGAAGCCGAAGTTTCCCCCTGATACCGAATAAACAGCTGATAGTATCCTTTTCTATGTCTCTTATTTCTGAAATGACTAAAATATGATTATAATATAAAAATGTGATGTAAAATATTTTATTGAATTGAAAAAAATTGTTTAGACAGAAAGCCATGTTCAGTGGTAAAATGTTTGCCCTAAATCCATTTTTCAGTGTTCCATTCTGCACGTGAAAACATTTTCTTCAATAAAATATTTACATTCGTACAGGCCTAAACTGAGCAATTGCATGTCTAAATTTAAAGAGACTAGTCATTGTTGGAATGGCACAACAGATCAATTCAGACCTGGAAGAGACAACATCATGAGGCAGCAGTTAGTGCTGGAGCCTCAGAGCACCAGCAACCTGGGTTCAATCACCTGGGTGCTGTCTGTATAAAGTTCATTCTTCCTCTCTTTCGTTTGCTCGAAGTACTCTTATTTCCTCCCACATCAATTCCAGTAGGTTAATTGGATGTTGTAAATCAACCCTTAGTATCAGTTAATGGCAAAAAAAGAATCCAAGGATAGTTAATTAGCATGTGTGAGAGAGAAAAAAAGGTGCAAGAATGTGAGAAAATAAATAGAATGAAATGAAACTAATGTGATTGTTTTCCTGGAATTAGCTGAAAGTCTTATTATAAGGCATAACTTTTAATCAGAACTAATTAAAAGAAACCCTTTTCTGAAAACAAATAATGCCATGACGAAGTAAAACAAGAAATTAAAGGGATGCGGCTGATTTTAAAGAAAATCTTAGATCCAGATCCACTCAATAAATGTGCCACTAATGAGAGAAAAAGACATTATTTTGTTCTATAACATTTCCACCAATTATTCTTGGTCATTAGTCAGAATGGTATATTCATTTGGTTTGAGGTTTGCATTCTTTGACAAGTTGAATAAATGTCTTGCAAGCTTTCCGTGTACAGAAGCGCAATGCATCCATAATAATGTCCCACTAATAACATCATGTATTTAGATTATTTTGTGCATGTATGGCCAGCAAACAGTGTCAGCCACTCAAGCAGAAATCGAAGAATATTTCAGCAGAAATATTTAATTGTTTTTTCTCCTATTAGTTGAGCTGGGTTGTTCTTCTTGTCACTTCAGTATAATCTCATTTGGGGTGCAAAGTTCCCCATTCTCAAATAGACTTGATCTTTATTATTTGTTGAGCTGGATTGCAAGCCCAGTTCAATTTTCCAAATATTTCTTATTTCTGCTATTTCCATGCTAAAGCTGCTTGTCTTTTCCAGTACACCTTGTCTCTCTCTGCTGATGTTTTATTTTGGTAGCTTAGCTCCTGAGACTCAAGGCTAAAGCATTCATATGATCATACTGGTCCCTCCAAGGCATCATTGAAACTCCTTTTTTTATGCCTCACCAAATAACTTCCTTTTACCAGCTTCTAGAGGTTGGAGAGGGTGCAGGGAAGATCTTGAGAAGAAGGGTCAGCTGCTGCCTGGGAAACAATGTTTTAATGTTCAGTAGTGAATTTGTGATCCAGATGGTGGGGCCGCAGGCATCAGAAAGCCAGCAGTCAGTCCCTGCAAGGTTGGTGTTAGTTTGTCAAACTATTGTACTCCTTCTGTCAAAAGATTTGACAGTGATGGGAAGAGTGTGGCAAGTTCTCCTCCCACTTAAGACTCAGATATTGTCTTTGTCCTCACCTTCACCACCAGCCTCCACACCCTCACCCCTGTCTTCACATTTAATTTAAGACTCTGCAATTTGCAAATCCCCCAACATAATGTCATATGTGTAGAAATCCCCACCAATACCTTCTCTCTTGAGTGTTCCAATGGAAACCTCCTTCCAGAACAATGTTCCGTCTAAGTTTTTTGTAGTCGGTGTGCACAAAAATCTTATGTTGTGCTATTTTTTTTCCCCTGTGACAAAATTATGTGCATACTGAATGCTTGTGCAAATGTAAACTTGAATTTGTGTCAAGATAATTTTGGCACAGCCTATCTCTCATGGCTAATAAAACTGTATTGGCATGTTTTAATATAATCCAAGTACGATTGCATTCTACAAAGTAACATATTTAGTTGAGATTTTTTTGTCTTTTCTTTTTAAAATATTTTTATTGAATTTAGCATATAAATCCTACATACAAAATCATCTAATATAACAAACAACAACTCATATTATATACATATCACTAATCAAACATATAATGTAAATCAAAAACCTATCCATAATTGTTTATTTATCTTATTTCTGAGATTTTATTCTATACTTTGCACTACTTTGTTCAGTTTGTGTGAACATTAATTTCCTTTGTGCGCTGGTTGCAAAACGTGTGTGCGTGCACACACACGCAGAGCTTAGAGGGAACAGTGTTCCAGGGGTACTTTTTTTTCCACTTTAGTCTTTTCTGGAATCACAGTGGATGTAGCTCAGGGACCTGCACTTAAGATTCAGGTGAAGCAGCAATTTGTTAGATCTTCATCCAATCCAACATATGGTATTGATGCTCACAATATTTAAAAAAAATGTTGTTTTGTGCAATTCTTTTATAAATTAAGTAATTTGGTGCTTTGGTGTAAATTATTGTTTTTCCTCCAGTATTTCAATGAGTGAATGACAAAAGGTACTGAGGCATCACAACATAAATGGTGGCTAATGAAGATATGGAAGGTGAATGGAAAGCATGATCCCCTCCAAACAGAAAATGTGGAGAAATGGTGAGCTGTTGAGGTTAAATTTGAGATCACCAGACAAGTAAACCAGTGACTCTCAACCTTGTTCTTTCTACTCGCATACCACTTTAAATAATGCCTATGCTGTAAGTGTTCTGTGATTAGTAAGGAATTGCTTAAGGAGGTATGTGGGTGGAAATAAAGAAGTTTGAAAACCTCGGTTTTAATTGTACCTAATTGACTCGTTATGTGCCTGGTTTCATATCTCCAAAGGAAATGGGCCAATGACGATTTTTCTCAAGTAAAATATTTCAGGGGAGGAGTCACGTGATGGAGTAGTGGCCGGACGGTGAACTCCAGCCCTCTCCAGAAAAGTCGGGAAAAACAAGAGAAAATACAAAGGCACAGAAATAAAAGTTAAAGAAAAGTGAGTATAAAGGTGGAAAGAAGATGGCGACAAAAAAAGAAAAATCAAAATCAATGGTAAGAAGAGAGGAAGAGAAGACAACGGAGGAAGAAGGAGAAGGCCTTACCTGTCCGAAGAGGCCCGCTGTGGAGAGAGAAGCCCGCTTCCTCAGGTCGGTAGAAATAGGACTACAAAAATGGCTAGCAGAGCCGAGTAAAAGTGCGCAACCGCGCATGCGCGAGGAGTCGCGCATGCGCGATGCGCATGAAAAAAAACACACCGACGGGAGGGGGGACCAGCTGGGGAGTCAATCTCCACAGCCGGCAACGACAGCTGCAGAACACCTGCAGCAAGAAGAGACCACAGAAGACAATGAAAACAAGAAAGAAGAGAAGAAAAGGGCAACAAAGAAACAACAGATGGCCAACCCAGAGGAAGAAGAAGAGGAAGAGTACAGTGAAATAGAAGAAGGGAAAGGCAAGGTAAAGGATATACTTTCTCTTGTTAGAGGATACATGGAGACATTTAAAGAATGGCAAACACAGGAATTTAATGATTTAAGAAGAAGAATAAACAACACAGAAGAGAAAGTGAATAAAATAGATATGACCTTAACAGAAATGGGAAAGAAAATGGACAAGATGGAAGAGCGGGCAGTAGCAGCAGAAATGGAGGTAGAAGACTTAAAAAAGAAATTGGAGGAATCTAATAAAAAAACTAAAGAGACACAAGAACTACTAGCTCAAAAAATAGATATAATGGAAAATTATAACAGAAGAAATAACATAAAGATAGTGGGCCTTAAGGAAGATGAAGAAGGCAAGAATATGAGGGAGTTTATAAAAGATTGGATCCCTAAGACTCTAGGATGTCCAGAACTACAGCAAGAAATGGAAATAGAAAGGGCACATAGAGCATTGGCCTCTAAACCACAACCACAACAAAAACCAAGATCGATTCTAGTAAAATTCCTAAGATATACTACAAGAGAAAAGGTACTGGAGAAGACAATGGAAAAAGTAAGAGAGGGCAACAAACCACTGGAGTATAAAGGGCAAAAAAATCTTAATTTATCCAGATATAAGTTTTGAACTCCTAAAGAAGAGAAAAGAGTTCAATACAGCAAAGGCGATTTTATGGAAGAAAGGGTATAAATTTATACTAAAGCATCCAGCGGTATTGAAAATATTTATTCCAGGACAACAAAACAGACTATTCTCAGATCCAGAAGAAGCACGAAAATTTGCAGATCAATTACAAAAATAGACTGAGGGATGAAGACGGGTAATGAGAGTAAAAATGATCACGATTGATATGTATGTGGGTAAAGACAAAAATAGACTGAGGGATGAAGACGGGTAATGAGAGTAAAAATGATCACGATTGATATGTATGCGGGTAAAGTGGTATAAGAGTGAATAGAGACAATATGCATACGTGAATGTATCTGTACTTAGAGGAAAATATAGATAGTATAGACAAGAATTAATAAGGGAAGGTAATGGAATAGAGAGAATAAGGAGGGAATTAAAAGAGTGACCTTTGTGACATATGAAAAGTGAAATCTTTTCTGGGGGGGTCACTGCAAATAGCGGTCACTGCAAAATCAGTTGACGCTTGCGAGTGGATTCGCAAACCCAAATGGAGAGGGGAGATGTGGTTGTCCGACAAGGGATAAAGGACAACTCAGGAGGGGAAGGGGAGATTGGGGATAAAGAAGATATAAATAGGAGAATAAGGAAAATGTTGGATGTTGTAGGAATGTTGTCTTATAAAGAGTTGAAAATAAGAAAACAGAAATGGAAAAGGAGGAAAGGTAATGATGGAAAAACGGAAAGAGAAGATAAACAAAATATAAAATGGCTACGCTGAACTATATGACTTTAAATATTAATGGAATACATAACCAAATTAAAAGGAAGAAACTACTAAATTTACTGAAAAAGGAAAAAATTGATATAGCATTTGTCCAAGAAACACACTTAACTGAATTGGAGCACAAAAAATTAAAGAGAGATTGGGTAGGACATGTAACAGCAGCATCGTATAATTCAAAAGCAAGAGGAGTGGCTATATTAATTAGTAAAAATGTGCCATTTAAAATAGAAGAGGAAATAATAGATCCAGCAGGGAGATATGTTATGATAAAATGTCAGATATATTCGGAGTTTTGGAATCTACTTAATGTATATTCACCTAACGAAGAAGATCAAAAGTTTATGCAAGATATCTTTTTGAAGGTAGCTAATACGCAAGGGAACATACTAATAGTAGGGGATTTCAACCTGAATTTGGATCCAAATATGGATAAAACGGGGAAAAAAATTAACAGGAAGAACAAAGTAACCAAATTTATAATTAAATCAATGCAAGAAATGAAACTTTTGGATATATGGAGGAAACAAAAGCCAAAAGAAAAGGAATACTCATACTACTCGGCTAGACATAAAACATACTCAAGAATAGACCTATTTTTGTTATCAGCTAGTATGCAGGATAGAGTAAGAAAAACAGAATATAAAGCGAGAATGCTATCGGACCATTCACCCTTAATAAAGCTAGAGGACATCCCTCCAAGAATGTATAGATGGAGATTAAACTCCATGCTACTTAAAAGACAGGATTTTAGAGAATTTATTGAAAAACAATTAAAAATGTATTTTGAAGTAAATACGGAATCAGTGGAAGATAAGTTTATACTATGGGACGCAATGAAAGCATTCATTAGAGGGCAAATAATAAGTTATGTAACCAAGATGAAGAAGGACTATAATCAGGAAACAGAGCAGTTGGAAAGGGAAATAGTAAACATAGAAAAAAAATTAGCAATGAAGGAAGATACAACTAAAAGAAGAGAATTGGCGGATAAAAAAATAAAATATGAAACATTACAAACATATAAGGTAGAGAAGAATATAATGAAGACAAAACAGAAATATTATGAACTAGGTGAAAAAACGCACAAAATCCTAGCATGGCAGCTTAAGACAGAGCAAGCTAAGAAAATGGTATTGGCATCAAGGAAAAAAGACAAACAAATTACATATAATCCAAAAGAAATTAAGGAAAACTTTAGAGAATTCTATGAACAATTATACCGAACTGAAAACGAAGGGAAAGAAGGGAAAATAGATAAATTTTTGACCAAAATTGAACTACCAAAACTACAAATAGAGGAACAAAATAAATTAACAGAACCATTTGGAACAGTAGAAATACAAGAGATAATAAAAAAATTACAAAATAATAAGACACCAGGAGAGGATGGATTTCCAATAGAATTCTACAAAACATTTGAAGACTTATTAATACCGCCCCTCCTGGATGTAATCAACCAGATTGATGAGACACAAAACTTACCATATTCATGTAAAACAGGAATAATTACAGTAATACTAAAACAAGGGAAAGATCCACTCTCACCAGCGTCATATAGACCAATATCTTTGCTAAACACAGATTATAAGATAATAGCTAAACTATTAGCAAACAGATTAGCAGAACAGGTACCGAAAATGGTAAATTTAGACCAAACTGGATTTATCCAAAAAAGACGCACAACAGACAATATTTGTAAATTTATTAACTTAATTCATGCAGTAGAAGGAAATAAAGCACCTACAGTAGCAGTTGCTTTAGACGCAGAGAAGGCCTTCGACAGAGTAGAATGGAATTATTTGTTCAAAGTATTGCAAAAATTCAGTTTACCGGAGAAGTATATTAATTGGATTAAAGCATTATATAAGGGACCGTTAGCAAAAGTGACAGTAAATGGACATGTATCAAAGCAATTTAACTTAAGCAGGTCAACGCGGCAGGGATGCCCACTATCACCTTTATTGTTTGCGCTAGCTATAGAACCACTAGCAGAATTGATAAGAATAGATAATAATATAAAAGGAATAAAAATAAAAGACAGGGAATATAAAATCAGTCTATTTGCGGATGATGTGATAGTGTACTTAACAGAACCAGAACTATCAATAAAAGAATTATATAAGAAATTGAAGGAATATGGAGAAGTGTCGGGTTACAAGATAAACGTAAATAAAAGTGAAGCAATGCCTATGAATAATGCGGATTTCTCAAAATTTAAGAAGGAATCTCCATTCAGATGGTAAATGCAGGCAATAAGATACCTAGGTGTACAAATAAACAAAAATCTAGGCCAATTATATAAACTCAATTACAATCCACTAATGAAAAAATTACAGGACGATTTAGAGCATTGGAAAGATCTACCACTAACACTGATAGGAAGGATAAACTATATTAAAATGAACATTTTTCCAAGGATATTATACTTATTTCAGGCATTGCCAATACAACTGACAGAAAAATTCTTCAAAGAGTTAAATAAAATAATAAGGAAATTTTTATGGAGAGGGGGGAAACCGAGGATAGCACTAGATAAATTAACACAATAGTATAAACAAGGAGGCTTACAATTGCAAAACTTCAAAAATTATTATAGAGCTGCACAATTAAGATACCTATCAGATTTTTATCAAACAAGGGAAAAACCAGACTGGACGAGATTAGAATTAGATAAAATAGGGGAAAAGATACCTGAACACATATTATATAAATGAGATGAAAAATTGGTACAACATAGAACTTCTCCAGTATTACATCATCTCCTCAATATTTGGAAGAAGATTCATGTAGAAAGAAATAAAACAAATTATCAATTACCAAAACTAATATTGACGCAAAATAAGCTACTCCCTTTTACAATAGATAACCTTTCCTTTAGAGAATGGGGAAAAAAAGGGATTAAAAGAATAGAAAATTGTTTTTCAGGAAGTAGATTCTTATCCTTTGAACAAATGAGAGATAAGAACAATATAACTGGAGATACAGCGCTGGCATATTACCAACTGAGATCCTACTTGAAAGATAAATTAGGAAGCAATTTGAGTTTACCAGAGGGAAGTAACCTTGAATATGTGATTACAGATACAATGTTAATCAAAAGATTTATAACAAATATGTATATTAAACTGCAAGAAAAGGAGAATGAGGAAACAAATGGTAAAACTAAACAAAAATGGGAACAAGATTTAAATATAAAGATAAAAAAGGAAACATGGGAGAAATTATGTTCTGGAACGATGAGAAGTACAATAAATACGAGGCTACGTATGATACAATATAATTGGTTACACAGACTATACATTACACCGCAAAAGTTAAATAAATGGGACCCAACAGTATCTGATAGATGTTTTCGATGTAAAAAAGAAATGGGAACAACAATTCATGCAATCTGGACATGTGAGAGAGTAGAAAAATTTTGGGATGATCTCAATCAGATATTAAATAAAATAACAGAAAACAATATACCAAAGAATCCAGAGATCTTTCTCCTAAGTAACATAAAAAACAAAGAATTTGGAATTGATTTGGAGGATGCACAAAAAAGATTTGTTAAGATAGCCCTAGCCGTAGCAAAAAAATGTATTATGTCAACCTGGAAATTGGAAGATAATTTGAAAATACAACAATGGTATATAGAAATGAATAAATGTATTCCATTAGAAAAAATAACATATAGTTTAAGAAATAATATTGAAATATTCGAACAAGTATGGGAGCCTTATATTAAATACAATAGCGAAAACTTACCGGGGACAAACATTACCTAAGTTGATGGAAGGAGAAGGAAAGAAAAGAATGGACTCAGTAGAATTTCTGGTGCATTTTTGTTGAATGACAACATTGTCTGACTGGTTTAATGCAACCTAGATTGTATACCTAAAATGGATGAGAGGGGGTGGGGGGGGGGGTGGGGGGGTGGTTTGGGAGGAGGGAGGTGGGGGAGAAAAAGTCACTGTATATGTGTGAAAAAGAAAAAGTGCATATCATGGCTAATGTGATTTATGGTGTGAAAAATAAATTTTTTTTAAAAAAAAGTAAAATATTTCAGTAATAATTGGGACTTGAGCAGTGATTCTCAACCTTCTCTTCTCACCCATATACCACCTTAAGCAATCCCTTATTGATCACAAAGCACTGATGGCATAGGGATTATTTAAAGTGGTTTGTGAATGGAAAGGAAAAGGTTGAGAACCACTGAACTAGACAAAGAATGGAATCATTGCAGGGCAGAATTTGCAATCTAATTGAACTATAAGATCAAGCAGAATGATATGGATTTTGCACATTCTCCCAGTGGCTCCATAGGTTTGCCCAGGGACTGGTCTCCATTCAATCACAAAGACATGCTGATAGGAACTTGTTACTGTTGTATGTTGAACATCATATAGGTAAGCAGCAGGAGGATTACCTGGGGGGAAGGGGAGGAAGGTGGTGATGGGAGAATGGGTTAAAGTCAGATATAATAGGGGAATAGAGCCCAGGGAAATGCAAGATGGCTGATAAATGCTTACTGGAGTAAATAGCCTCCTCCTGTGTCACTGACAAAAGGCAAAGGAGGAAAAACCCAACACCCAACCCCAACCAACCAATTTTCCCTGCAACCGCTGCAACCGTGTCTGCCTGTCCCGCATCGGACTTGTCAGCCACAAACGAGCCTGCAGCTGACGTGGACATTTACTCCCTCCATAAATCTTCGTCCGCGAAGCCAAGCCAAAGAAGAAATGCTATAAAGCTCTCAAAAGAGATCCAAGGTTTATAATAGTTGCATCTAAAACACACAGTATCCCACCTAGAAATAAAACAATGCAGCACGACTGATTATTTATATCCAAACAGAAACAATGAATATCGTTGACGACCTTCTTAACAGAGCTAAGATTATTAGCAGATAATTGCAATTGCTAAGAATTTATCAGATGATTGGAATAGTGTCCAACTTCAAAGAACAGCCACCCTGTGTTACAGAGTGAACCTACTAAAGTAAAGCATTACTTTGGGAGTGTTGAAAATGACAGAGAATGATCTATTGAATGTGGAGACTAGGAGTGGGAGATGAGGACAAAGGGAACCCTATCCTTGTACACGTTGCTCCCAAATGAAGATGACAAGTCACTGGATGCCCTTGTACCAACATCTAAACATTTAGCAGGTGTCTTTTTACAGAACTTCCGTCATCTGATGTAAAGTATATTGTGTTGAAATTGTACTCTGAATCTGACCCTGATTCTGCTCCAGCACAACTAATCTCATTCAGTCCACAGACTTTTAATGTTTTCTTCAATTAGCATTGTTCGATGAAATGATTTCCCAGTCATTCTTTTGGATACATTGCTCAACATTCAGGGCATTATGTTTTTAACCTCTAAGTCATTTCTGCTCCACTTTCCCCGGTCTGTCTTTTGTATCCAATACTAGCCAGACCTGGGGTGAACATTCAATAGATTTATATTTGTCATTGACCAATGAAACTCCAGCTATTATACCTCACTGAAGTTTTAATGAAGGCGATTTATACATTTTCTCTCCCAGTTCATTATTTCCCATTGCTGGCTGATGGATTTGTTTGCTAATTTGTCTCTGCAAAATAATTTGTGTTTCCAGTCAAGTTTGTTCTTAATTTTATCTTCTTTCCTGGTCTTTGGTTGTACTCAGACTAATTACATTAAAATCATTAATGTAATAAATCCCAACAGTTCTTATTTTGTTATCTCCTTATCTACAGCACTACAGATATCAATCACAAAGTATTTCTTTCTTAAGGCAGCATATCATTATGGCTGAGAGTTAAAAGCACGAAGCGCAACATATTTTCACCAGAAGGTTATTCCCTTTTCTAGACTATTTTGATTCACTAAAAATGGAATCCTCTTTTAATATGTACCTTTGCAACCTTTCCTCCATTCTAGCTTTGATTTGTTTTTTAATTAGTGAGCAACATCTAAGACTAAGGAGCTTATTGTTGATTTTTGGAAGGAATCCACATTGATGGGGTGGAGCTGTGAAGGGTTAGAACCTTCAAATTCCTGGGAGTCCATACTTCAGAAGAGCTGCCCTGAAGCCAGAACATCAAGGGATCCATGAAGAAGGCACACCAACACTTCTACTTTCTAACAAGTATGAGTAGTTTTGGCATGTTGTTGGATACCCTATCAAACTTCTGCAGATGCACTATGCAAAGTATGCTGGCAAGTTGCATCACAGCCTGGTAATTAATCTGGCTGCCTAAAAAAAACAAAAGGGTCCAGAAGGTAACAGATATAGCCATGTCCATCACAGGCTCCATCCTCCAATCTGTCAAATTCATCTACGTGAGGCACTGCCTCAAGAAGGCAGCCGCCATCAAAAAGGATCCCATCACTCTCATTGTATTGATAGAGTGCTATTGATCCTCCTGACCACTAGATGGTGGTGGAGACTTGTTTGTTGCAGCTTCGGATGGATTCAAGATGGATGCCTCCACACGGTCCTGAGTGAGTTCTTTAAGTAATAGCATTCTGGAAGGGGAGGCAGAGCAGCTGGATGTCATGGTCCATGTGGGGACCAATGACATATATAGAGGTAGAGATGAGGTGCTAAAGAGGGAATATAAGGAATTAGGTAGAAAGTTTAAAAAAAATAGGACCTCGAGGATGGTACTCTCCAGATTCCTGCCTGTGCCACACGCTAGACAGGGTACAAATAGGAAGCTATGACTGATGAATTTGTGGCTAAGGAATTGGTGCAGGGGGCAGGGCTTCAGATTCCTAGATCATTGGGATCACTTCTGGGGAAGGTCAAACTTCTATGACAAGGATGGGCTGCACCTAAGCTGGAAGGGGACAATATTCTGGCAGGAGGGTTTGCTAGAGCTGTTCGGGAGAGTTTAAACTAGTTTGGTAGGGGGTGGGAATTCAGAATGAGAGTGTATAGAATAGGACAGTAGAGAGACAGGGAATTACAACAGGGAGAGAAATAAATAGTGAAAAGTTACTCAACAACAACAGAAAGAAAAGGCAGGTGAGCAGGCAGGTAAGGGCTCTACAAAAAGAACACAGAACGTACTATTTCGCTATCAGGTTTAAGGGCATGATATTTAAATGCACGTAGCATTAGAAACAAAGTGGATGACCTGGTTGCTCAGCTTCAACTGAAAAGGTATGATATCATAGCCAATACTGATACATGGCTCAATGAGGGGTGTGATTGGGTGCTAAATATCCACGGTTACACAGACTATAGGAAAGATAGGCACGGTGGGTAGAGGAGGAGGGGTGGCTCTGGTGATAAGTAATGACATTAAATCAATAGAAAGAAGGGGCATAGGGTCAAAAGAGATAGAATCATTTTGGGTTGAATTAAGAAATGTCAAGGGTAAAAAGACCATAGCAGTTATATACAGGCCCCCAAACAGTACCTGGGAAGTGGACTATGAGTTAGAGCAGGAAATACAAAGGGCATGCCACAAGGATAGTATCAAAATAATTATGGGGGATTTTAACATGACATGGGATTGAGAAAGACAGGAAAATTATGGAACCTAAGAGATGGCTTTTTTGAACAGCTTGTTGAGAAGCCCACCAGGGGATCTGCAGTTCTGGATTAGGTCATGTTCAATGAGCCCGCGGTCGTTAGGGAGTTAAAGGTCATAAAACCTCAAGGAAGCATTGATCATAACATGGTTGAATTTAATTTAAAATATGAAAATGAAAAAAAATTATCAAATGTATCCATTTTTCAGTGGAATAAAAGAAATTACAGTGGTTTGAGAAAGGAACTGGCTCAAGTAAACTGAAAAAGTAAACTAATTGGAGGATAAGAGCAGAAATGGAAGATATTTTTGCAAGTAATAAAAGGCATGCAGGATAGATATATTCCAAGGAAAAAGAAATTTGTCAAAGGAAAGATGGTACCAATGTGGCCACACATGTCAAACTCTGGCCCGCAGGCCAAATTTGGCCCGTGATATAATTATATTTGGCCCGCAAGATCATTTCAAAAATGTATTAGAGGTGGCCCGCTGGCCGCCACGCCAGTATAGCGCATGCACAACTAATAATATAAATCCCAGAATGCACTGGCGTCAGCCCGCTAATCGCCCCCACCTCCTCTGTTTACGTTGCAGGGTCTCACTGTGGACTCTGGTTTTGGGGCCTGGCCAGTGTCAGGGGAAGCCAAGGCCACTTCCCAGTGCCCGGAACAAGAGGCCTCGGGCCTGACCTCGCCAGGACCATTGCCCACTCCCCCTCCCTGCTGCAGGCCGACCCGCGACTCACGGTGACGGGGCCGCTGATCCGCCGAGATGCCCCCATACTGTCGGGTCCCCCCGCCCGCCCCCCCACCGCAGCGCGGCCTGGCTGGTGTCAGGGGAAGCCAAGGCCACTTCCCAGCGCCCGGAACCGGAGGCCTCGGGCCTGACCTCGCCAGGACCGTTGCCCACTCCCCCTCCCTGCCGCAGGCCGACCCGCGACTCAAGGTGATGGGGCCGCTGATCCGCCGCGATGCCGCCCTGCAGCGAGAGCCGATGCCCCCGCACTATCGTTGTCCAACCTGATTGCCCGCAAACCCCGCCCTCCCGCTCACAGGCCTGAGTAAGTATTATGAACTTTAATCTCAGGATAAAACGATCTTCCAATAGTTTCATGTCACAGTGATAAATATATTCCTGGTTAAAAATGGTCCTGCACCTGGATACAAGCTCATTAGGCATAAAACTTGAAAAGTGTGTAAATCAAAGGATATCTGTACCAATGGAAAAAGGGCATGGCAAATAACCCTGCTAGAGTTCATGCCCACAATCAGTCACCCATTTGATTGTTTCAGGAATCATGTTATTCTCCCACATTCTCAATAGCCCTCAGATTTTACTATTCAACTGCACACTAGCAACATTTGACAAATCCTCTATAGAGAAATATTATTTATTGAATATTTCATTTCTCATTTGTTAATGCTTCTGGAAAGAGTTTATCCAAAACTATTATTAAACATTTATTTTAATAAGAAAAAGTTTAACATTACATATGCTGAAAGAAGAGAAAACATGCAGATGTTGTTGAAAATTTTCAATAAATATTTAGTTCGGCCCTCGACTTAGTCCAAGTTTTTAATTTTGGCCCTCCGTGAATTTGAGTTTGACACCCCTGAATGTGGCTAACAAAAGAGGTGTACAGGGTAACTCCTTACACATTCCCATCTCATGATGTTTTACCTTACAATAATGAATAAAAGAGGGACACGTCTTGGCATAGGGCTGATCGAAAACGATGCTGGGGAAATTGTAATGGGTTATAAAGAGATGCCAGAGGAACTTAATCAATATTTTACATCTATCTTCACCGTGGAAGACATTAGTAATATCCTGGACAGACAGAGGCTTCAGGGAGTAGAGTTAGATTCAGTTAGGGTTACTAGAGAAATTGTGCTAGGCAAACTAAATGGATTAAAGATTGATAAATCTCCCGGACCGGTTGAGATGAATCAGTAGGTTTTGAAAGAGGTAGCTTTGGAGATTGTAGATCCATTGGCAATGATCTTCTAGAAATCGATAAGGCTCTGGAGAGATTCCAGAGAATTGGAAGGTTGCAAATGTGGTTCTGCTGTTTAAGAAAGGTGGGATACAGAAAAAAGGCCTATTAATCTTACGTCGGTGGTTGGAAAGATATTAGTCGATCCTTAAAGATGAGGTGATGAAATACCTAAAGATGCATGACAGGATAGGTCCACATCAGCATGGGTTTTTAAAGGGTAGATCCTGCCTGACCAACCTATTAGAGTTTTTTGAAGAAATCTCAAATAGGATAGACAAAGGAGAGACTGTGGATGTTATCTATTTAGATCTTCAAAGGCTTTCAATAAGGTGCCGCATATTAGGCTGCTAAATAAGATGAGGGCCCATGAAATTTCAGGGAAGTTATTAAACTGGATAGAAAAGTGGCTGATAGACAGGAAGCAAAGGGTTAAAATTAAAGCATCCCATTCTCGATGGCTGCCTGTAACTAGTGGTGTTTCGCAGGGGTCAGTCTTGGGGCCACTGCTGTTTACAATTTATATTAATGATTTGGATTGTGACATGAATGGTTTTGTGGCCAAATTTGCAGATGTCACCAAGATAGGTGGCAGAGTGGGAAGTGTAGTAGAAACTGTAAAGTTGGAGAAGGATATAGACAGATTAGGAGACTGGGCAAAATTATGGCAGATGGCATTTAACATAGTGAAAATGTACAGTTGTACATTTTGGTAGTGGAAATAAACAGGCAGAATACTATATGGATGGAGTGAAAAATCAGACCTTGGATGTCCAAAGGGACCTGGGTGTCCTCGTGCAGGGAAACCCAAAAGTTAATGACCAGGTGAAATTGGTAGTGAAGAAAGTGAATGCTATGTTGGCATTCATTTCAAGAGGAATAGTGTACAAGAGTAAAGAGGTGTTGATGAGGCTCTATGGGGCACTGATGAGACCTCCTTTGGAATACAGTGTGCAGTTTTGAGCCCCCTATCATAGAAAGGATGTGATGTTATTGGAGAGGGTGCAGAGGAGATTTACTAGGATGATTCCCTGAATGCAAGGGCTAATGTACAAGGGGCATTTGGCAGCTCTTGTATTCATTGGAATGTAGTAGAATGAGAGGAGGTCTCATAGAGGCATTTCGTATTTTGAAAGGTTTAGATAGGGTGGATGCAGGTAAGATGTTTCCCTTGGTGGGTGAATCGAGGACGAGGTCATAGTCTGAAAATTAGACGTTATCCATTTAAAACAGAAGAACTTCTTTAGCCAGAGGGTGGTGCATCTGTGGAACTCGCTGCCGCACACAGCAGTGGAAGCCAAATCACTGGGAGCATTTAAACAAGAAATAGACAAGTATCTCATTAGTGAGGGCATCAAGGGATATGGGAAAAGGCCGGAAATTGGAACTAGTGTAGAGTAGCTGAGTGTAGATTTACGGGACAGACTTGATGGGCCTAGTGGGCTGATTCTGTCCATTTGTCTCGTGAGTTGTTTTAAAAGAATTCAAGTTTCTTTATTGCATTAAAAGAAACATCACACTCATCACAACTTCTTTCTCTCTACTACCTTCAGGCAAAAGGTACAGAAGCCTAAAGACCAGCACCTCTAGGTTCAAGAACAGTTTATTTCCAACAGCGAGTGGACTTTTGAATCTCTCCAAATTGTATTAATCAGGAACTATTCTGACACCACAAAAGGACTGTCTGCACAGTTGCTAAACCATTTTGTTTTAAATTAGGATATTTATTATCCATCTGTTTTTATGTATTCATTGTCTTTTTAATTCAATTAATTATTTAGTATGTAGTTGTTTTAAAGTTTTATTTTAGAGGTACCTGTTCAGCTGCAGCAGGCAAGGATTTTAGTGCATATGTACATTGTGCAATGTATACGACAATGAACTCTTTATCATTATCATACTCAATACTTTCCCACTGGTAAGAATTAATGGAATGTGCTTTGTCTCAGTGGTAGTATTTTAAGTTCTGAGACAGAAATCTTGAACCTAATTCAGGTTATTCATTTCAAACAGGCCTGGGTCCCAAGTTTTAGCCAGCGTTGGTTTGTGGTAAATGGTCTCTCACAACAGTTGTGCAAGTGGTTAAATTCATGACTGATTTTTTTTTTTTTCTCTCTGGTCTCAGAATCCTGAGCTGGCATTTGAAAGTAGCAGGGGCTTGTAATTTTATTGTGGAACCTGAAAGAATACTCCAGACGCAGAACTGTTAGTCAATTGGATGCGATTGGGACCAGGTTCAAATCCCACGTTTTCTGTAAGGAGTTTGTATGTTTTCCCCATGTCTGCATGGGTTTTTCCCAGGGGCTCTGATTTCCTCCCACCATTAAAAACATAACAGGGGTTGTAGGTCATTTCTGTGTAATTGGGCCCCACAGACGCGTGAGCTGAAATGGCCTGTAACTGTGCTGTATGTCTAAATTTTAAGGAAAGGAAAGCTACAGTCAACAGGGCACCATGGCAAGAAAAGACTACATGCCCCAATTATTCAGAGGACAAACTATTAGAGCAATGCCCTCAGTCTGTCACTTTTGTTAAAACATTGTTTTACTCATCATCAAAAGGATCATTACCTTGGGAGAACAGTTGAATTCCTTTGGATTGAAATATATGTAATGCACCAGGTCCATTTCAATAGTTCTGGTTGAAGGGTCATTAACTCTGAATCATTACCAAAACATTAGTTCAAACTTTCACTCTCTGAGGAATGCTGTCAAATTTGTTAAATCTTTACAGCAATACCTGTTCTCATGTCAGAAGTTCAGAATCTGCATGTTTTGATTTTCAATAGCTGTGCCCATCATGGTTTGTTGTCTTATCTCCTCTGTTAAAGTGAACCTTGAAAATTAGTTTATGTCAGAGATCACAAGTTTAGAATTAGAAGGGGACTAAGTTAGGTTAAGTAAGTCAATATCTTTAGAATGAAAGTGGCTTGTGCATGGGGCATACCAGTTTGCAGCACTTCGCCATTACAGTAGGTTCAACGATTAATATACCATCAATAACTCCAAAAGACTGAAGTAAACTGATAGGCTTTTATTTACAATAGAATTGAGTCACATCCATGATGGTCAACTGTCCTGAACTGGAGAGGGAGCTGTGGAACAGTCACCTTTATTCAGGAGTTTGGGGTATTACGAGCCCAGAGGACCCCAAAACCCAGCAGCAATAGATATTCCCCACGACAAATGGTTACTTAAACAAAATTTGCTTTTAATTATCTTTAAACATGAAAATAGAATTACACTTTAACTTAACTCTATTGACTTACTTAACCTAACTTAGTCCCCTTCTAATTCTAAGCGCACTTGTACGTAATGTGTGTGTTTGTTCAGAAAAGTTCTTTGGTTCACAATCCAATCACACTTATCATTTTTCCAAGTCCACTGGTTGCAGGCAATTCTTATACTGTGCACAGAATTTAATATGTATAATGTTCACCAAGCTTTGGTGCTGGAAAGGTAAATGGTTACCGCTCAGGAAGGTTCTTGTCGGTTTTCAGAGAGTGATTTGTTGTTCCAGGACATCCACAACTGATGTACTTCAATCAGCCACTCCAGTGTCTTGTTGATGAAACTTTCCCTTTTCAGGGTTCTCCAGATGATAACCTCTTTCTTTCAGGTCACCGTAGAGTTCCTTTTTGTTTTCTTTATTCCAAGTGAAACATTAGACAGCCAGTCCTCTCCTCTTGCATGACCCACAAGGGTTTTGACTATGCCATCTTCCAAACTGTGGCTTCTTTCCAGCTTGTCCTGTTCCAGTCTCAGCTACTCTGCTGGCTGCAACACTATACAAATGATCTGTGTGCGTGTGTGTGTGTGTGTGTGTGTGTGTGTGTGTGTGTGTGTGTGTGTGTGTGTGTGTGTGTGTGTGTGCGTGTGTGTGTGTGTGTGTGTGTGTGTGTGTGTGTGTGTGTCCTGTGTGTGTCTCCCTCTCTCTCTCTCTCTCTCACACACACACACACACACACACACACACACCCTGAGAGAAAGCCTGTTTGACTCTCTGCTTGCAAAACCACATGACCCTCTTACAACAGCAAGCTCTACTGCAGACAATATGCAGCTCCAACAATCTCTTTCATCTGTTGCCTTTGGTAAACAACAATTCATTAGTAAAGTCTCTTGAGCACTCTTCAAGGCTCTTGCAAAAGGTGTTAGAAGCCATTATGTCTAACATTAGCAGAGTTCCAGTATTTCAAATAAGATCTGTTTTAAAGTATTTGTATGTGACCTACTCTAACAAACCTTTCCCAATTTATCTCCCAAAAACATTTCTATATACTTTGTCATGGGGGGAGGGGCCACAGGTACAATCAGCCTATAGGCGTGTCCAGACAGATAAATATCCAAACAGTGCTTTACCACAATGACATTTTTTTCTAGATATACAGCTAGTCTGTGCTGCCCAATTTATACTCCCACATGAGGTCATAGGGAGAACATATAAACCCCTTACAGACAGCATGGGATTTGAACCCCGGTCCCCATCGCTGGCGCTGTAAAGGTGTTGTACTAACCATTATGCCAGCCAAGCCGTGTCTTGGAAGAGCCAGTTCAAGTACTCAGCACCGTGCTATTTGTGCATAAAATCCTCTCAACTGCATTGAATAATCATATTTTAGATAAAATTAAGTTGTGTAGCATGTAAAAACAATTGATTTCCTTGTTCTCATCTCCATCTAATTGTTCAGAGAATATTACAGAGCTTAAGAGAGGGCCCTCACAGAACACCATCTCAGAGTGTTACACATATACCGTAAATATTCGTGTATAATGCATTCCATGTATATTGCGACCCCACCATTTTTTGAGGGGAAAAAGGGGGAAAAATATTACCCCTGTGTATAATACGACCCCCACTCACCCGCCTGAGTTGCACTGCCATCTCTCCACCAGCTCACCTGCCCGCCGGCCGCCTGAGTCACGCTGCCATGTCTCATGACCCTGCTTCCCCTCACCCACCTGAGTCACGCTGGCGCCTCTCCAGCCCGAGTCACGAGTTGCAGAAATGTCTTTTTTTTAATTTTACTCCCATGTTTAATGCGACCCCCCCCCTATTTTTAAGAGGAAAAAGGGTGGGGGGAAATTTTTGCATTATACTCAAATATTTATGGTAACTAAAGGGATTCTTACAGAGAAAAAGCCATGTTATTGCCCTACTCATGTTGTATGTATAAGGAGGGAGAAAAGGTAAATTCAGTGTTTATACTAAAAGCTGAAAAGCCAGGTCACACAGTCCTTTTACAAGAGAGATGTTAGCGAGCTGGCTTCCCAGGGCAAAAGAAGCATGATGTGTAGTACTGCAGCGCCGCCCTCTACTGTGAGGCCCAATGCTGAGGTTTTGTATACACATTTCTGCGTTGCCGCAGAGTTTTCAAAAGAAACACAAATTTTTTTTTTTTGTTTTAACTGTATTTGTCTTATTTTACTTCCCAATCAACAAATAAATAATTGTACCTGTATTTAAACCTTTACTTTCCTCTGTTTGAATGGGATCAGAAGGGACATTGATTCTCCAGCAAAATCAATTGTCAACAGAAGCAAATCGAACCAGGCTATAAATCTTGTTAAAATTATCTGTTCGCTTACCACTACAAATGTGAAATCCACGTACCTTGCTCTGTACCTCCTGAGATCAACCCAATCAAGTAACATAAAGCAGTACATAATAATAATGAATATCGAAACTAAGGAGATGAGGACTCCTTCGGACCATTGATAATCCATTTGGTCCATTTCAGTTAGTTGCAACCTTGAGAAAGTTTCATGAAAATATGTTCAAGGAACAAGTTTATTAGAAGATAAAGTGAGCTCAGTAGTAAAAGTACATTACACTGTAGGAAATTTGGGTTTAATTTTGACAAACAAGGAACTTAATGTGAGTTTTACAATTGACATGATTATTACTCTGTCCTGGTGATCAATCTCCCAGAAGAAAGCCTCATTGTCACATCCATCTTGTTTCCAGCTCCCACATGAGATGAGTTCACTTGTCTTGACTGAAGCTAATGTTAAAATGGTGAGAGATATGGTGGGCGAAGGAACGAGGACATGCCACGGGTAGAGAGAAGAGAGATCTGAGAAATCTGAGTCCATATGCTGACAGCTCCACTGACTGCTCCACTGAACCTGCTCTGATGTCATCAGTCATCCCCCTTTCAAGCCACTTTCAGTGGTAATCCTTTTACATAGGAGGTGGTGCGACTTGGTGGAGGGAACCCGAATCGGAACGGACCCACCAAACCACCTTTTCTGCATTCACGGAAATAGGTAGAGTGTATAAAAGCCCACCTCACTGACAAAAGGCAAAGGAGGAAAAACCCAACACCCAACCCCAACCAACCAATTTTCCCCTGCAGCCGCTGCAACCGTGTCTGCCTGTCCCGCATCAGACTTGTCAGCCACAAACGAGCCTGCAGCTGACGTGGACTTTTACCCCCTCCATAAATCTTCGTCCGCGAAGCCAAGCCAAAGAAAAGAAGATAAAAGCCAGAGGAAAGCTGTCTCAAAGGTTCTATGTAGAAGGGACTTAAGATTATCCATTGTCTGAGCCTGTCCTCATTTTCAACTGTACTAATCACATTCCACCAGCCAACAGACAACCAAATATTTCCACTTCTCCATTAATTTTATCAAATCATAAATATGCATAATATCCACAATTTTTTTTTAAACTGCAGATACTAAAAATTTGAAATTAAAGCACAAAAATCTGGATAAATTTGACAGATCAGGTCGCATTTATGTTACCTGGCCTGCGTTAATAGTTCAGGTCAAAGATCCTTTTCTCTTTCCTTAACTCTGTTTCTCTTTCAACTGATGCTTCCTATCCTGCATGTATTTCCAGCATTTGCTGTTTTAATTATTTACATTTTTCATGATCTTGATTCAACTCATTTTGTTTCTTTGTATCTTTTCCAATGCATTGAATTATATTTTAACACACACTTCTAAATGATGCACTAATCATAGTTTAACAGCATTTCAACTCATTCATTTGCACTCAATCCAATCAAAAGCATTAATTTATTGAATTTCATTCAACTAAATCAAATCTATCTGCCTTGAAAACTATTTTGAATTGAACAATTCAAGTATTGATTTTGTTGGATTAAGCAGTATGTAATCTCCTTCTTAATTTAATAATGTTGGACAGGGTCCATTTTATTCTTGATTTTGTAATATTTTAATTAATTATAATTGTCTGGTTTTACCAGGAATGGCACAACAAGAGATGAAATTTGATGAAAATATCCTTTTCTTCTTAAAATATTTTTTATTAATTTGATAGAGAGAAATATTACATGTAGATATTGTTTAGGTATTAATTATACAGCTTTTATATAATGCAATACAGAATATGAGTCACATTGTCTTATATAAATCTCAAAAAAAGTGAAAAAACATAGGAATTTCACATCGTATTCTAATACTGAGATATACATTGTGATTATCTAAATGGGCCAATCTCCAACTAGAAGATAAAAACAACAAAAAAGACCATACTAATCTAACCCCTCCCACTAAACTTGGTCGCCAGCAAATAAATTGTAAAGAATCAAGTATCGGCTCTTAGACATCGGATAGAAAACTCCCAGAACACCCCTGCCTAAGTAATCAAATTATAATCGTAGTCCATGAATGGGCCCCATATCTTGAAAAATTCAACCTTGATCTCTTTAATATTATATTGTAGTGAGACACTACTGCAGAGCGAGAAGAACTACACACACACGGGTGTAAGTGAAGTAAAGACTGATTTATTGATCTCCCCAGCCCTGCTTTTATAGACCCAGCTTCCTACCACTGGGCCCAGTATTCCCGCCTCTGCAGGCGGATGTAACATCACCAGTGAGCTGGCCTTTGATTCCCACTCTGTAGTCTCCTGGCCAGTTAAGGTTATTAGTGCGTGCGAGCTTTCCGCATTTGCCGCATTAATCCGCAATTTTGAGTGCTGGTTCGCTTGCCAGGTAGCGGGCCACTACAATATCTAATTTTCTCCAAACTCAAGCAAGACATAACAGAATTTGATGAAAATATCAAAATTAATATGATGAATCTGTGTGACAAAATGAATTGCATTTGAAACATTTTGTGCTCTCATCTCTGATATGATGGTGTTAGATGAAAATAGCTGGTGATGGACTCTCCATTTCTGGTTCATATTGTTTCAAGTATGTAAAGTCCATTGTTGCCTGGAATTGGAACTTTTCCTCTTCGACAGTCTTTAGCACTGAGAATGTCTAATGACTTGCTTCTTTTATGGATTTGTGCTACTGAAGCAAATGTAAGAAATACAATCTCTTCCAAGGATGGGCAAGGAGGTTATCCTATAGGTCAGTAGGTGAGCACTTTGTGAGCTGGTGTGTCCCTCCCAGTGAAGGGACTCAAGGTTTTCAATGCCATCCCATATTCTCCTTTTTTCGCAGTAATGGGCCAGGGACTCTCAGGAATTAGCAGGGAAGATACATTTCTTCAAAGAAGTTTTAATCACTGTTTAACTGATAATCTCTTCCCACAACAGAACCCAGAATAGAAGATCTGTTTCCTGAGAATGCTGTCAGGCATGTGAATGATGTGGCCTGACCATCGTAGAGTTTAACTGCAGCATTCATACCAGAGGCATTGGCCTTAAAGAGGACATTGGTGCTAGTTTTAAATTTAAATTAAATTTATCTACAACAGAGTAGAAGCTGAGCTTACCCATTGAAAACCTTGCTGTCTGATTATACCCAATTAACCTTCCATCCTCATACATTTTCGTTGGGCAGGAGGAAACTGGAACACCCAGGGAAAACCCATGCAGGCCATGGGGAGAACATACAAACTCCATACAGACAGTGCTGGATTTGAACCCTGATCACTGGTGCTATAATAGTGTGAAACTAACTTTATCCATTAAATTTGGAGGATTTTTTTGAGGAAGTGTTGGTAGTATCCTCGAATCTTTGAGATGCTTGCTGCAGGAAGTCCAGACCAAGAAACATAAGCAAGAACAGAGATCAGTGATGCCATTAGACCATGAGTTTTGTGCCAGGTCTAAAACTAAGATATTCATCTTAGAGCATCACTTTTCTGAAACAGATGCATGGGTTCATTGAAGGTAATGGTAAATTTCAGCATTGATGTTTGCTTTTTTCTTGAAGTGTGTAACAATATTAATATTTGGGGAGAATTTATAAGATTTAGAGTAGGTCACATACATTTATACATTTTAAAACAGATCTTATTTGAAAGACTGTAGAATTCACATTGCAAGATCTCTTGGAGAATGTAAGCACCGTTCTCAAGTAAATGTTAATTGAACTGACATCATAAAATGCTTGACAATTGTCTTGATGGAGTCATGCTGTCTATCAGTACCCTTTCTGCAAAGTGCTCACAGAAAAGTCAATTCTGGATTGTTTACCTAAGATAACAACAGATGGAGCAGAAGAAAGGACTCCTGTTGTTTGCTGGAGAAGGTGGGGGTTTTGCAAGTCATGAGTCACATGCTCTCTTTGGAGTTTCAGTTGGAAAAGAGAGAGAGTTGAGTTAACAGCTCAGTCAGTCAGTCAATTTGTGGGACACTGGCAAGTAACTGAAAAGTGCAATCCAGGGAAAACTGTTTGAAACTGATGAAAGCAAGTTCCAGAGGGGTAGATGGTTGAAGTGCTATCTGTCTGATGTTTCTCTTGCAATAGAAGAAGGAATGGAACTCTGTCGTAGCTTGAAGAAAGAGGTTACCATCTAGAAGACCCTGATGGGGCAAGTTTCATCAGCGAGACCACGAGGTGACTAGTGGTGGTACCTCAGTTGTGGAAATCTTGGAGCAACAAATATCTCTCTGCAAACCCTACAAGAACCTTCCTGAGTGGTAAACCTTTACCTTTCAAGTACCAAGCCTGGTGACTTTTATACATGTTAAATTCTATGCACAGTATGGTGATTGCCTGCAACCAGAGAACTTGGAAAAAGGAGAAGTGAGATTGAACTGTGAACCCCAAAGAACTTTTCTTGAATTTACACACACATTACATACACGTGTGCTTAAAATTAGAAGGGGGTAATTTGAGTTAGTATAGTATAAGAATAGAGTTATGTTAAAGTTTGATTCTATTTTCATGTTTAAAATTGATTAAAAATAACTTTTGTTTTGAAAGCCACTTGTCTTAGTGAATGTCTATTGTTGCTGGGTTTTGGGGTCCTTTGGGCTCGTAACAGGTATCTCCCAACCTAGGGGATAGAATTCATATTTTCCAGGATCCTGTCATGAACTTTTATCATCTGATGCCAATATTAAAAAATTGGGGGCTGGTTGAAAAAAAGGCCATGTACTTATGGATGTTGAGTTTAAGGTCCATCTTCTCAGATGCTGCAGTGAATAACATGGAGCTTGACCACCAAGCATGCTCAGTGCTCCTTCTCAGGGTCCTACTGCTTGCCTTTCCCACCTGCTCGCACTGCACAGTTCCAAATGGTCTATAGAACAGGGCTGGGGTTAATATTTTTACATCAAAGACCTGAGAGGTTCTTGACCTAGATGGCAGCACCCATCCTTGGCAGCCAAGACCTCAAAGGGCTACAAGGGAGCAGTGGACTGTTACAGGGAACCAGAGCAGAGAACAGACTCCCTACAGAAAAGGAGAAGCCTAGGAGGGATCCCTACAGGATAGGAAACCACAGCAGCAGACCAACACAGAGCTTGTTGGCCAAAGGACTCACATCAGGCTTCAGGCTTCTGAGAACTAGGTATGGGACCAGGATTCATGAGGGTATCAATGGTGAGCAGGGCTCCTGAAGGTTCTTAGGCACTGTCAAATTGTGGGTTCAGAACCAGAAATCAGGGAGGGTGGCTTGGCCTTGAGCTCAGATTCACTGTGGAACAGACACCCTGGCTATGGAAGTTACAGAAGCACAGGAGGTGACAGCATCGGTGGTACATGGTTGGATACACGGACACTTGCTGACTCTGAAGGCAATTCCATTTTCCCCTCTCTCTGTCATCTGAATTAACGTCACCACTTTGTGTGCCTTTTTGAGTACATGTCAACAAAGAGATCTTGAACCATCATCAATATACTGCAGCTTGATTACTGATATTTGAGCAGCATTGGTTCAGCACTGCATTTGCCAAGGGTCAGATTGTTTCCCAATAGCTCTGAAGGTTATTAGATTTAAAAATCTGTCTTTGTGTGCTCCTTGAGAGCTTTGACATTGATATTCCTGAAACAATGTGTCTGTTGAAGATGATGCTTTGGAGCCAGAGAAGATTAGGTGGATTTAATCTAATGGTCATTTATAATAGTGTGGGGATGTGGACATCTTTGCATACCCTCTGGCAAAAAAATGTTACAATTTAATAGGTGCCAATGCTTGGAGCAGGGGTGAGCTATGAATCTTGTGTTTTCCCCTCTGGCAAATAGTGTGTTATTTATAGAAAGACTGGGACGTGGCAGCGAGGTCCTTGGGTCGTAGGTTTTATATCGGAGTGGCCTTCTCCTATGCAGGTTTCTTACCCGGGCTGGAGGGGCCTGCCTCCCCTCCTAAGTCAGACCATACTGCCCGGACCGGGGCCGCGTCCGCCACTGCTTTCCCTGTGCCTGGACCGAGGCCGCCGCCCCCTTCTTTCTGCCCGGACCGGGGCCTCCGCCTCCTTCGCTCTGCCGAGGACGGGGCCACCGCCTCCCCCTCGCTTCTGCCCGGACCGGGTCCTCTGCCTGCCTCACTCTACTGAGGCTGGGGCTGCCCCCTCCCCCTCGCTTTTGCCCAGATCGGGGCCTCCGCCTGCCTCACTCTACTGAGGCCGGGGCCGCTGCCTCCCCCTCGCTTTTGCCCGGATCGGGGCCTCCGCCTGCCTCACTCGAATGAGTGATTACTCCATGTGTTTTATAAAGAACAGAAGATAGCTTTATTTTTTTACTTTTCTGCTGCTTACACCTTTCTAGAGGGAGCCTCTTCTACCCTTCATTGACCTGCTGAGTTCAGTAAGTGCTTTGCACATGAAGTGACTAAGTTCTCAAACATTTGTAGCAAAGAACCAAAAGAAAGAACCAAAGACTTGTTGATCCAAACCAAGGCTTTTATTAGCAAAAGACAGGAGCTCTTCACAGGTGGCTGACCAGTCCGAAATGATCCGACCTGGCTAGGGACACAACCCTTTAAGGCCCAGACAGTAGGCGTGGCTAAGCTCTCAGCCAATCGCTGTAAGCACAGTCATTACATACTCTAGATACTGTAACTATATACATTGGTGATAGGTCTGTACTATCACATTCACCCCTTCTTGGAGAACTGACCCTGGGGTGGAAGGGCTGAAGAGGGAGAAGGGAAGGGAAAAAAAATGAGGGAAATAATGAATGGAAGGGGTAGGTTAAGGACTGTAGCGGTCTGGGGGTCTGACCATCTGGCGTGACCGCCGTGGTGCCGGGATTGGGGACGCTGGAGTGGTGTTGCCAGCAGGCTCATTGGGTGCGACCACTCCTTCGCTTAATTCCCCAGCCGTGTTGTCGGCAGGGTGGCCCGGGTCATTGGGGTGCTGTTGGTCCTTCTGTTCCGGCATGGGGCCTGGGGAATAAAGAGTTGGGGAAGGTTGGGTTGGGGGGGTGTTGCTGGGCCTACCGCGTCCTGAGCTAGGTCCCGCACCGAAACAGTGTCCTCCTGCCCGTCTGGGAACTCAACGTAGGCGTAATGCGGGTTCACGTGGAGTAGAGTCACTCGGTCGACCAAGGGGTCGTTCTTTGAGTGCTGGACGTGGCATCGTAAAAGGACGGGGCCAGGGACGGTGAGCCATGCCGGTACAGTGGTTCCTAATTCGGATTTCCTCGGGAAAAGGAACATCCTTTCGTGGGGGGTGACATTTGTTGTGGTACATAGGAGGGAGCGGATGGAGTGTGAGGCACTCGTGAGAACCTCCTGCCAGTGAGAGGTGGGGAGATCAATAGACCGAAGAGCCAGTGTAACCGCTCTCCAGATGGTGGCATTCTCCCTCTAACCTGGCCGTTACCGCGTGGGTTATAGCTGGTGGTCCTGCTTGAAGCGATACCACACTCCAGAAGGTACTGTTGCAGCTCAGCGCTCATGCATGAGGACCCCCTATCACTGTGGATGGAATTGGGGTACCCGAAAATGGCGAAGATACTGTGAAGGGCCTATATCACTGAGGTGGCGGTGGTGTCTGGGCAGGGCACAGCGAACGGGAAGCGAGAGTACTCATCGATGGCCGTAACGTCGTAGTTATTATGCTTGGTCGACGGTAGGGGCCCCTTAAAGTCTACGCTAAGACGCTCGAAAGGGCGGGTGGCTTTGGTAATGTGGGAGTTCCCCGGACGGAAGAAGTGGGGCTTGCATTCAGCGCACACCGAACAAGCTTGGGTCATGGAACGGATCTCCTCGACTGTGTAGGGTAGGATGCGTGCCTTCACAAAGTGGCCTAGTGACCCCTGGATGACAGAGCGCCTCATGGAGTTTCTGTAGTCTGTCCATCTGTACGCTGGCGCACGTCCCCCTGGAGAGCGTGTCAGGCGGGTCGTTGAGCTTACCAGGCCGGTACAGAATGTTATAGTTAAAGGTGAAGAGTTTGATTCTCCATCTGGAGATTTTGTCGTTTTTTATCTTACCTCGCTGGGTGTTGCTGAACATGAAGGAGACCGCACGTTGATCAGTCAACAGTGTAAAGTGCCTCCCAGCGAGGTAATATTTCCAACGACGCACCGCTTCAACTATGGCCTGGGCCTCCTTCTTGACTGAGGAGTGTCTACTCTCTGGACCCTGGAGGGTTCTGGAGAAGAAGGCTACAGGCCGACCGGCCTGGTTCAAGGTTACTGCCAGGGCAAAGTCAGATGCATCGCTCTCGACTTGAAACGGGACAGATTCATCAATCACGTGCAGTGTTGCAGCGGCGATGTCGGATTTGATTCGATTGAAAGCCGCTCTGGCTTCAGTCAAGTGGGGAAAGGAGGTGGTCTTGATAAGAGGACGCGCCTTGTCGGCGTAGTGTGGAACCCATTGGGCGTAATATGAGAAAAAGCCCAAGCAGCGTTTGAGGACTTTCTGGGTATGGGGGGAGGTAAGTCCATTGGGGGATGCATGCGGTCAGGATCTTGCATCACTACCCCGTTCTCCACCACGCAACCTAGAATCGCGAGTCGTGTGGTCCGGAAGACACACTTGTCAAAATTGTTGGTCAGGTTCAGCCAACTGGCAGTTTGACGAAATTTGTCTAGGTTGGCATAGTGGTCCTGCATGTCGTGACCGCAGATGGTGACATTGTCCAGATACGAGAAGGTAGCGGTTATCCCATTCTGATCCACCATCCGGTCCATTTCCCGCTGGAAGACCGCGAATGGTACCCTGAGAAATTGATACAGCCGCCTATTCGCTTTGAAGGCCATGAATGGTCAGTCCACACAGCGGATTGGGAGCTGGTGGTAGGCCGAACGTAGGTCAATGTGGAGAATATGCGGTATTGGGCGATCTGGTTCATCACATCTGTGATGCATGGCAGGGGGTACGCATCCAGGAGCGTGAAGCAGTTAATGGTCTGGCTATAGTCGACTACCATCCGTAGCTTTTCCCCGTTCTTGACAACCACCACCTGGGCTCTCCAGGGACTTGAACTGGGTTCGATGAAGTCCTCATCCAGCAATCTAAGCACCTCACTCCTAATGAATTGCCTGTTTTCGTAACTATATTGCCGACTTTTGGTGGCCATAGGCTTCCAGCCAGGGGTGAAGTTTGCAAAGAGTGCGGGCGGGGCAATCTGGAGTGTGGAAAGGCCGCAGGAGTGGTCCCGGAGCACGGGGGCGGGTTGCTCGGGTGCTTCAGGGGTGGGGCGATGGCAGACCGAGAGGGGGGGCGTGGGGTCCCCCAAAGTGTAGAGACACCGTTTGAAACTGACACTGAAACTCAATTCCCAGCAACACTGGGGCGCACAATTGGGGAAGGATGAATAATTTGAAGTGGGTGACCGTTACGCCCTGTACTTCCAGCATGGTGATGCAATACCTCTTTATCCCAGTCGAGTGTGACCAAGTCACTAATGAGATCCTCTGGGTAGTGGGGATAATGTCAAGTCCTCAACGGAGGGCCAGATCTGGCCGGATAAAACTGTCAGTTGACCCAGAGTCAAATAAGCAATTGGTGAAGTGTCCATGCACTTTAATCAGTTCCATTGCTTTAGTGAGGGGATGAGAGCATTGCCGATTTAGTGTTATAGAAGCAGCCACCGATCCTGTTGACAGGGGAGTTCCACGTGTTGACGTCACACAACGGAATGATGTCATAGACACAGTCACGCTGGAGGAACAGGTTGGAGGTACTCCTGGAGGTGCTGTTGTGGCGGCGTCGGCGGATGAACGGTAAGTAGTGGGGGTTGTTGCTCGCGGTTGGAGGTGGGTAGGTCATCGGTCATGGCAGTCGTGCCCCAGCGGTCGTCAGCAATGGACGCTAGGGCGAGTACCTGGTTGGCCGCGGCGGGTCCCCAGTCGGTTGCGGTGGCCGCACTGGCGGCGGCGTGGGCAGCGGCAGCAGGAGAGCGGGCAGTGGTAGCGGTAGCTTCAGCCCCAGGGGTGGTCGTGGCCGTGGCAATAGCGGGAGCTACAGTCGGGACCGAGGCCGGGTCGAGTATTCCGCACGGGGGTGAGAGGCAGGCCAACATCATGGTTGCGAGGGTGGGCTGCCCCTTCCGGGTTCGGCGTCACCATGACATCAGGCGTTGCCGTGCAGGGGAGCCCTCGCTCTCTTTGGACGAGAGCTCTGGGGAAGAAGAGTTTGAATGGGATAGTGGCGGTTGGGCTTCACATGAGGCACTGTGTTTACCGGCGGCCATTTTAGACCTACAGACTGCAGCAAAGTGGCCGTTTTTAAGGCACTTCTGGCACCTGGCTTTTCTTGCTGGGCACTGGGACCTGCTGTGCTTGTCCCTCCCGCAGAAATAACATTTTGGGTTCGCAGTGGGCAGTGTAACAGCAGCCGACAGGTTGTCAGTATATCGAGGGGTGGTAGGTTAGAAGGGCACTCTACTCACATCAGAACGTGGGGTCCAGTCCCTAGAGAACTCGTTTGACTTTAAGGCTGCATCCTCCATTGTGATTGCAATCCAGGCCACGTCCTCTAGTTTTTCTACCCCTTGTTCGAGCAAGCACAGCCTCACTTCGTTTGATCAGAGCCCGGCCACATAGGCATCCCGGACGAGATCATTTGTGATCTCGGCAGCAGTTTTGTCCACACAGTTACAGTCCTTGCCCAACGCCTTTAATACTTGTAAATATGCCCTGCTCGACTTGCCGGGCTGTTGCTTCCTTGACGCAAGCATGAGCCAGCATGAACTCTGTTCATTGGTTGATCATACAGTTCTTTCAGTACCTTTATGGCTGCGGTGTAAGTATTCTCATCCTGGATGTTCTCGTAGACTCTCAAGGACACCATAGACAGCAATGCTGTTAGATGCTGGTTATCCTCCTCCACCTCAATGAACCTTAGGAAGTTTTCAAAGTTCAACAGCCAGAACTTAAAGGCTTTGAATGATGTAGCTGACTGTGGGTCGACGTCAAGTTTTTCTGGCCGAGTTAAACACTCCATCCCTTTCAAAAAAAATTATTTTTGCTAATAAAAATGTAGAGCTCGTCGAAAGAATCAAAGACTTGTTGATCCAAACCAAGGCTTTTATTAGCAAAAGGCAGGAGCTCTTCACAGGTGGCCGACCAGTCCGGAATGATCCGACCTGGCTAGGGACACAACCCTTTAAGGCCCAGACAGTAGGCGTGGCTAAGCTCTCAGCCAATCGCTGTAAGCACAGTCATTAGATACTGTAACTATATACATTGGTGCTAGGTCTGTACTATCACAGATACACAGCAATCCTGACAGAGTTTTGGGAGCATATTTACCAGAAATTCTGCAGCGCTTCAAGAAGGAAGTTAATCATTCTTTTCACAGGCATTAAGAGAAGTGTATTAAATTCTGGCCTTGCCTGCTTAGGCTTGTTATCCTGCCACCCAGATCGCATCAGTTCCAGTTACAGATAAAAAGTAATTTGTTCCAAAGAAAGATCACCCTTGGCTTCCTCCATAAAAAAAAATGAATGATAGATACCCAAGGGGTTAGATGGAGTGAGGAACAGAAAGCAGTAAGTATCACCAGGGAGGAAAAAAAACAACAGGAACACTAATATAGCAAGAACTGATCAAGACCCTGGATACTGAACTCACAGGGAATGGTTGCAGAAATCATCCGTGTTATGGTGGAATCCATCAAAATTCCCTGAATCCTCGAGAAGTTTCAGAGGATTGGAAAACCTAATACCATTAGTCAAGAAAGTTGAAAAACAGAAAGCAAGAAACTTCAGGCCATTTCCACCAATAAATATCATTAAGAAAATAATTTGTTAACAGAGAAATCATGTGTGACTTATTTGTTGCAGTTTGTTGAGGTGCAGCAAACAGGATGAAAAAAGGGGAATCAATGGATGCAGTGCATTTCCACAAGAAGTTGGGGTAATATGTTGATATGTCAAGAAAGCTCCTAACTCAATGGTTCTCAGCATTTTTTGCCCTAGGCCTCACTTTAATTTTTCAAAAAAAAAATGAACGCCCTACCATTAGCGGAAAAAAAGTTATATATATTCAAAAGAAGTTTTAATTAACTCATTTACTGCAAATGTATTTCAATGCAATTAAGGTCAGGAATACACCGGAACACATATTTCATATTCAACTGCTACTTCAATATATCAACCTTCTCAAACACACATTCAACAATTGTCATCACTCCAGTGGGAACCTTGCCCCTTACCCTGGCTGCAGATTTTTTTGATTTGAAGGACTAATTGTGTTAATTTCAACCTTAAATCTTCACGTTTTGTAATTTCTAGTCGGTTTCTTTTGGCAAATCAGTACTGAAACCACTTCAACTAAATAAGATGATGGAAAATCTATCAATAGTTCCCTTGCTAAAGTAGTCAAGTTTGGATCATTCTTTTTTATTTCATTAGACAGCTACATCATGGTTCCTTTCACTTTGAACAGAGTTTTCACAGATTCAGCATGTTGCAACTCAATAACTCCTCTTGGTATTGCACTGGAACTTCAGTTAAGTCCACCAGCAATGGCTGAGTTAACCAAGAGGGAAAATCCATTGCCTTTAAATCACAAAATCTATCATGGAAGTCGATAACCAACACTTTCAAATGGTCAACAATGACGTTTGTAGCAGCATTAGTTACCTCACACTTATTTAACCAATAGAATTGACTGAAATTTCTTACAGAAATATTCCTTTGGCATAATTCTAGAAGTGTCATGAATCCAAAGTCCTTTGTTTATGCATCAATGACCAACATATTTGCTACTTGGAGTTGCTTCTTCAATGTACTTAGTTTCTCAAAAATGTCCGTCAAGTAACTCTGTTGCCATCTGTTGTTAGCAAGTGCTTAATTTCAGGCGTGTCCTTCGAAAACTCACTGAGGTGATGAAACAGTTCCATAAACCTTTTGAAGCAGTTTCCCTTTGACAACCACGTTACTTCAGTATGAAGCAATAATCTCACATGTTCTGCATTTTTATCAACACAAAACTGCTTAAACAGATGTTCATATTTGGCATCAGCTTTGATGACATTGATACACTTGATCACAGAATGCAGTATCTCATATAGAACAGGGGAAACTTTCTTGGCAACTGAGTTTACTCAGTGGATAACACTAATGCACAACCAACATTTTTGGATTTTCATCCTTCATTAATTTTAAACATCTTGTTATTTTACCCATTATAGCAGGTGCACCATCTGCAGCACAAGATACAATGTTTCCTTTTGGTATTTAATTTTCATCCAAATAATTTTTGAGCTTGTTGTAGATGCCAACTGCAGTAGTGGATGTTTCTAATGGTTCACAAAACATTTCTTCTTGAAACTCTTTCTGATCAATATATCTCACATATTCCAATAACAGAGCCTCACTGACCCATTTGGTAGATTTATCTAGTTGTATTGAGAACTTTTGTGATTTCAACTTCCCATTAAGCTGTTTTTCAACATCTTGACCTCCTTGATCTATTCTGTTGCAGACTGTACTATTACTCGATGGCATTGCTCAGACATCTTTGTCATCCTTTTGCAGAACTGTTTTGAGAAACAATTATATTGTGGGTTTAATCATTTCCTCCCCAATCATATGATTCTTCCCATGTTTTGCTATCGGCAGTGAAATTTCATAGCGAGCTTCAAGGGTACAATTCAGGGCTATAGTTTATGCAGCAAATAATAAAGCGACTTTTGATCTATTTTTAAACTTCTCTTTCAGTGATTTAAATTATTCCAATTTCGAATTGGCAAGTTTAGGATGTTTTACCCTCAAATGAGCTTCAAGACAGCCTGCTTTCATTGATTCATTTGTCAAAGACTGTTGGCATGATAAGCAAATAGGTGCACGTTTGTCGTGTACAGCAGGTAGAAGCCAAAACTTCAAGAACTCCATTGACGAACCTTTTGCTTGTTTGGTCTGCTCATTTTGAATATACAACAGCGCAAGCTCCCTGAAACAGATTAATCAATATTTTCTTATGTCTTAGAATTGAAAAATGTAATAAAGGTAATGATTGAATCCAAGGAAGAATACTGACCTAAAAAAAATTTTAAAACACTAGCATGTTTCTGATATTTTTTCTCGCACTGCATCAAAACTGTGCTAGCCTCATGCTTTACTTTAAACATTATACATTAAAACATTATAGCATTGTACTGGCCCTTCAGCCATCCATGTTGTGCCAAACCATATAAAATTGCTAAACCCTCCCTACCCTATAACCCTCTATTTTTCTTTCATCCATGTGCCTATCTAATACTCTTTTAAAGGCCCTTAATGTTACATCCTCTACCACCACTCCTGGAAAGGCATTCCAAGGCTCAACAACTCTAAAAAAACTTACCCCCAATGTCTCCCCTATACTTCCCACCCTTAATCTTACACATACGACCTCTAGTGGTGGTTATTCCCACCCTAGAAAACAGGTATTGGCTTTCCAACCTATCTAAGCCTCTCATAATTTTGTAGACCATGATCAAGTCCCCTCTCATCCTTCTACACTCCAAAGATAAAAGTCCCAGCTTTGTCATCCTTGCCTCATAAGATATGCCCTCCAATCCAGACAACATCCTGTTAAATCTCATCTCCACCCTTTCCATAGCCTCCACATCCTTCCTATAATGAGGCAACCAGAACCGGACACAATACTCCAAATGTGGTCTCACCAGAGACTTATAAAGCTGCAACATGACTTCTCTACTCTTACTCATTAATGAAGCACAGAATTCCATAGGCTTTTTTTAACTATCCTATCAACCTGAGCAACTACCTTGAGGAATGTATAGACATGAACCCCAAAATCCCTCTGTTCATCCATGCTCTTAATTAACTGACCATGAACCCTGTACTCAGCTTTTTGATCTTGGTTTTGAAATGCAACCCCTAACACTGGATTGAACTCCATTTGCCATTTTTCTGCCGAAAACTGCATCCCATCTATGTCCTCTTGCAACCTCTGACAACCTTCAGTTCCATCTACAATTCCTCCAATCTTCATGTCATTTGCAAATGTACTCACCCAACCTTTTGTATCATCATCCAGATCTTTTATAAAAATCACAAAGAGCAAGGACCGAGAACTGATCCTTGTGGCACTCCACTAGTCACTGGTCTCCATGCAGAGTACCTCCCTTCCACCACGACTCTCTGTCTTCTTCCTGCAAGTCAATTTTTTATCCTGACAGCCAAGTTCCCACTATTCCCATGCCACTTGACCTTCTGGTGAGTCTCTCATGGAGGACCTTATCAAAAGCCTTACTGAAATCCATATAGACCACATCTACTGCCCTACCCTCATCAATTTCTTTCATCACTTCCTCATATATCTCAATTAGGATCATGAGACATGACCTTCCCTTCCCTTTACTTTCTGGGTCTCTATTTTTTTTCCAATTTTGGCATGCCCTTCATACAGATATAGATGATAATGAGACCGGTCAGAAAAAATATAATTATAATGTTAACCAAGAATAACAACAGAAGAGTAAAAATACATGTTATGAAAATAAAAAGAACAAAATGATTTTTCTTGGAAATTACCACAATTGTGATGTACTGGCAATGTTCCCAAATCATATCTTTCACACCAACATAACTAAAATATTCTTAAGCCCCACACTCCACCAAAATATTCCCATGCCCCACCTTGAGAATCTATGACCTAACTGAATGGAAACAGGGTGCCAGAATAAATTTGTGGAAGTTCCTCCTCAAAGTTCCAGTGATCTGGGTTCAATCCTGACCTTCAGTGCCATCTTTGTAGAGTTTCTACATTCTCCTTGTGCCAATGGATTTTCCCCTGGGTGCTCCAGTTTCTCTTGCATGTTTAAATACTGATTAAAGGAGGTAAAGGGGTATTAATTAGAATTATTAATAGGCACTAAATTATCCGTTTCATTCCAAGTTGTCCAAGCCACTATTGTGGAGAAGACCTCTGTTTTCTTGTATGTTTAATCAGTTTCTTGTATGGTTAAAAATAGTCAATGAGCAAAAAATAATGTTTTTTTTTGTTATTGATGATTACAGGGAAAGAATCAATTGACTGATTTTATGTAATACCAAGTAACTACTTGCCTCACAAACTGCAAATTGTCAAATCAAAATAAGATTCTTATTTTTCTTTCTGAAATGTAATTTAGTTATGATATTACAGAAGGTGGCTAGATACTCTGCATGATCAAAATCAAGACATGTGGATGAACCATCTTGTCGGGTCAACACCCATCTAGCAAACATGTGCCATGAAGTGTGGAAAGGGTATCCTTTGCATTGTAGCTTAGTCTGCCCATTCACTGCAACAGAACTTCCTCAGCCATCTTGAACCTCATCATGCAGCTGGATCCGGGAGAGGATGTTAAGAGGATGGGTCCAGAGCTGTGCATCCCCTACTCACCTAAATCCATTCACACACATGCTGTTCCTTTCTGAGAAGTGGGGTATGCTCATATCAAATCCCATAATCTGACTCAAAGGGACCATTATCTTCCTATGGGATGGATAGCCAGAATTACAGATTAATATTAGCTCAGGATCTTTTTTGAAGAACACTCAAATTGAACTAGTTACAAATGCAAACATATCAGTCGACCTGAAGATCACAAAACAGCAGTGAGGAATGCCTATTCTTTGAATCATGTCCAGCAACTGTTAAATGTTAAACAATAAGGAACAAAGTATGGATTCTGATCTTCTAAAATGCTTAGTGGGAGTGTAATAGCATGGACAAGGGCAAATATTTAGAATAGCAATTGATCTTGTCAAGATGTACGTCAGTGCAAATCAAGAGGCTATTAACAGATGAAAATAAAGATTTACACTCTGCAAGTAAGATTGCAACGGTGGTCAAATTATCTGGATAATGAGATCAAACATGAACCAAGTATCTAGTTATTGACATTTCAAGATGTATTCAGCTGTTTCATGTTTCATGCAAAGGTGCACGTAAGAACATGTCCTTGGCTGTAACATTGTGAAAGTTCCCAGCAACTGTGAAGAATGAATCTATAATTAGCTGATATTCTGTTCCTGTGCTTCTCCCAAGAGATGATCACTGCTGCACTCTGGTGCCTGTGCAGGTGTGACATAAGTGCTGAAGTGGCAGAAACAGATTAATTTTATCCACATCAAATGCAACAGGTAAAATAAAAGATTTCACTGGGGTTTGATAAGACAGGAAGATTTAAGTACCAGAAAGCAATTCCTTTCTGGATCTCAGTAATACAAAATCATCTGAAATTCCATCTTTCTCTCTGCCAAGCTCGTGTGTTGGCTGGTTGCATATGGCCATTTCAGGTGAAATCACCCATATGCAGTGGAAGAGCCAAATGACTGGGCCCTCAAAGACAGCTCCAGCAATGGCAAACTGGAACTTCACTCTCAACCTGGGCGCTGGCCTAAGTGAAATGTGATTGGCACCCCAAAGAAGGCAATGAATCCACTTTATTTTGGAAGAGCAAACAGGAAGGTGGAACATGGGCTTCAAAGGGTGGGTGTTGCCTTCAAGTATGTGTTTGTTTTCCAGGTTGACATTATCCATTTTTTTGCTACAGCTAAGCCTATTATAATAAATCTTTTTTTGTGCTTCATCCAATTTGAGGCCTAGTTCTTTACTTCTTATATTACTTAGAAGAAAGATCTCTGGATATTTTGGCATGTTGCTTTTTGTGATTTTATTTAATACTTGGTTTAGATCTTCCCAAAATTTTTCCACTTTCTCACATGCCCAAATTGCATGTACTGTTGTTCCCGTTTCCTTCTTACAGCGAAAACATCTATCTGATACTGTTGGGTCCCATTTATTTAACTTTTGGGGTGTGGTATATGTAATGCGCGTCGAAAGAACCAAAGACTTGTTGATCCAAACCAATGCTTTTATTAACTAAAAGACTGGAGCATATCATAAGTTGGTCGACCAATCCAGAATGACCTGGTCTGGCTTAGAAGCAATCCTTTAAGACCTGCCAATAGGTGTGGCTACACTCTCAGCCAATCACAGTCATCCTACACTACCATCTGTACATATGTACATATACACATTGGTAATAGAATCTGTACTATCGCAATATATAGCCTGTGTAACCAATTATATTGTATAATGCGTAACCTTGTGTTTATTGTATTTCTCATAGTTCCGGACCATAGCTTTTCCCATTTTTCATTTGTTCTTTTTATGTTTAGATCTTGTTCCCACTTTTGTTTGGGTTTACAGCTTATTTCATCATTCTCCTTCTCTTGCACCTTGATGTACATGTTTGTTATAAATCTTTTAATTATGATTGTGTCTGTAATCACATATTCAAAGCTGCTTCCTTCTGGTAACCTCAGCCTGCTTCCCAATTTGTCCTTCAAGTAGGTTTTCAGTTGGTGGTATGCAAACATTGCATATACCATATGAGTTATACCATATTTGTACTTCATTTGTTCAAAAGATAATAAATTATTTCCCTAAAAACAATTTTCTATTCCTTTGATCCCTTTTCTCTCCCATTCTCTAAAGGAAAGGTTATCTATTGTGAAAGGGATTAGTTGATTTTGCGTCAATAATAATTTTGGTAGTTGATAATTTGTTTTTTTCCTTTCTATGTGAATCTTCTTCCAAATGTTGAGCAGATGGTGCAGTACTGGTGAAGTTCTATGTTGCACCAGTTTTTCATCCCACTTATAAAGTATATGTTGTGGTACCTTTTCCCCTATTTCAACCTGGTCCAATCTGGTTTTTCCCTTGTTTGATAAAAATCTGATAGCTATCAGGAGAGAGCCTGAGAGTACAGGAATGGTACATAGAAATGAATAATTGTATTCCATTCAAAAAAATAACATATAATTTTTTAAAAATTAAGTCACAGTATTCGAACAAATTTGGGAACCATACATGGAACACAACCGCAGACCTCCACCCCCTAAAATGATAGAATGTGAAGAAGGCGAAATGAACTGAGCCAGTGTGTAAAAGTATATGACACAATTTTCTTCTTTATTTTCATTGTGTGATGACATTGTTTTAATGGGTTTATTGTATTATATATGTTGAACGTTTAGTGGGTAGGGAGGGGATGGGAAGGAAGGAGGGAAGAGAAGGGAGGAAAAAGGGGAGAAATTGACTGTATATTCAAGAGGGAAATATTTGTGTGTATTTTGGTTAATATGGTTCATAGTGTGAAAATTTTTTTTAATTTAAAAAGTATGTGTTTGTTCAGCAAATGAATGGCTTCCTCAGTCGAATAAAGGTAAATGACAGGATATCCAGTTCACAATAATGAAGAACCAGCACCCTGCAGTTATCAGTGCATACATTCTATCATTGGAAACTACAGACAAGGAGAATTTCTATCCCAACCTTGAAATTAACACAGTTAATATTCCAGAGAGATAAATTAATCCTTCTCAGCAACTTCAGTGTCACCTTTGGGTAGGATGGCAATCTCAGAAAGGAGATGATTGACTAGAAAGGGCAGGGAATGATAAATCAAAATTGATTTTGTGCTTGAAACATATTCTAATCACAACCATGCAGTCTGTTTCAAACAGAAAGACAAGAATGAGAACTCCCATGATCCAATCAATGGAATAGGGAAGATATTAAATGAGTTCTTCTCATTGGTGTTCACTAGGGAAAAGGAAATGGAATCATGTAGGATAAGTGAGATAAAAAGGGGTAATTATGGAAAACATAGGGATTAGGAAAGAGGGAGTGTTGGAACTTTTGAGGCATATAAAGGTGAATAAGTTTCCAGGTCCCAACGGGATTTTCCCCAGGACCTTGAGGGAAGTCAGGGAGGAAAAAGCGGAAGCTCTGACATTTATTTTTCAACAGTTACTGGAGGGAGGCATGATGCCGCGGGATTGGCGTGTCATAAATGTGGATCCTTTGTTTAGAAAGAGCTCCAGGTTAGGCCCAGCCATTATCAGCCAATAAGTTTGATGTCAGTGGTTGGTAAATTAAAAGTATTCTTAGAGATAATATGTAAAGTATCTAGAGAGGCAGAGACTGATCAAGGACACCCAATATGGGTTTGTGAGGGGAAGGTCATGTTTGACAAATCTTGTTGAATTTTTTGAGGAGGTGTCTAGGGAGGTCAATGAGAGTAGAGCAGTAGATGTAGTATATATATGGATTTCAGTAAGGCCTTCGATAAGGTTCCAGATGGAAGGTTGGTAAGGAAAGTTCAGGCGCTAGGTATTAATGTTGAGATAGTCAGATGGATTCAACGGTGGGTAGAAGATAGATGCCAGAGAGTCATGGTGGGTAACTGTCTGTCAGGATGGAGGCCAGTGATGTGCAGTGTGCATCAGGGATCAGGGTTGAGTCTCTAGTTGTTTGTAATTTACATTAATGATTTGGAAGATGGGGTGGTAAATTGGGTCAGTAAATACATGGACAATACAAAAATAAGGGGAGTTGTGAATAGTGAAGATAGTTTTCGGGGACTGCAGAAGAATTTGGACTGCTAAGAGTGGGCTGAAAGATGGCAGATGGAGTTTAATATCGATAAGTGTGAGGTGCTTCATTTTTGGAAGAATAATCAAAACAATATATACAATGAAGGGGAGGGCATTGAGGAATGCAGAGGAATGGAAGGATCTTGGAATAATGGTTCATCATTCTTTGAAAGTGGATTCTCATGTAGATAGGTTGGTAAAGAAGGCTTTTGGTATGCTGGCCTTTATAAATCAAACCATAAAATAAAGGGGCTGGGAGGTGATGTTCCCAAAACATCTCAAGAGCCCTGCAAAGAAATTCCCCCTCACAACGTGCATGAAGACAATCTGATGGCTCCCAACCAACAGAAGATGTGGCATCCAGTATTTGGCCCACCATCAAATCCTCAAGCTATTTGTTGGCTAGGTGTTTCTGAGCAAGCTAGAGGAGTGCTGTGCAACCACCTAGTGGCCAGGCTGATGAGGTTGGTCTTTGATAAACTCATGAACTTGAAGCATGTTGAAGTTGCCATTCAACCTGCTCCACTTTGCATAACAGAAAATATTATGAAAATTTTAAACTTTGTGACAATCAATTTTTTGACTGAATGACATAATGAAAGATGTCATTAATGCTACTTCTGATAAAATAGTAATTTGTAAGAAACCAGATGAAAATCTTTGCCCATTAGACGTATGAATAGAACTAGGCCAATCGGCCCATCGAGTCTGCTCTGCTATTCAAAACAGCTTTAGATATTCAATAGGATTATCCATTGAACATATTTTGTATAGATTGGTCTGAAATTGTTTGTATCTCATTTACTTCAATTTTGGGAATTAATTGTGAACTATTAACATCAATCAAGTTAATATATTGTTTCAATTACTATCATGTTGCAATATCAATTCCAGTATTTTAATTTGATGTCGAAAGATTGGGCCTTTCCTAATTAAAAGCAAGCTCAATTCATTTCATTCCATTTCAACAAGAAGATTATAAACATCATTATGGGATTTCTTACACCCTTAAGTTATGTTTAAATTAAACAAATGTGATATCCCAGGAAAAATATACAGAGCAAATTCATTTATTTATCACATACAAGCATATATCAGCCAAGTTTTGAAGTTTTCAGGAATTATTTGCATTACCAGTCAGATATACATTCTGACCATTCTTCAGGCAAAAGAGGGCAAGGTTCTGTCTTTTCCCTTGATTTAACACCCCTCCCCCCACTCCCCACCAACCATCCCAGAATTGAAGATCAATCAGATGACTTTTCTCTGCATTACCTTTATCCAAAATACTCAAGAGGTGAAAAAATTGAGGGGAGTAAAAAGAAAAGAAGAAACTTATTCTTTCTGGCATGAATATTGATGAGCATGGATCTAATTATTTCTGCTGACTAACAAATGATTTGGCTACGTATTTCAATGCTCTCTTTGGCTTTCTTTATTGTTGCTTTGTATTGGTTGGATGGGTTTCAAACTGGACCGACCAAAGCTACCTTTTTTTTCAATTTCAATCATATTTATATTATCATGGAGGAAAGATGACATTCATCTTTCTTTTGTGTCAACCCATAGGTGTACAAGCCGGGGCGGGGCGGGGGAAGGGGAAAGCTGCCCTCCCAAATTCGGTCAAAATAATGGGGAAAATTCGGGCAAAGCCTTGGAGAACTGAATCTCACCTTCCCTCCCTCTTTCCTTCCTCTTCACAGCCACAGGTGAAGGCAATGATCCATTCTCCACTCTCCAAATCCCTGGCCCAGACCCTGGTGCTGCCCAAATGGAAGAGAATCTGGAATAGGACATTACCTGATGTCTTGACCGGTGCTACTACTACCTCTTTTATTAGTTGGCTTCCCGTGGTCTGTGGGCATGGCCATTTTAATTCTCTTATGCATGCACGAGTGCTGGCTAGCGTATGTGCTAAGGATTTGAGTGCTGGGGCTGGCTGGTGCATGCGCAGTGGGCCCGCAGATGGGGGAATGTTTAGCACAACTATGCACAGGTGCATAGTTCTGGTGCAAGCGGCAGTGACCATAGTCCTTCAACTGCTGTTAAGTGGAGTTCTGTGTGACAGTGGCAGGCTTTGAAGGTAGCCAGAACAGGGAGGGGGGGAGGCTAGGGGGAGGCCGAGGGGAGGCCATTTGGGGGGGAGGGAGGCCAGGACAAGGGAGGCCAGGGGGGAGGCCAGAATAGTGGGGAGGCCAGAACAAGGAAAAGGTCAGAAAAGAGGGGAGGATGGAATAAGGGGCAGGCTAGGCTATATTGAAGGACTAAACAGGGGGGGGAGGCCAGGTCAGATGAAAGGCCAGAACAGGGGGAAGGTTAGAACAGGGGGAAGGCTAGGCCAGAGGGGAGGCTAGAACAAGGGGGAAGACAGAACAGGGGGGGAGGCCAGAACAGGGGGACAGCCAGGGGTTGGAGGGAAGCCAGGGGGAGAGGGATGGGAGTGACCACGTGATTTGGGCCTGCAGCGGGGTTCAGCCAGTGTGCAGCATGCCTGATGGCAAAAATGTTGACCAAACAATTGATATTTTTGCTGCTAGGAAAGGCAGAAAACAATATTTCTTTTAAGTTGCATATTGTGTGATTTGTGCTAACTGTGTATCATCAGTTGATTAAAAGACTTTATTAGAAATTGGTACTTACGTTTTTATCTGTTTAAAATTTTGGACAAATCAACCCCTCTGCCCTCCTTAAACAAAGAGTCCCCATATGCCTATTGTGTCAAAATGTTTCACTTTATGCTTGTACGCACTGAATTTCACATCATAACACAAACACACACACACACACACACACACACACACACACACACACACACACACACACACACACACACACACACACACACACACACACACACACACACACACACACACACACACACACACACACACACACACACACCCTCTGTAGCTTCAGCCCAATTCTTTTAATTCCAATCCCATGCACCCCCATGCTTTCGAATACAGATCTTTTCTATAAATTAGGTAGTGGCAGTCTTTCTACAAAGCAAATTGTATATTAATTTATTACTTAAATTCATTAATTACAAAAAAAAACAAACAGCAGTCCAATTTGTACATATTTCTTACAAAAACTATGGTTTTCTACCCTTCAACAAATTTCATATGATCAGTCTTTCATATGTAAGATTTGAAACTTATTTTGAAGCCATTATAATGGAGATTGATCTGTCTCGATTGTTTGGAGCTATGGTGACTGCTATTAACCACATAGTCATCACATAGCTAACCCTCAGATTTACTCCTGGTACAAATATAATTAGCTTACAAATTAAGGAATTAAGAACAATGATCGTGGTGAAAATCTCGTACTAGAATTCTGCAACAAAAACTGAAAATGAACTTCGGGCAACATCTGTGGAAAGAGAATCAAAATGAACATTGAGTATTTCAACGACGTGAACACTCGTAAGAACTTAACAAACCTGAAATGCTGCTCAGGCTGTCACGGAAATCAATCTCCCCTCCGTCAACACTCAGGGGCCCTTTTTTTCCTGCTATCATCAAACTTTTAATCGACCCCTTATTGGCAAAATATTTTGCCCTTGCGGTTTTTTAAACTGGAAAGTAGCACAAAAGCTGTAGACTTTATCAGGGAAAGAGATGGGGGAGAAATTAGGAGATAAATTAAATATAGAAAAATAAGAAGAAAATGTATGAGTGAAAACCAAGGTGAGAAACAAATAGATCCATAGTATAAAAAGAAGCAATGCAAGCTAATAATGGTTGTAGAGCTCGTCGAAAGAATCAAAGACTTGTTGATCTAAACCAAGGCTTTTATTAGCAAAAGACAGGAGCTCTTCACAGGTGGCCGACCAGTCCGGAATGATCCGACCTGGCTAGGGACACAACCCTTTAAGGCCCAGACAATAGGCGTGGCTTAGCTCTCAGCACAGTCTAGATACCTCCATAAATCTTCGTCCGCGAAGCCAAGCCAAAGATACACTATGTACATTGATAATAGATCTGTACTATCACATTCACCCCTTCTTGGAGAACTGACCCTGGAAAAAAAACAAAAAAATGAGGGAGAGAATGAAAGGAAGATGTAGGTTAAGGACTGTAGCGGTCAGGGGGTTGACCATCCGGCGTGACCGCCGTGGTGCTGGGATTGGGGTCGCTGGAGTGGTGTCACCAGCGGACTCTTCAGGTGCGACCGCTCCTTTGCTGAATTCCCCAGTTGTGTTGTCGGCAGGGTGGCCCGGGTCGTTGGGGTGCTGTTGGTCCTTCTGTTGCGGCACGGGGCCTGGGGAATAAAGAGTTGGGGAAGGTTGGGTTGGGGGATTTGCTGGGTCTACCGCGTCCTGAGCTAGGTCCCGCACCGAAACAGTGTCCTCCCACCCGTCTGGGAACTCAACGTAGGCGTAATGTGGGTTCGCGTGGAGTAGAGTCACTCAGTCAACCAAGGGGTCATTCTTTGAGTGCCGGACGTGGTGTCGCAAAAGGACGGGGCCAGGGACGGTGAGCCATGCCGGTACAGTGGTTCCTGATTCGGATTTCCTCGGGAAAAGGAACATCCTTTCGTGTGGGGTGGCATTTGTTGCTGTACATAGGAGAGAGCGGATAGAGTGTAAGGCACTAGTGAAAACCTCCTGCCAGTGAGAGGTGGGGAGACCTTTAGACCAGAGAGCCAGTGTAACCGCTCTCCATATGGTGGCATTCTCCCTCTCGACCTGGCCGTTACCGCGTGGGTTATAGCTGGTGGTCCTGCTTGAAGCGATACCACACTCCAGAAGGCACTGTTGCAGCTCTGCGCTCATGAATGAGGACCCCTTATCACTGTGGATGGAATTGGTGTACCCAAAGATGGCGAAAATACTGTGAAGGGCCTGTATCACTGAGGTGGCAGTCGTGTCTGGGCAGGGCACAGCGAACGGGAAGCGGGAGTACTCGTCGATGGCCGTAAGGATGTAGTTATTATGGTTGGTCGACGGTAGGGTCCCCTTAAAGTCTACGCTAAGACGCTCGAAGGGGCGGGTCGCTTTGATAACGTGGGAGTTATCCGGACGGAAGAAGTGGGGCTTGCATTCAACGCACACCGAACAGGCTCGGGTCATGGAGCGGATCTCCTCGACTGTGTAGGGTAGGTTGCGCGCCTTCACAAAGTGGGCAAACCTAGTGACCCCTGGATGACAGAGCGCCTCATGGAGTTTCTGTAGTCTGTCCATCTGTATGCTGCCACACGTCCCCCTGGAGAGTGCGTCAGGTGGGTCGTTGAGCTTACCAGGCCGGTACAGGATGTCATAGTTAAAGGTGGAGAGTTCGATTCTCCATCTGGCGATTTTGTCGTTTTTTATCTTACCACACTGGGTGTTGCTGAACATGAAGGAGACCGCATGTTGGTCAGTCAACAGTGTAAAGCGCCTCCCAGCGAGGTAATGTCTCCAACGACGCACCGCTTCAACTATGGCCTGGGCCTCCATCTCGATCGAGGAGTGTCTACTCTCTGGACCCTGGAGGGTTCTGGAGAAGAAGGCTACAGGCCGACCGGCCTGGTTCAAGGTGGCTGCCAGGGCGAAGTCGGATGCATCACTCTCGACTTGAAACGGGACAGACTCATCAATCGCGTGCAGAGTTGCAGCGGCGATGTTGGATTTGATTCGATCGAAAGCCGCTCTGGCTTCGGTCGAGAGGGGAAAGGAGGTGGTCTTGATAAGAGGACGTGCCTTGTCGGCGTAGTGTGGAACCCATTGGCGTAATACGAGAAAAGGCCCAGGCAGCGTTTGAGCGCTTTCTTGGTATGGGGGTGGGGGGGGTAAATCCATTAGGGGACGCATGCAGTCAGGATCTGGTATGACTATCCCGTTCTCCACCACGCAACCTAGAATAGCGAGTCGTGTGGTCCAGAAGACACACTTGTCCAAATTGTAAGTCAGGTTCAGCCAATGGGCAGTTTGAAGAAATTTGTCTAGGTTGGCGTTGTGGTCCTGCATGTCATGGCCGCAGATGGTGATATTGTCCAGATACGGGAAGGTAGCGGTTAGCCCGTTCTGGTCCACCATCCGGTCCATTTCCTGCTGGAAGACCGTGACACCATTCGTGACCCCGAATGGTACCCTGAGAAATTGATATAGCCGCCTATTCGCTTCAAAGGCCGTGAACGATCGGTCCTCACAGCGGATCGGGAGCTGGTGGTAGGCCAAACGTAGGTCAATGGTGGAGAATATGCGGTATTGGGCGATCTGGTTCACCACATCCGTGATGCGTGGCAGGGGGTACGCATCCAGGAGCGTGAAGCGGTTAATGGTCTGGCTATAGTCGACTACCATCCGTAGCTTTTCCCCGTTCTTGACAACCACCACCTGGGCTCTCCAGGGACTTGAACTAGGTTCGATGATGCCCTCATCCAGCAATCTACACACCTCACTCCTAATGAATTGCCTGCTTTCGTAACTATATTGCCAACTTTTGGTGGCCACAGGCTTCCAGCCAGGGGTGAGGTTTGCGAAGAGTGCTGGCAGGGCAATCTGGAGTGTGGAAAGGCTGCAGGATTGGCCCTGGGGCACGGGGGCGGGTTGCTCGGGTGCTTCGGGGGTAGGGTGATGGCAGACCGTGAGGGGGGCATGGGGACCCCCAAAGTGTAGGGACACCGTTCAGAACTGACACTGAAAGTCTAATCCCAGCAACACTGGGGCGCACAATTGGAGAAGGACGAATAATTTGAAGTGGGTGACCGTTACGCCCTGTACTTTCAGCGTGACGATGAAATGCCCCTTTATCCCGGTCGAGTGCGACCTCGTCGCTAATGCCCTGGGTAGTGGTGATAATGTCAAGTCCCCAATGGAGGGCCAGATCTGGCTGGATAAAACTGTCAGTTGACCCAGAGTCAAATAAGGAATTGGTGTAGTGTCCATGCACTTTAATCAGTTCCATTGCTTTAGTGAGGGGATGAGATCATTGCTGGTTTAGTGTTATTGAAGCAGTTGACAGGGGAGTTTTGCGCGATGACGTCATGCAACGAGATGACATCACACAACGGGATGACGTCACACAACGGGATGACGTCACACAACGCGATGACGTCACACAACGCGATGACGTAATAGACGTAGTCAACGCTGGAGGAGCAGGTTGGAGGAACTCCCGGAAGTGCTGTTGTGGCGGCGTCGGCGGAAAAGGTAAGTAGTGGGGTTTGTAGTTACTCGCGGTTGGCGGTGGGTAGGTCGTCGGTCACGGCAGTCGGGCCCCGGCGGTTGTCAGCAATGGTCGCTAGGGTGAGTACCTGCTTGGCCCCGGGGGTGTCTGTGGCGGCGGCAGCCACAGCGGTAGCCACAGTCGGGACCGATGCCGGGTCGAGTGTTCCGCACGGGGGCAAGAGGCAGACCAACACCATGGTTGCGAGGGTGGGCTGCCCCTTCCGGGTTCGGTGTCTCCGTGACATCAGGCGTTGCCGTGCAGGGGAGCCCTCGCTCTCATTGGACGAGAGCTCTGGGGAAGAAGAGTTTGAATGGGATAGCGGCGATTGGGCTTCACACGAGGCACTGTGTTTGCCGGCGGCCATTTTAGACCTACAGACTGCAGCAAAGTGGCCCTTTTTAAGGCACTTCTGGCACCTGGCTTTTCTTGCTGGGAACTGGGACCTGCTGTCCCTCCCACAGAAATAACATTTTGGGTTCGCAGTGGGCAGTGTAGCAGCAGCCGACAGGCCGTCAGTATCTCGGGGGGTGGTAGGGTAGAAGGGCACTCTACTCACATCAGAACGAGGGGTCTAGTCCCTAGAGAACTCGGTGGACTTTAAGGCTGCATCCTCCATTGTGATTGCAATCCGGGCCACGTCCTCTAGTTTTTCTACCCCTTGCTCGAGCAAGCACAGCCTCACTTCGTTCGATCAGAGCCCGGCCACATAGGCATCCTGGACGAGATCATTTGTGATCTCGGCAGCAGTTTTGTCCACACAGTTACAGTCCTTGCCCAACGCCTTTAATACTTGTAAATATGCCCTGCTGGACTCGCCGGGCTGTTGCTTCCTCGACGCAAGCACGAGCCGGGCATGAACTCTGTTCACCGGTTGATCATACAGTTCTTTCAGTACCTTTATGGCTGCGGTGTAAGTGGTCTCATCCTGGATGTTCTCGTAGACTCTCAAGGACACCATAGACAGCAATGCTGTTAGACGCTGGTTATCCTCCTCCACCTCAATGAGTCTCAGGAAGTTTTCAAAGTTCAGCAGCCAGAAGTTAAAGGCTTTGAAGGCTGTAGCTGACTGTGGGTCGATATCAAGTTTTTCTGGCCGAGTTAAACGCTCCATCCCTTTCAAAAAAAATTCTTTTTGCTAATAAAATTGTAGAGCTCATCGAAAGAATCAAAGACTTGTTGATCCAAACCAAGGCTTTTATTAGCAAAAGACAGGAGCTCTTCACAGGTGGCCGACCAGTCCGGAATGATCTGACCTGGCTAGGGACACAACCCTTTAAGGCCCAGACAATAGGCGTGGCTTAGCTCTCAGCCAATCGCTGTAAGCACAGTCTAGATACAGTAACTATATACACTATGTACATTGGTGATAGATCTGTACTATCACAATGGTAAAAAGACAAATCAAATCAAAAGGCACTGTGTTTTAATGTCCAGAGCCTTCCTAATTGAATAAGGGAATTAACAGTGAAAATACATATAAATAGTTGTGATATTCATACTATTTATAGAGACATTGTTGCAGGGTGACCAAAAATAGGAACTGAAAATCCAGGAGTATTCAATAGATAGCAAGGAAAATAAAAAGGGAAAAACAAGTTGGATAATTTTATTTATGGTGAGAAGGGAATTGACATGTGAAAACAGAATTTAGAACCAGATTGTCAATGAGGGATACAGCACACAAAAAGTCCCTTCACTCTACTAAGTCTATACTGAGTACCAAGCATACATTTACCCCCATTTATCCCATTTTTTCATTCCTCACATGCTCATCCACTCCCATTGGATTCCACCACTCACCTACGCACTAGTGGCCAACTCACCTTTGAAACCTCATGACTTTCGGAAGTGTTTGAAATTAGAGGAAACCCACGAGTCATAGGGAAAATGTACATATTCCGCACAGGTAAACCAGAGGTCAGCATTGAACTTGGGTTGCTGGAGCAATGAGGCAGCTGTCCTACTTGCTGAATTGCTTTGCTACCCCATAGAGCTGAGAAGAAAACAGCAGTGGGAGTTGTTTACCATGCTTTGTCCACAGCCTTCGATGCCTTGGCACATCTAGATAATGTTGCATAACAACCTGCCTCTATCTCCCACTCAGGAGTTGTTAAGGGTAAAAAATGTTCTTCTTCAGATCCACTCCAAACCACTAACACTTTACCTAAACTAATATCCTTTAGCTCTGTTGAGGAAAAGGTTTCTGTTAAGAGGGTGAGATGCACTCAGGATTACCACTCTTCCACTTTTGTCTTTCTTCTTGGTCTGGCAATTACTAGCTATTGAGGCCTATGTTTCTAAACGATACATTCCATCTACAGAAATTAAAATTAAATGAAATATGCTATCAGGTTATTATAGGCCAGTTGGCTTAACATCTGCTGTAAGGAAATGTTTGAAGCTTTCATTAAAGGTAGAAATAATGAGACATCAGGATATCTCATTTCTTCCATTAGGCAGATATAACATGGATTCAGGAAGAGCAGGTAATGTTTGACAAACTTACTGGGATTCTTTAAGGAAAATGAGCACAGTAAATAGAGAGGAAGAGGTGGATGATGTGTATTGAGATTTCCACAAGGCATTTAATAAAGTGTTGCATTAAAGACATCCATAAGATAAGGATGCATGGAGTTGGGGCAAGAACAGAGGATTGGTTAATCAAGACAAGGCAGAGAGATGGGATAAATGGGTGTTTCTCTGATTGGGTGAGTGGAGTTCTGCAGGGGTCAGTTCTAGGCCCACAACTGTCCACTATATACATTCATGATTTGGAAGAGGAGTCTAAGTGTAGCATGTCTACCTTTGCTGATTTCACTATATTGAGCGGAAAATCACGTTGTGCAGAGGAGGTAGAGAATCTGCAGAGAGGTAGACACAGGTTAATGGAGTGGGGAAAGAGATTGGCAAATTCAGTATATTGTTGGTAAATGCAAGGTCATCCTTTTTGGGGGAAACAATGTGGATCAGGTGATTATTTAAATGGTGAAAAATTGCGGCATGCAGTAGTACAGATATGCTAGGGAGTGCTTCTGTCTGCATAGCACAAGGTTGGTTTGCAGGTGCAACAGGTAATCAAGAAGGCAAATGGAATGCTGGCCTTCATTGCTAGAGGGAGTGAATTTTGGAGCAGGAATATTTCGCTGCAGCTGCACGGGCTGTACCTGGAGCACTGGGTGCAGTTCTGGCTCCCTTACTTATAAAATGATATACTGGCTTTGGAGATGGTGCACCAGGTTTATTCTGGAGATGAAGCCTTTGAGGAGAGGTTAAGTCACCTGGGACTGTACTCGCTAGAGTACAGGATCTTATAGAAGCATAAAGTTTTGAAAGGGATAGATAAAATAGAAGCAGGAAAGTTGTTTCCACTGTTAGGTGATACAAGAATGAGGAAACATAATGTCAGGATTTGGAGGAGTTGAGAGAATAGTGAATCTGTGGAATCCTCTGCCAAAGGAAGCACTAGAGGCTGTCTCATTAAATATATGCTAGAAAGAGTTAGACAGATTGTTGCATTAAGGGTTATGGGGAAATGGTGTTTAAATGGAGCTGAGTTCATAGTCAAATCAGTCATGATCTCATTAAATGGTGATACAGGCTCAACAAGCCAGATGGCCAAGTCCTATGTCTTATGCTATTTTCATAATTCTCAATCTCTGAGTGGTGATGACTACTGCAGTGGTGCTGGTACACTTACTGCCAGCTTAAGCTCCACAACTCAGGCACCTCCAGTTGACAATATTATTTCAAATACTAGAGGCATAAATCAGTTTTCACTTAACTCTGTATCATTTTTTTCTCTCGTGCATCTTGTGAAAATTTCATTTTGCGTAACCACCAAAATGTCTGTATTTTTCTACACCCTTAAGTCAACCGCATTACATGAATTTAATTCAATCTTTACTGACATAATTGCCCATGTCAGATAAACACTGAGTGCTGACCATCAGATTGACACTGAGCTAGTCAGGTTGTTAGGTGTTGATTAAAAGTTTTAACATTTCAACTTGCAGTAATGGCATGGGCTACAGAGCATGGCTGGATGAAATGGCTTTCTGGCATGTTCAATGCATTCTATGAACAGGAAGCCAGCGAGCCAGCGGCGCTCATCAAAACAAGCTCAGGAGGACCTATGTCCACAGTCATTGCTGCAGACATCAGATCAGCCTTTGTAGGGGTGGTCCTGTGGAAAGCAACGGGCCTGTACAGAGTCCCTGGATATGTCCTGAGAACTTGCGCAGACCAGCCCGCAGAAGCATCTTTAACGTCTCCCTGCTGCAGGAAGAAGTTTCCACCTGCTTTGAGAAAGCCACTTTCTTCTCACTGCCAAAGAGATGCATAAAGATAGGTCTCGATGATTCCCACCTGATGGTTCTGACATCCACCATTATGAAATACTTCAAAAGGCTGGCCATGGCTCATGTTAGCTCCAGTCTCAAAGCCAACCTTGATCCACTTCAATTTGCCTACCACTGCAGGATCTCCATTCACCCCCTGGAACACCTGGGCATCAAGAATACCGATGTAAGACTACAATTTATCAACTATAGTTCTGCCATCAATATTACAGTTCCAAATAAATTCATACCTAAACTCCGGAACCTTGGTCTCAACACTACCCTCTGTAATGATCCTCAACTTCCTGATCTGCAGATCACAAGGACTGTATAAAATATCTTCTCTATGATCATCCCTGTGGTTCAGATCCACATTGAGCATTTTGCTGAAGTTGTTCACGTTCTCTATTTAAACCCCCCATAACAACAATGTAATGTCCATTCAATCCTGCATGCTCCTTGTCATTTGGGGGTCTAGATATGAAGCCCCACTCCTTCACTTAGGGGAATATATTTTTGTGGGACTTTTTCTTTCTCAGCATTAATTTTCTGCAATTGATTTATCTTCAAGTTTTGTTTGAAACAAAGATTGGAAACATCTCTTGCTCTGGTAAATTAGTCTTACCCCAATTGAACTTTAATTCCTGTTCTCCCCTCTTTCTTTTCTATTATAACTAATTTGGAATCTCATCTCAGGTTGAAATAATATTATGATCTTCAAAAACACACTCTTTTCTAATATACAGTATATCTTTAATTTCTGAAGAACAAGATTAATTGTTTTGGTGTCTGTTAACAAAATCCTGCAACAGATCTAATGAATTTAGATGATGTTTATAAATAATAAGAATGAAAATAATAGAATAAAATCCATGGTTTTGGAGATTATTGCATTCTTTTTATTTATATTTTTCTAAGTCAGCTACCATCTTTTTAATGTACTGAATTCTTTGGCAGATCATATTCTCACTCAACACAATATTTTATTCATGGATCACTTTCATACATCTTCCTGACAGATAAAATAGTTAAGTTACAACGAATTATAATGTTAAGGCTTTAAGCACCTTTTCATCACCAGTGGTTGCTAAGTATACTTTCTATGAATGCCTCAATCAAACGCCACTCTTTTTCCCCCAAATGTCATGTTCCCTCATCTGTCATGCTACTGACAAAACAAGCAAACTATAAAATAAAGAATAAAGCATAATGCTAAAGTTTCAGGGTAGGTTTTTGAGCATGCACATCCTTTAACACCGTAAGTGGAACAATTCATCCCACTTAAAGTCATATTCTGATTACGCCAGCCATCCAAATAAACTTTATGTATTCTCACTTTTACAGTAGCACTATTCACAAAAATCAAAGTTGTGTTAGCTCCAAAGTAAAAGTGAATTTTGATTCATTTATCTGTTGCGAAAACAAATTCTGGTTTTGTTCTGTATATATTTGTTTTTATTGGCATCTTACCCTACAGGAACATTTACTGATTGACTCCTGGATATAAACCGCTTAATTAAGAATTGATGCCAGTAATGTTGGAAGCTCCAAGATTAGTCTTTTGCTATAAATAATAAAGAAATGCTTTCCAGTCTAAATTACAGTGCTTTCTTGCAAGTACAAGCTGTTATCCTCCACAAAATATCTCTGAGTAGGCCCAAAGGAATAATTGAGCAAACATAAGGAATGGCATTATGGGATCATGTTAGAATTAGTGCAATCATCACAAAATAAAAGATTATATCACTCATCAAATTCAAACTATTTTTACTGCTGAGGCAGTGATGATCCCTGGTGTACCTAACCCAAAATTAAAAGTGAACAGAGTTTATGCTGATTTGAGAACACTTATAATTGTTTGAAAACATAGCCTTTCACATTTGGATGCATTTGCATCTCTAAATGAAATGATGGATCGTAATCACAGAGGACAAAAAAATAATTCTCATTATTTGGATGATGCAATTTCTGCATGCCATCCCTCATAGTTGTAAAAAGAGAAATCTCGAAAATCATGAGATTTTGGAGGAGATAGAAAGCAAAAGAAAGATATAAATGATCTCAAATCTGAACATAACTAGCCACACACCCTCCCACTATCGCTGCCACTCCCCAACCTCCATTTTAAAGAAGGTAGAACAAGGGAAAGGAAGGCCAGTCGCTATCTGGTGTGGATCTCTTACTACGATCAGGCTGCATGTCTTTGTTCACTTTAACTGTAATATTAGCCATGCACGTTTCTCAGGCTTCAGGTATTACAGCAGCTGAAGGGATACGAGGACTACAGAATGAAACTAAATGGATTTTCAGCACTGCTTGCGGGCACAATGGAGAAAGATCTCAAGCAAACACCCCAGCAATTGGACACCCTTATCACCCCATGCTCTGGCACCCTCCACCATGGATAAGCTCCATCTGTCTGCCCCACACTGTTCCAGGAGGTCACCTGAGATTTTCCCTCATCCTCACATTACTTCTCTGGACCTCTTCTCTCTATTCACAATACATTCCACACTTCTATAAATATGCAAATTACTTCCAGTTTCTCCCTCCCTCCTCCATCCTCCACTGGCCTACTAATCTGGCAGTCAGTCACTGTCTATCCAACAGATTGCAGTCAGAAAATATCAGTTAATTGAGTAAATTTATTCAAACAGATGTTCAGGGTTACCTTTTCTTCAATGAGTAAATGAGCTCATCCTTGAATTCTTTTCCATGTCTGCCTGATAATCATTTCCTCTGACAAACTTAGAGAACAAATGTAAGTTTCAGGAGTCTGGTGTTAAACATGTAAACCTAGTGACCAACTAGGAGTAGCACGGTTAGCATTGCAGTTAGTGCAACTCTGTTACAGCACCAATGACCGATGTTCAAATCTGGTGCTGTCAGTGAAAGGTTTGTATGCTCTCCCTGTGTCTGCATGGGTTTCCTCCACGTGCTCATGTTTCCTCCCACCATTCAATATGTACTGGGTTTATAGGTCAATTAGGTGTCATTGTGTGGTACAGGCTCGAGGGTCGAAAGGGCCTGTTACCGTGCTGTATATATGTCTAAAATTGGCTGTCTAAACTCAATATAGCTGATCGAGATTAGCAAGGGTCTCAACACAAGGCAAGCCTGCATGAGATGAAACGTTGATTTATTTGATTTTCAGTGAATTTAGAGAATTTTTGTGGTATTATTTGCAGTCTTTTTATGTTTCCACTAGGTAGACCAGGTTGACGAAGTACATGGGAGAGCAGGAATCATGCCAGCTCCATAGACCATCAGCTTATGCCAGACTAAGGACTTGATCTTCAAATATCTTTTTCCTCAATCAGCAAATTAAGACATTGTAGCCGACCGCTACAAAGAAACACACACACACACACACACACACAGTGTGGCAGGTTAAGCTCACTCCTTTATTATGTCTGGAAAGGCTGTTTTATACTGTTCAAGTTCCCGCCATTTTTGCTGATTGACTGAGTCAGCCATATAAATAACAATAACAGGCAGGAACGTCCATGCATGTAAGTGCCCTTCTTTCCGAGCCTGTTTCAGCTGAGTTAGCTGGGCAGCTTGATCAATGCCATTTTAGGGATATTGATCTGATGCTGCCCCAGCTTCTATCCCCACCGGTTCGTTGTCTTGGGAGTTGCTTTAGCGATCTCTGTCCGTGTCTGCTGCCACGCAATGTGCCAGCCCGATCTCCACAATTGCGGGCCACCACAACATTTTCAGTCCATTAATGACACCTACAAGAGGCAGCATCTCAAGATAGCAGCTTCTATCATCAAGGACCCTCACCACCAAACCATCCCCACTTCTCACTGCTACCATCAGGAAGGGGGACGGGGGCAGGGGTTCAGGAGCATGAAGATGAATACCCAACAGTACAAAAACAACTTCTTCCCCTCTGCCATCAGATTTCTGAATGGACAATGAACCACAGACATGGCCTCACTTTTTCTCTGCTTATGCACTAAATTTTTTTATTTATTAAAAATTAATTTATAGTAATTTTTCGATTGCAGCGCTGCCATAAAACAACAAATTTCCTAACACATTTTCAGGACAATAAATTCTGATTCTCATTCAAAGGCAACGAAGCCAGATATGAATTTCATTGTTGATGATGAGCCGAGGATCCCAAGATATGGAAGGGACCTACATTTTCCAGGCCCTTATCATGAACATTCATTGTCAGAGAGCACTGGAGAGGCAGGTTGGTAAAAGGGCATTATTCCTGCAAATGTTGATTGAAAAGTCCATCCCCTCATATTCTTGGGCGGCACGGTTAATGTGGCTGTTAGCGCGATGCTGTTACAGTGCCAGCAACCCAGATTTGATTCTGGCACTGTCGCTAAGGAGTTTGTATGTTTTCCTCACATCTGAATGGGGTTTCCCCAGGTGCTCCGGTTTCCTCCCAGCCTCCAAAACACATGGGTTGCAGGTTAATTTGCGTGTAATTGGGTGGCATGGTTTTAACTGGCTGGAATCGACTTCTACTGTGCTGTAAGTAAAAGAAATACAATTTAAAATATGCTTAGTGAAGTGTTGACCATGGCTTAGAGCACAGCCATAGTGATCGCAAACACAAGATAACAAGACTTTGGGAGAGGATAACATCCACACTAAAATCTCAAACTACTTTTTTAGAGTTTAATCATAAATTCACAGGCTGAATCACTTGCATCAGGGGAAGAAGAAGATATTGCAGGGAAGCTCAGAGATGTTGCCATCAGGACCATTTTCAAGAAAGGAGATGTCTAATTGTGTTCACTCCAGAAGAATTTCTCTTCTCTATGCCTTAGGGCAGGGGTGTCAAACTCAAATTCATGGAGGGCCAAAATTAAAAACTTGGACTAAGTCGAGGGCCGAACTAAATATTTATTGAAAATTTTCAACAACATCTGCATGTTTTCTCTTCTTTCGACATATGTAATGTTAAACTTTAGGATATAACTTTAGGAGGATAATGCTACAGGTCAGGAGTAGGTAGCTCAAGTTCACCCTTTGCTTGACCTGAGGGAAACATATTTGGTCCCTGTGGAGATGTAGTCAGCATTCACAGGCTGTGTCCATTTTGGCCTGCATCAGGACTCAGCATTTCCTGCTCACTCCTCAGGCTCTAGGCCTCTATTCACCCTCGATCCACCATCCCTCTACCTGACCAGTCCTTTACCCAACCTCTACTCACCCCTCACTCCACTCGCTCCACTCGCTCTGCCTCTACCCACCCCATCCTATACACGCCCCTCTACTGCCTCTCCCCTCAACCTGTTCCTCCCTCTACCCATCTCTCACCCTCTAATCACCCCTCCCCTACTCGCCCTGCCCCTCCCCTTTTACCTCTTCCCTATCCACCCCTCCTTCTACTCATCCCTCCCTCTAACTGCCCCTCGCACCACCATAACTTCCCCTGCCCATTACTCCTCACCTACACCCTCTGCCCACCCCTGCTTACCCACCCACTCAGGCCCAGCGCGCTGCCGATCAGCCTTTGCGGAACAGTGGGGGCCGTGCGCAGCCTGCCATGTCCGTCGCGCCGACAGGAAATCACAGGCGCTCGCCAATCCGCCGCACCGCTCGACAGGTGGGAGAAGTGACTGGTTGTGCGGGGAGCCTTCCCACTAGCTTGCCGGCTGATGACATCAACAGACTTCTCGTGTTACAATTTTATTTTCCCCGTTCTCAAAGTTTGCACGGTCAACCTGCAACACTCTTGCTCCCTCCGCGTCCTGTGGATCTGATGCCCGGGTGTTGTTAGGATTCCCAGCAGAAGGTTTGTGGAACTTTACCATTCTGGATTCCTTTTTGAGAATATTCTGGCCATCTTTTAAGGGGGGTGGTTTTAGTGGGGAGGGGATTGTTAGGGGGTGGGGAAGGATGTGCAATGAAGGGGGAGGATGGTGGGGGTGACATTACCAAAAAACAGCATCGGCTCTCGCTGCAGGGCGGGCCACCTCTAATACATTTTTGAAATGATCTTGCGGGCCAAATATAATTATATCGCAGGCCAAATTTTGGCCACGGGCCAGAGTTTGACATGTGTGCCTTAGGGAAACCAATGTCAGGATCTTTCTCAAACACCTCCAAGTGTAGGAAGTTTAGTTCTTTCTTTCTTTGGCTTGGCTTTGTGGATGAAGATTTATGGAGGGGTATGCCCACGTCTGCTGCAGGCTCATAGGTGACTGACAAGTCCGATGCGGGACAGGCCGGCACGGTTGCAGCGGTTGCAAGGGAAAATAGGTGGGTTGGGGTTGGGTGTTGGGTTTTTCCTCCTTTTTCTTTTGTCAGTGAGGTGGGCTCTGCGGTCTTCTTCAAAGGAGGTTGCTGCCCACCGAACTGTGAGGCGCCAAGATGCACAATTGGAGGTGATATCAGTGGTCAATGTGGCAGGCACCAAGAGATTTCTTTAGGCAGTCCTTGTACCTCTTCTTTGGTGCGCCTCTGTCTCAGTGGCCAGTGGAGAGCTCGCCATATAACACAATCTTGGGAAGGCGATGGTCCTCCATTCGGGAGACGTGACCCACTCAGCGCAGTTGGGTCTTCAGCAGCGTGGATTTGATGATTGCGGACTCTGCCAGCTCGAGTACTTCGATGTTGGTGATGAAGTCATTCCAATGAATGTTGAGGATGGAGCGGAGACAGCACTGATGGAAGCGTTCTAAGAGCCTTAGGTGATGCCGGTAGAGGACCCATGATTTGGAGCCAAACAGGAGCGTGGGTATGACAACGGCTCTGTACACACTGATCTTTGTGTGTTTCTTCAGGTGGTTGTTTTTCCAGACTCTTTTGTGTAGTCTTCCAAAGGCGCTATTTGCCTTGGCGAGTCTGTTGTCTATCTCTTTGCCGATCCTTGCATCAGATGAAATGGTGCAGCTGAGGTAGGTAAACTGGTTGACCGTTTTGATTCTGTGTGCCCGATGGAGATGTGGAGGGGCTGATAGTCATGGTGGGGAGCTGGCTGATGGAGGACCTCAGTTTTCTTCAGGCTGACTTCCAGGCCAAACATTTTGCCAGTTTCCGCAAAACTGGACATCATGCACTGGAGAGCTGGCTCTGAATGGGCAACTAAAGCAGCATTGTCTGCAAAATGTAGTTCATGGACAAGTTGCTCTTGTGTCTTGGTGTGAGCTTGCAGGCGCCTCAGATTGAAGAGACTGCCATCCATGCGGTACCAGATGTAAACAGCGTCTTCATTGTTGAGGTCTTTATTGGCTTGTTTCAGCATCATGCTGAAGAAGATAGTAAAGAGGGTTGGTGCGAGGACGCAGCCTTGCCGTTGTCAATGGAGAAGGGTTCGGAGAGCTCATTGCTGTATCCGACCCGACCTTGTTGGTTTTCGTGCAGTTGGATAACCATGTTGAGGAACTTGGGGGGGGGCATCCAAGGTGCTCTAGTATTTGCCAAAGCCCTTTCCTGCTCACGGGTGTCAAAGGCTTTGGTGAGGTCAACAAAGGTGATGTAGAGTTCTTTGTTTTGTTCTCTGCACTTTTCTTGGAGCTGTTTGATGGCAAAGACCAAAGTTCCTCTGTTTGCGTGAAAGCCACACAATGATTCTGGGAGGACATTTTCGGCGACACTAGGTATTAGTCTATTAAGGAGAATCCTAGCGAAGATTTTGCCTGCAATGGAGAGCAGCGTGAAAGTTTAGTACAATAGGCATAACGGGCATGAATTTACAGCACTTTCCCACTAGATGCCACTAAACACTGCAGAAAAAGTTAACATTTTTGGGCAGCATGTGAAGGGACCACAACAGAAGTCTGGTCATAAATGCACCATTTCCTGCATCATTGAGGTCTGCTCTTGCATGGCATTCTGAGGGGTGATCAGGATCCCTTCAACTCAGTCCAGGCTGCACCACACCACCCTGCAGATACCTGTATTCCTCCAATCTTATCTCCTTTTGCACACGGTCATGATCTTCTTCCTCCACTGCCATCTCCCTCACAAAGCTCCACATCACCTCGGTAACGCACTGTTCCCAGGTTGCTCTCATCCTCTTCCTCCTCCCCAACAATCCTGCAGGCAAAAGGAACAGACTTACACAGCACACAAGTCAGCTGCAAATAACAAGTGGACAAAAACTACCGAATTAAATACTTGAAGGACATTGCATGCACTGTTCAAGCTTGCCATTCACATTCACACCTCCCTCCTCCATCATTGGCTTGCTGGGACAGCATGGGTGTCCGTGGGCATTTCTGCCCGTGATGGTCGCAGCTCCAAGGACGGCAAGCCATTCGGTGGCTGGGCACTGGGGTCCTCCTCCACGGTGTCCTCCAACTCCCCCCCCCCACCAGCCTGAGGACTTGGCTCAGAGGGAGCCGCAGTCATGCTGGGAGTGGATGCCTCACTGGCATGTGGCTATCAACTGTCGGTGCCTATCCAAATTAGCTATCAGGGAAATAGGGGTTGCAGACAGGCTGGCGCCCTAGATATGAAATGCCTGCTGACTATAGGGCCAGTCCAAGCACCCTTTTCCATTACAGCTGTTGCGGTCAGTGACCTGCATAAATCTCTTGCGCAGGTTTTTCAGTTGGTTTATTACCGATGTTTTTCTCTTCTCGTAGCCTGCCTCCAAATTGAGCAGATTTCTGATTAAGGTGTTATATTACCAAAGACACTGCTAGATATGCTAGAATTTACTTTTCCTGCACTATCCACACAAGGTAAGCCAGATGATCTGCACTTAGGTGGAATAGACTGCAGGTTTAAAGGCTGGAATAAAGTCCCTCTCTCTAAATGAGCACCCAATACAGTGCCCACTGTAGCAGAAACTGTCACCAGGGATGAAATTAAGTTAAAAATTTGAACCTTACAATTACTGAGAAACACATTTTAACCACGTTTTAATATCCCCTGTTGAGTCCCTCTACATTTGAACGGCACCAATATACAGCCCAGTGATGCACGCACACAAACGCTGGCATCACTGGAATAAGCGGGTTGGCCATTTTCCTGTTCAAATCATTGGTGGACGCGACCTAGGTAAGTTTAACTGGTTTCCCTGACTATCTCTGAGGTAGGCCAGGGACCTGGTTGGATTACGACCACACTGACAAAGTTGGACCCTTTCTAACTGCTGTGTAAATGGGGCACTAACTGGGCAAATTTTACACGGCAGTTTGAAAGGGCCTATTAATACATAGAGTTCCAGCAGGAAAACAGGCCCCTCAGATTTCAGATTTAGATTTCAGATTCGTTGTCAGAGAACTTAAATTACATTGCAGGCAACCTTGAGGTTCTTTTTCCTGCAGGCAAGGCAAAATTACCTCTTATTGGTAATGCAAAAAATACTGTACATAATGTACACATGAAAACAAATAAATAAATGTAATCAGATAAAGCAATGTAAACAAAGTAACTGTGCAATACAGAGAAACATTTTTTTAATCAATAAAGTGCAAAAGTAAGAGTCCTTAAATGTGTCCCAGATTGTCTTTTTGTTGAGGAGTCTGACGGTAGAGGGATAACAGTTGTTCCTGAACTTAGTGGTGTGGCATCTATACGTCTTTCCTAATGGTAGCATCAAGAACTGAGCATGTGGTGGGTGGTGTGGATCCTTGATAATTGCTGCTGCTCTCTGAATGTAGCATTCCTTGAAGATGTTCTCAATGGTGGGGAGGATTTTGCCTGTGATGTCCTGGGCTGCATCCACTACATGTTGAAGGGCTTTATGCTCAGGAATATTGGTGTCCCCATATGAGACCATGATTTAGCCACTCAGCATACTTTCCACCACACATCTGTAGAAATTTTCCAGGGTTTCCAATGATATATCAAACCTCCACAAACTCCTGAGGAAGTATGTAGTGCATCAAATGACTCAAAGACTGTTGACTCAAACCAAGGCTTTTATTAACAAAAGATTGGAGTGTAGTACGAGGTCAACCAGTCCCTACTGACCTGCATCTGGTTAGGAGCAGCCCTTTATGACCTGCCAGTAGGCGTGGCTATGGCTCTCAGCCAATCACTACTATTATATGTAAATATATACAAATATATACATTGGTGATAGTATCATGTACTATCACAATGTATAGGCGCTGATATACTTTCTTCATGATCCCATTAAGGTGTTGGGTCCAGGAAAGATTCTCCAAAATAGTGACTCCCAAGAACTTAAATTTGCTCACCCTCTTGTTACAGAGTTCTGTGTTGTGTATTAGCCTATGTGTTGTGTGGTTTTGTGTTGAAAAGTGACAGTTTGCCTTAGAGAGCCAAGGTGAAGGTGGACTGCTGAGAGAGTGGGAGACAGACTGAGCATGTGCAGAAAATTATCTAAAAATTTCTGGACTTGGACGATAAACCACCACTGGGTGGTGCTGTGAAGTGGAAGAAGGCTCAGAGCATGAGTCATTGTCTGGAAGACAGTTTAGAATGTTGGGCATTTTAAAAGGGATGACCATTCCAAAGGCAGCCAGAAGGATCTGGACCAAGCAACACAAGAAGACAACTTCAAATTTTGTGCTCTCTCTCTCTCTCTCTCTCTCTCTCTCTCTCTCTCTCTCTCTCTCTCTCTCAAAGATCTTTTGGCTTCAGTTTACCAAACAAACTGAATTTTGTTTATGATCTTTGCTTTGGTTGAGATCGAAGTTTTGTGAATCTTGTGTGTTTTGTGTCTAAGTTTTTCTGTGGGCTGGTTGTAAATATAACTTAGACTTTAATTACATATGTTATATTTAGGCTGGGGTATTTATTCATTTTACACTGTTATAGAAATTTGCATAGTAACCAATGGGCATTGTTATAAAAGGGGGGATTTTGAATTAAAGTTTGAAGGTGAATTTTTGTTAATAAAGTAATTGTTCATCTTTACCCCTGTGTGATATGCCTTCTTTGTGGTTGCTGGTTAGATCTTATAACACTCTCCACCTCTAATCCCATAATGATCACTGGATTGAATATCTCTGTTTTCCCCTTCCTGAAGTCAACAATCAGCTCCTTAGTTTTGCTGACATTGAGCGCAAGGTTGTTATTGGTGCACCATTCAGCCAAGTTTTCAATCTCCTTCTTGTTCACTGACATCACTTTTTTTGTACAACTTACTATGATGGTAATATCAGAAAATTTGTAGATGGTGTTATTGTTGTACAGAGCCACACAGTCATACAGTCCACACAGTGGAGATTATGGAAGAGATGTTCTTACAAATCCTCACTGATTGTGGTCTGGAGGTGAGGTAATCCAGGATCCAATTACACAGTGGGATGGTGAGTCCCAGCTCTTGGAATTTGATGATCAGTTTTGATGGGATGATGGTGTTAAATTTTGTACTGCAGTTGAAAAAGAACATCCTGATGTATGCCTCTTTGCTGTCTAAATGTTCCATGGCTTTATGTAGAGCCAGTGAGATAGCTGGTACGATAGGTGAATTGGAATGGATCCATGTCGCTGTTCAGACAGGAGCTGATATGCTTCAAAACCAGCCTTTCAAAACATTTAATCATTGTTGATGTAAGAGCTACTGGTCAATAGTCATTAAGACAGGTTACTGCTCTCTTCTTGGATACTAGTATGATTGACACAAACAGGTGGGAACTTCACCCTGCTGGAGTGAGATGCTGAATATATTTATGAATACATTGGTCAGGTGGTCAGCACAGATTTTTAATACTCAGCCAGGTACTCCGACATGGATGCTTCTCTGTTACTGAGGTCACATCAGGTGTAGAAGACATTTTGTTTCTCTGGGAGTGAAGCTTTACTGTCTGCCCCCTGCACCGGATTTGGTTTTGTAGCAGGTTATGTCATTTAGACCCTGTTGGGTGTCCTTCACGTTTTCCATTTTCATCCAGAATTTCCACTTCACCCAGGAGATGGATTTTCATAGGTCATACCTACTCCTTCTTTATTGATCTGGATCTCCAGACTTAAATGCCTGTGATCTGGCTCTCAGCAGGTTCCAGATTTTATTGTTTATCCAGGGCTTCTGGTTGGGGAAAATCCTGAATGATTTGGTGGGGACACACTTACCCACAGCTGTTTTGATAAAGTTTGCGACAGCTCTGGTGTTCTCGTTCAGATCCTCAGCTGAGTCCTTGAACACCGCTCAATCTACTGACTTGAGGAAATCCTGTAACCGTCCTTCAGCCTCCTGTGACCACCTTCTAGCTGTCCTGATCTCCAGAGAATCTATTTTTAGGCTCTCTGTATGACAGCAGAAGGAGCACAACCAAGTGACCTGACTTGCCAGAATGCAGCCTTAGGAAACAACAGTAGGCCTTCCTTATCTTGATGTAGCAGTGATCGAGTGAGCTGGGACCACTGGTACAGTAGGTTACATACTGGTGGTAGTTGGTCAGGGTTTTCTTGATGCAGGCCTTGTTAAAGCCACCGACTAAGATTAGTAGTGCATCATGGATGGCTGTCTGTTTACTGACCACATCATGCAGCTCTGCAAGTGCCCTTTTGTAATCAGCATTGGGAGGGATATAAACACGTGAGAATCAGTGAAGAGATCTCTCGAGGTAGATGGGTCTCCATTTAATCAAGATTTGCTCTAAAGCAGTAGAGCAGGAGGTCAGCATAACCCCAATGTCTGTGTACCACCCAATATTAACCAAATAGCACACACCACCCCCCTCTCCCCACCCCCCACCCCTTGCTACTATCCTAGTTCTGATTCAATCTATGAATGGTGAAACCGTCTGGTCAGATAATGGTGTCCAGTGTGTTCTCTGTTAACCGAGTCTCAGTGCAGCAAGCATTTGTCTCACCTGTCTCTAATAAAGTAGTCGTGCTCTCAGGTTGTCAGTTTTATTCTCCAAAGACTGAACATTCTCCAGTAATATGTACAGTAAGGGAGGTCTCAGGCCCCTGTGCTTCAGTCTTGTTTGGATTCCGGTCCACCTCACCCACGACATGCATTGACCACTCATTTACACTAATCTGTATTTTTCCCATATTTTCATTAACTCTCTACAGATGATTCCTCTCAGCTGTATACCGAGGGCAATTTAAAAAGGCCATTTAAGCTACCAACCCACACATCTTTGTGAAATAAAAGGAAACCAAAGAACCCAGAGGAAAGTCACGCCATCATGGGGAGAAGATACAAATGCAACACAGACAGCACACAAGCTCAGGATTTTATCCAGATCCATAGCTCAAATAAGTGAGCCACTCTGGCACCCTAATTAATTACATGACAACAGAGCAGAGGTGATATATAATTACACCACTAGGTCACCAGGGGTCATCCCAGTGACCTTGTATATAAATCAGTCCAGAGTTACAGTCTAGCCTTCTGGGTTCGTCTTGCAGAGACAAAACCTCTTAGTGAGCATAATAGTTTATTAAAGCTGTCTTATACTCACACTGCTGGTGTGGTTATTGTCAGTACAAGAGCAACATTATAATTTTTGCTAAAAAAAAGTATTTCAGCCAATGATCATTCATTTTTATAAATGTGACCTCATTCCTTCAGGTATGAACTTAGAGACTTTGAAATTATATTTAAAAATATAATTTTTTTTATTCTATTTTTCTTTCTTTCTCTTTTATCCTTTTTCCTCTTAATTCCATCCTTTCTATTTTCCTCTGTACTTAATTTGATACTTAACTAGATTCAACAGAGTGTTGAAGTTTACAGATGATACAACAGTGGTTGGGCCTCGTCAGCAGCAATGATGAGTCGCACTACAGAGGTGGAAAATCTCTTGATATGGTGCCAAAATAACAACCTGACTCTCAATGTAGACAAGATGAAGGAAATAATCGTGGACCAGGGAGCTGGGAACGACCGTCCTCCACTACACATCAATAATTCGGTAGTGGAGAGCACCAAGTTTCTTGGATTCCACTTAACAAGTGACCTATCATGGACATTCAGCATCTCCTCACTCGTCAGGAAGGTACAACAGTGACTGCACTTCCTGAGAAGTCTGAAGCGGGCAAGGCCACCAACCACTATCATGTCAACCTTCTACAGGAGCTCTATTGCGAGCGTCCTGGTGGCTGCATCTCAGTGTGGTATGTTTGCTGCAGAGAAATAGATCAGAGGTCAATCCACAGGACCATAAGAGTGGCAGAGAGGATCACTGGGGTCTTCCTCCCCACCAACCACCCCCCCCCCCACCCCCACTGACGTGATCTACCGGGATCGTTGTCTGACGATGGTGCAAAATAGTTGAGGACTCCCACCACCCCACACTGCATCTTTCAACTGTTGCTTTTTGTTCATACCTTGAGGAAGGGCTCCGGCCTGAAACATTGTTTATATATCTTTATCTCCTGCGAACACTGCAAGACCTGCTGAGTTCCCAAAGAAATAAGGATGGTCAACCCGGAGAAAGTTTATCCATGATCCTTGATCTCTCTTTGCATCAGTAATTGTACTGTTTAATCTGCTGCCCACACAACCAACAGCTGAAGCAGTTAAACAATTTACTATACTTGAGGATGGATGACTTCTTGACCACAAAACCTTGCAAAAGCTAATGAAACTGATTGACCTTCTTAGTATAAATACTCTACTCTCTATGACCTTGCCTTTTCTAGAACTTAATCACTTCACTTCACATATTAGATTATAACAGGGTTATTTTTTTTTCCCCAGTAAGAAGTTTTTTTTAATTCCATCACAGCAATACAGATTAATAAATCCTCTGCAATTAATCAAATGTCATGCTTTTAAGGCATTTTTCAAAATTCAAAATCAGAGTTCAACTTATTGTCAGAGTGCATACATGACATCATATGAGATTCTTTCGCCTCTGGGCCAGACAAAAAAATTCTGCAAAAAACTGTGCTCAAGAAAACATTTGTCTATGTATATGCGCAGCTTTGCACCTGCTTTCCAAAAACTGAACAGGCCTCTCTTCTCCAAAAACCTGCTTTTGAAGCAGAGTCTGACAAAATAAGTGACGTATGGCTTCCAATTATAATTTCCTTGGAGCTGATTGCCATGGCACGAGTTGAGGTTTCCCTGTGCATCAATGCACCAGGCACATGAAAAAGTGAAAAGAGAATCAAATAATTGACGATCTGCATGGTGCGGCTGCAGTTTTCTTTACCTGTGTTTTTAAATATTGTAACAAATGTGAGATAATTCATAACACTGACAAAGACAAAGGAGGAAAAACCCAACACCCAACCCCAACCCACCAATTTTCCCTTGCAACCGCTGCAACCGTGTCTGCCTGTCCCGCATTGGACTTGTCAGCCACAAACGAGCCTGCAGCTGACATGGACGTTACCCCTCCATAAATCTTCGTCCGCAAAGCCAAGCCAAGGAAGAAGAATTACTTTGAAAATTGAATCTCGTGGTGAGGGTCAAAGAAAGTGCTTTTAAAGTTGATACTTATGAACTAAACATTATCTTTGTAAATCCTGGGAGGTTACATTATTTCAGTTGCATTCCTCTGAAACTGTGTTATGAGTTTAAATAAATTTGAAGGGATTATGTTACAAAAACAGTTGGCACTCACATCCACAGTGATAAAGTGTTTTGGGAGGCTAGTGTTTTAGCATATCAGATCCTGTCTGAAAGGTGGCATGGATCCATTCCAATTTGCCTACTGCAGCAGCAGGTCTACGGACGATTCCACCTCTCTGGCCCTACACACCTGGACGGCCCAGGGGTAATAGAGTATAGGACAGAAGGTATGATGTGGCCCTTCCCCCAACTTCCTTCCCCTTTCATGTATGTAATTTTTACCTCTGTTATATTAGTCTTGAGAAAGGGTTCCCACCCAAAATGTTGACTGTCCACTTCTACCCATGGATGCTGTCTTGACCTGTGGGCTTCTTCCAGCAAATCTTTCTTTGCTCAAGATTCCAGCATCAGCAGCTTTTGCATTCCTCCATTTTACTTTCCTCAGTCATAAGCCTGACCCATTTTCACTTGCAACCAAATGCAAGCCTAGTCCATCCCTGATGATTCCATTGGAATTCCCTCGACCCCACAGTTTTATCCAAGTAAAAACACACAGAAATGCTGGACGAACTTAGCCAGTCTTGCAGCATCCTTAGGAGGTAAAGAATTGCCGAGGTTTCGGGCCTGAGCCCTTCTTCAAAGTACAAGCAAGGAATAGGAAGGTTTCAGAATAAAGACTGAAGACTGGCAAGGGGGAGGAGTCCAGACCAACAAAAGGTGTTAAGAGGAGAGGTGAGAATTGATTTTGTCTCTGTGGAAAGAGACAGGAGGAAAGGGAAAAAGAGAGAGGGAGACACAAAGAGAGAGTCAGAGACACAGAGCTGGGGAAAGGCAGCAGGGGGAGTCGATGTTAATGTCATCCAGTTGGAGTGTGTCCAGATGGAAGATCAGGTGTTGTTTTTCCAATTTGCAGGTGGTCTCAGTCTAGCAGTGGATGAGAACATGCCAGCAGGGTAATGGGATGGAGAATTAATGTTGGCGACAGAACGAATGTTAAGAGGGGGGGCATTAGTGTGTTGGGGGGGACACAATGCAACACTCATGAAATCACTCAGTGGGGGAGGGGTGCTGTTACCATCATCTGCCCCTCCGATGTAGGTGCCAAGAGCGCTGCTTTTATGGCGTCAAGCGTCATTAGCCACTAGTGATGCCTGATCCTACTCTGGGCTCTTTCCCTATACCTCTGTCTCCCTTTATCCATCTCCTCATCCTCTTCTCTTCCCTCTCCTATCAGCGGACTAACCTTCTTATCCTTCTCACTCCCCCATCACCTAAGTTTCGTTCTGTTCTACCCTCCTGCCTGTATCCACCTATTACCTCTTACCTGTGAGCTTGTGCTCCTTCCCATCCATTTCCTAGCTCTTCTCCTCTCCTCTTCCCCTTCCCCACCTCTTTATTCAAGTGTCTGCCTGGTTTTCTACATTGCTGACAAAGTGCTCAGTTTGAAATATTAATTGCCTTTTGGTTCCTATGGATTCTGTGTGACCTGCTCATTTTCTCTATTGATATTTGTCAGATCCTTTGAGGCAGAATGGGTCTGCCAGATCTTCACAAGCCCATCACCCTTCATCTGTAAGCCCATTGAAGTCTTCATATTATCCACCAGATCTTCACATGCCCATACCCCTTCATCTGTAAGCCCATTGAAGTCTTCATCTTATCTGCCAGATCTTCACATGCCCTTCACACTTCATCTGTAAGCCCGTTGAAGTCTTCATCTTATCTGCCAGATCTTCACATGCCCTTCACCCTTCATCTGTAAGCCCATTGAAGTCTTCATTTTAGTCCCTTGGACGAGAACTATTCCAGTTACCTCCCGCATTCCACAGACATAAAGGGTTACTAGGTTAATTGGTAATGTGGGTGCATTCATCTCTCACCAAATAATTGTCTAAAACCTGGGTTGTCCGGAATTATCTCTAACTTGTTCTTCATGCTGGTTTAGGGTGGCATCATGGGCTCCTTGACATTGAGGACCAGTTTCCTTCTATCTACTCTATCAAGTCAGTCAGAGCTGCATCTGAAAACCAAGTTCAAATTCAAGTTTATCTTCGCATGTACCAAGATGCAATGATAGAGGTTGCTTTGTGAACAGACTTGTAGGCATCTGTCAAATGTGAATGTGGCCTCCCTATCTGGAATATTGTGGATTGCAGATGATCATATGACCTCCATCTGAAACCTATCAAGTTTGGATTCCAGCCACCCACTAGTGCACACCTTACCATTGGCTCATTTAAATGATTCAGTGTCCTCGTTAGCCAGACACCCAGCTCTGAACAGCATAAACATTGATGCATAGCACATTTATTTCTCTCTGCCTCATGGTCCAAGTCCTGGACATCACTCCACACCAAGTCACTACTGTTGACATTGCTGGAGGAGTCAAAGTTAAGGTGTGCACTGCACTGAGTAAAGCCATAATAACGCAATAGATCAATGTTTGCAGAGAGCCAGACTCTCATTGCTACAGGGAATCAGGAGTGTGTCTGAAAGTCCATGTCTATGAAGTGTGTATACATGTGGGAGAGTGTGGTATGGTAAGCAGCCATCGGTATCGGAGTCCCTTATGCCCGATATTCCTGCTTGCACCATTAGTTTTTGTCTCACACTGTGTAGAAGATAGGTGGCCTCTGGTATCAGAGTCCAACCTGGGTCTGATGTGAATGTCTATATAGTTATTTAGTAGTAATTATGTATCATTTGACATCTTCCCCAGTTTGTCTCCTGTGTGTTCAATAAAGTTACCTTGATTGTAATACTTGTGTCCAGACATGTCTCTCTGTGAACCCACCGAAACTGATTCTTCGCAAGCACAAAAACATCTCATACATAGTACAAGTAAGACACAGTACAAAATTATACAGGTAGAGAGAGATCAGTTGATACAGAGCAAAGGAAACATAATTGTACTATATTGAAATTCATTCAAGTGTCTGATAATGGCAGGAAAGAAAATGTCCTTGCATCTGGTGGTGTGAGATCTCATATTCGTGAATCTTCTTCCTGACAAAGTAGGTGTCTTGGGTAAACTTATACCTCTCATTTTGTTCATTTTAGATTGGTCACAGTGTTTGAGCTACCGAAAGAAAATAGACACACACACCGAGAGCAGTTCAGATTATACAAATGTTTATTACAAATTCAAAAGCTGATTTCACACTACAATATGCAAGCCCTTCCCAACTATACTTATCAATGCTTGGACTGGTCCCAACTGCCGAAGCGAGGCAACGACTGCACACTTGTAGTAAGTTGTCAGGGGGCCGGTAGCAGTTTCTCCACCTCCCCTGACCGGGACGTTGGCTGGACTCCAGAAGTTCTTCTTCTTGCTGAGAGATGTTGCCACCTCTCGGAGAGTCTCAAACTTCAACAGCGGGACCATGGCTTATATTACCCAAAAACTGCTTACCCATGCACCTATTCCCAGCGCAGCAAGAAAGATAAGGAAGCAAGCTAGCATGCTAGGCTTCTAACGAATAACATAATTTTCAGCTTATCACTTTGAATACAATGGTTTATTTTGCATCAAGGCTAGGCCTCTGACAGTCTGTGACCAAAACAAGCAGGAAGATTAAATGTTCTTGGTACACAGATGTTCTTTCATCAGATAACAGCATCTCTGGCCCCTTGGTGGAATTTAGCTTATGTCTGCTGATTCTAAAACACAAGCAGGTTCTCAGCCTTGCAGAACCCAAAGCTGCAAGTTTAAAAAAACAGGTTAGAATCTTCCATTACATTCCACCCCTTGGTCATAGGCTGTCAGACACAAGACTTGACAAGCATAAGAGTACAAAAAGAGAGTAAAAGAGAAATTAAAAATACAATAATCACAAAAACAAGCAATAATGCGAGCAACCAATGGAGAATATTGTGGCCCAACCCCCCAAATGTACCAGCTAACCATAAAAAAGGATTCCAATCAAGGCTCACATGATCCTTGTTGGCCACAATACCCAGACACTGGAGCTCACGAACAGATTTTGAAACATGCTGAACAATAACATATTTATATAAGCTGCACTTGAGGCGGGTGACCGAGGACTTCCTTGATGTAATGCATCGGACCATGTCTCCCACGGGGAACTCACTCGGAACGTCCTCGTCATTACAAATCCAATTGTTGACACCAAAGCAGCTGTTAAGCCAGATCACCAGGAGCGTAAAACGGAGAACCTGGAACAAAGAAGCCTGACACATGTCACTCACGATACCATAAGCGTTCAGTGTTTAAACAGACTAAATCATCCTGTCCCTCAATAGCTACCCATCGAGTGTTACCCTGGGCAGGTGTCACTATTTCTCCTTTTACAGGAGGGCCACTACCTGGTGGTGCCACCCATACCTTTTGTCCGGCATTCTCTAGTTCAGGAGTGGGGGGCAATGATTGTTTTTCCTCTGGACTAGGCTGTAGTTCAGAGGCGTGAAGAAGTCAGTGGAAAGGTGTACCTCCTTTTAAAGGGCGATTATTTAAATTGTCGACTGCTTGCTGCAGCACATGACACCTCCCCTTCAGGGTTCCCAGTGGTGTTAACAAATGAATTTGTTCCTTCAGTAAGCCATTCATTTGTTCAGCTAACCCAGCAGCCTGCGGGTAATAAGGAATATGGTGAACCCATAAGATACCATTGTCATTTGCCCAATCACAGATTGCCTTCCCGGAGAAGTGTAAGCCATTATCAGACTGAATCTCCTCTAGTACATCATTTTTTTTTTTAATTTTTTTATTTTTCACACCATAAATCACATTAGCCATGATATACACTATTTCTTTTTCACACATATACAGTGACTTTTTCTCCCCCCCACCCCTCCTTTCCTCCCAAACCACCCCCCCACCCCCCCCCTCATCCATTTTAGGTATACAATCTAGGTTGCATTAAGCCAGTCAGACAATGTTGTCATTCAACAAAATTACACCAGAAATTCTACTGAGTCCATTCTTTTCTTTCCTTTTCCTTCCATCAACTTAGGTACTGTTTGTCCCCGGTAGGTTTTCGCTATTGTATTTAATGTAAGGCTCCTATACTTGCTCGAATATTTCAATATTATTTCTTAACCTATATGTTATTTTTTCTAATGGAATACATTTATTCATTTAAATTTAGTAGTTTCTTCCTTTTAATTTGGTTATGTATTCCATTAATATTTAAAGACATATAGTTCAGCGTAGCCCTTTTATATTTTGTTTATCTTCTCTTTCCGTTTTTCCATGATTACCTTTCCTCCTTTTCCATTTCTGTTTTCTTATTTTCAACTCTTTATAAGACAACATTCCTACAACATCCAACATTTTCCTTATTCTCCTATTTCTATCTTATTTATCCCCAATCTCCCCTTCACCTCCTGAGTTGTCCTTTATCCCTTGTCGGACAACCACATCTCCCCTCTCCATTTGGATTTGCGAATCCACTCGCAAGCGTCAACTGATTTTGCAGTGACCGCTATTTCCCCCCACCCCGCCCCCCCCCAGAAAAGATTTCACTTTTCATATGTCACAAAGGTCACTCTTTTAATTCCCTCCTTATTCTCTCTATTCCATTACCTTCCCTTATTAATTCTTGTCTATACTATCTATATTTTCCTCTAAGTACAGATACATTTATGTATGCTCATTGTCTCTATTCACTCTTATACCTCTTTACCCGCATACATATCAATCGTGATCATTTTTACTCTCATTACCCGTCTTCATCCCTCAGTCTATTTTTGTCTTTACCCACATACATATCAATCGTGATCATTTTAACTCTCATTACCCGTCTTCCTCCCTCAGTCTATTTTTGTAATTGTTCTGCAAATTTTCATGCTTCTTCTGGATCCGAGAATAGTCTGTTTTGTTGTCCTGGAATAAATATTTTCAATACCGCTGGATGCTTTAGTATAAATTTATACCCTTTCTTCCATAAAATCGCCTTTGCTGTATTGAACTCTTTTCTCTTCTTTAGGAGTTCAAAACTTATATCTGGATAAATGAAGATTTTTTTCCCTTTATACTCCAGTGGTTTGTTGCCCTCTCTTACTTTTTCCATTGTCTTCTCCAGTACCTTTTCTCTTGTAGTATATCTTAGGAATTTTACTACAATAGATCTTGGTTTTTGTTGTGGTTGTGGTTTAGAGGCCAATACTCTATGTGCCCTTTCTATTTCCATTTCATGCTGTAGTTCTGGACATCCTAGGGTCTTAGGGATCCACTCTTTTATAAACTCCCTCATATTCTTGCCTTCTTCATCTTCCTTAAGGCCCACTATCTTTATGTTATTTCTTCTGTTATGGTTTTCCATTGTATCTATTTTTTCAGCTAGTAGTTCTTGTGTCTCTTTAGTTTTTTTATTAGATTTCTCCAATTTCTTTTTTAAGTCTTCTACCTCCATTTCTGCTGCTACTGCCCGCTCTTCCATCTTGTCCATTTTCTTTCCCATTTCTGTTAAGGTCATCTCCATTTTATTTATTTTCTCTTCTGTGTTGTTTATTCTTTTTCTTAAATCCTTAAATTCCTGTGTTTGCCATTCTTTAAATGACTCCATGTATCCTTTAATAAGAGCAAGTATATCCTTTACCTTGCCTTTCTTTTCTTCTTCTATTTCTCTGTACTCTTCCTCTTCCTCTTCTTCTTCCTCTGGGTTGGCCATCTGTTGTTTCTTTGGTGCCCTTTCCTCCTCTTCTTTCTTGTTTCTATTGTCTTCTGTGGTCTCTTCTTGCTGCAGGTGTTCTGCAGCTGTCGTTGCCGGCTGTGGAGATCGACTCCCCAGCTGGTCCCCCCTCCCGTCGGTGTGTTTTTTTTCATTCGCATCGCGCATGCGCGGTTGCGCACTTTTACTCGGCTCTGCGAGCCATTTTTGTAGTCCATTATTTACCGACCTGAGGGAGCGGGTTTCTCTCTCCGCAGCGGGCCTCTTCGGACAGGTAAGGCCTTCACCTTTTTCCTCCTTTGTCTTCTCTTCCTCTCTTCTTACCATTGCTTTCGATTTTTCTTTTTTTGTCGCCATCTTCTTTCCACCTTTATACTCACTTTTCTGTAACTTTTATTTCTGTGCCTTTGTGTTTTTCTTTGTTTTTCCCGACTTTTCTGGAGAGGGCTGGAGTTCACCGTCCGGCCACTACTCCATCACGTGACTCCTCCTCCTCTAGTACATCATAATGAGAAATTAAAAGATTTAGTCCTTGGATAGTGCTAGCTTGGTCAGCCGTCTTGGTGAGAAAGGCAAAAACCAGGCCCGAAAAGGTGTCAACCATTACTAGGACGTAACGTTTACCCATACAGTCTGGCATGGGGCCTATGTAATCAATTTGCCAAACCGCAGCTGGGCGAGCACCCCGTTTTATTCGGACATGAGGACCAGGAGGAACGACACGGGACTTCACAAGTTGACATTCTGGGCATGTACGCACAACCATGCGGACATCATCCTGATGGACGGGTAAAGCATGTGTACAGGCCCATATAGCTGATCCCTTCTCCCCCAAATGACCACTCTGTTCATGTGCCCATCGACCCACGGCTGATAGTGGCAAGCTGATCTGCAACTGCATTATGTTGTGCCATGTTAGTCGCCACATTAGTATGGGCATCAACATGATACACGATTATCTCACGATGGTGGGAAGCATCCCACAACAGCTGCCACAACTCTTTGCCCCACACTGGGTGGTCATGTATCATCCAGTCATTCTTTTGCCAATCAGGCATCCATACCACGTCCATTAGCCACAGCCCAGGAATCAGTAAACAGGCGAAGTGAGTGATCATGGGAATCTAGTGGTAAAGTGACTGCCTTCAACTCAGCATACTGACTGAAACCACCATCCCCCTCCTCTGATAAGTGAGTTCCTGACTTGGGATGGTAAGCCACGGCCTTCCACTTTTGCTTTCCTTGCACCCACTGGCTGCTACCATCAGTAAACCAGGCATCCTCTTGTTCTGCTTTCTGTACCATCTCTTCCGTGGCCCCTTGGATCATTACATCATCAATATAATGGTGAATTGAGAGGGAAGGCGATACTGGCACCGTCTCCAGATCACGGGCAATTAGGCTGTGGCAAATAGTGGGAGAGTGTACATAACCCTGAGGGAGGCGGTGGAAGGTATACTGGCACCCCTTCCAGGTATAGGCGAACTGATCCTGTGAGTCTTCAGCTATAAGAATAGTGAAGAAGGCGTTAGCGAGATCAATGACATCATACCATGTTCCTGAGTTCCCAGTAGCAATGTTTTCAATAAGGGTAACAATGTCCGGAATGGCCAAAGCAAGTGGTGGGGCATGTTTGTTCAAAAAGCAATAATCAACCGTCATTCTCCAGGAGCTGTCCGGCTTCTGGACCGGCCAAACAGGGCTATTAAAGGGCGACGTTGCGGGCCTCACTACCCCTTCTTCTTGCAAAGTATCAATGGTGGCACTAATCTCTCCTTGCCCTCCAGGGAGGCGATATTGTGGAATGCACACTGGTTTCATGGGGGGTGGCACCATCACAGGATCCCACTTAGCCTGACCCACTGCTAGTTTTTTTGTAATAGTCCGAATTCCAAATGCAAATCCCCCTTGGCTAGTATTAAGGGCCGTACCGGCCAACATATCAATACCCAGGATACACTCGTCAGTAGCAGCCACCAGGGCATGTAACCAGATAGGGGAAGGGCTGTCACCCACCATGGCATGGACTTTTATTTCCTTTGCCAGGGTGACCGCTCCTCCCAACCCCTCTATTCAAAAGGTTGGTCCAGTCCAGAGGTCGGGGTTACCCGGAATCACCAAGTGCTCCGCACCGGTATCGACCAAGGCCAAATATTGGCAGTCATTACCCCTACCCCAATGGATTGTTAACGGTATGTAGGGCCGTGGGTCCCCGTGTATCCGCTGTATATCAATGGAGTAGACACAGGAGCCTTGCCCACACCTTCATGCTTTAGTAGGGTTCGGGGGCTTCCAGGCCCACATGCCACTATTATCCATAAGAGCCTTGTTAACCATTTGTTGTACCTCATCACGGGTAACTGGAGCAGAAGCTTGCTCGATAGAAGCAGCAGGGGGAGCAGAGGACACAGCTGGGCCAGGAGGACTCAGCAGCTGGGGATGATGTTCCCCTGCTTTACTCTTATAAAGAGCATAAAGGACTGCAGTAGGTTTCCCATCAATATCACTTTTAGGTACGCCTAACTTTAACAAGGTTAGAAAAAGGTCCTTTCTTGTCAGTCCTGTCGGACTCTGGCTTTACCCTACCCTCAATTTAGTCTATGTGTCATCTGAGTCCAACGTGCTCGTTGAATGAAGTGATAGGAGAAGGTATTCGGTTCAACAATCAGTTTATTATACAGCACAAGAATAAAGCTTAACAGAGCTCTGGTTCAGTCGTTAGTTCATAGGTCACCTGCACAGTGAGCTATTCCCCAAGACTGACCTCTACTGTCCGGTCTCTACAGTTTATATAGCTCAACCTTATCATACAGAACAAAAGTTGGCTTTCTTTTCTAGATTTCTTGCATAAGATTTATCACAAGTAATTTCCTGCTCTGCAGATATCTGGGGTGTAGAGCTCCCATCTTAATCCTCAAGGCCAGAATATCCTGTTGTTTTGATCAGAAATCAATCATACCCCAGATATTTCTAATTATTTCTTTGTTCTCATTTGGCCATGTTCTTCTGTTCTACTCAACACCTCCTTCTGCCTTCTTACTGAGTTATTCCATTCTCTTTGTTTCTGACAGTCTCTGTCAGGATTCTCTTTGTTCTTGTCTGGCCATCGGCTCCTGTGCTAATCAACACCTCCTTTTGCCTTAACCTTCCTACTAAATTGTTTCATACATATTCTCTCTTTTGTATTTTGGGAGCAGGCAATTCTAAACCTACTGTAATCAGCCAACTTTGCTACATACTGTGGCTGCCCCTTACTTACATTACTCTTTCCCTTCACCATGAGATAAATATTAAATTGTTACATAGTACTGGATTCATGTATACAAAATGAATGGTACATAAGCATATATTCTACATATTTTCTATGATTAATTAACCCCTATATTCCAACAGTCCTTTATTAGCAGCAGACCCTCCCTTTTCATGCTGCTTGTCTGATTTAACCTGGGTTGTATGTGAGTGGATTTTACCTCCCAACTCTAATTCTCGAAGCCCAGATAAGGCGTGCACCACCTCAGACGCAGGGTGGCCAATTAGCGGACTAGTTACGGACAGAACCAGCCCCCGTGTAGTAGGTTGGGCGGAACGAACCAATCTGGTATGCATTTCAGCCGTGAATATCTCTTCATCAGGGCTCCCCCCGTGTACCCACAGCCTCAAACGCCCTGCATACAAGGCAGAGGCCAGGGCCTGTTGATGAATTACTGCTGTACCCTCCTCTGGGGTTCTCCAATTGTTCTGCAAATGTAAATCCCAATTTACTGGTGATGGGTATACTCGTAGCAGGGCATCCCCTAGAGTAGTAAGTAATCCACCTCTCTCCCTCTACCCAGCAACTCAGCAGTGACCCTGATATCAGTAGACAATGTTCCTAATCCCAACAATTCCTCAGGGGTTAAAAATACATTACTCCCCCCCCCCCCCCTTGTTCCCAGACACGCAGGAGCCAGGCTGCCAGAGTTTCTCCTGCCTTTTGCCTAAACCAATCTCCAATGGGAGCCAGCTCTTTTACAGAGAAGTCACGTATCATTAACTGCTTCTGACCCCTGTTCCCACTTTGGCACCCAGTCTAGAGGAGGAGGTCGAGGCCATCCCGTAGAGAGAGTAGGCCATAGAGCATAAGCAGGGGTTTGGGTATTTTCCCCTGGGTCCATGTGGGAGACTGGGGTATCTATCCCTTTCATCTCTACCCTTACATCATCCCCCCTTCTGTCTGTTTGGGAAGTCTGCTGCCTTATAGGGTGGGCGTGAACAGCAGGTGGAAGGGCAGTATGTTAGACACATGCTGAGGAGTATCTGCATTATTACCATGGTCATCCTTCCAGATATTCCCATCCCAATCCTCAATTACATCAGGATCGTCGCCATTCATTATCATGGCACGAATACGATATGGATCGGGTTCTACTCCTTGCCTTTCCTTATCTGCATAGAGCTGCTGCCGGAGTTTAATATTACGGCAGATCGTTTGGACATGCTTATCTTCTAATTCTTTGGCTCTGTCCTGACTGGTGCGAACAATTTCGCTCATCATGGAACAGTGTTGTCGCATGGCTTCTAGCTCCTCCTCTAATTGCTTTCTCTTGCGCTGAGATTCTACTTCTCTTTGAACTGATTCTGCTTCACGCTGAACGGAGTGGCATAAGGCTGTGGCCAGCTACCAAAAACCATCCGTCAGCGTCCCCTTTTTATCAGGAAATTTTCTTTCTTGAAGGAGAGTGGCAACCCGCTCTCCCAGAGGTGCACTTGATGAATCTAACTTCTCATCCCAACTAATGGGTGGTCCCAACAAAGACAGGGTATTGGCCAACATGCCAAACCCATCGTCTTTGGAAGTCCATCCAGGAATCAAGAACTGCTCAGGGCTCACTTCTTTCTTTCGGCGAAACATCTTGAGACCAACCCTGCTCGCTGTGCCAATTGTCTTGGGTAAACTTATACCTCTCATTTTGTTAGTTTTAAATTGGTCACAGTGTTTGAGCTACCGAAAGAAAATAGACACACACCGAGAGCAGTTCAGATTATACAAATGTTAATTACAAATTCAAAGGCTGATTTCACACTACAATATGCAAGCCCTTCCCAACTCTTCTTATCAATGCTTGGACTGGTCCCAACTGCCGAAGCGAGGCAACGACTGCACACTTGTAGTAGGTTGTCAGGGCGCCGGTAGCAGCTTCTCCACCTCCCCTGACCGGGACATTGGCTGGACTCCAGAAGTTCTTCTTCTTGCTGAGAGATGTTGCCACCTCTCGGAGAGTCTCAAACTTCAACAGCGGGACCATGGCTTATATTACCCAAAAACTGCTTACCCAAGCACCTATTCCCAGCGCAGCAAGAAAGATAAGGAAGCAAGCTAGCATGCTAGGCTTCTAACGAATAACAATTTTCAGCTTATCACTTTGAATACAGTGGTTTATTTTGCATCAAGGCTAGGCCTCTGACAGTCTGTGACCAAAACAAGCAGGAAGATTAAATGTTCTTGGTACACAGATGTCCTTTTGTCAGATAACAGCATCTCTGGCCCCTTGGTGGAATTTAGCTTATGTCTGCTGATTCTAAAACACAAGCAGGTCTCAGCCTTGCAGAACCCAGAGCTGCAAGTTTAAAAAAACAGGTTAGAATCTTCCATTACAGTGGGGTGAGGTGAGATTAATTTTTAATGTGTCTAATTTAACCAGATCCACTCTCTGCCATGGTTCAACATAACATTGCTGAAAACAAAGTGCTCTATCCTAAACAATACGTAGTCATGGCTTCAGTCAATACCACTTTTTGTCTAGTGTCTGCCACATACAGAATTGCACCCATGTATTCAGCTTTGCAATAAATAGCACTTGCTTGGTTTGGGAAGGCAGATGCCCTGGAATGCAGAAGACTACAAAAGGTAGTGAACATAGCCAGGTCTATATGAAGAAGGCAGTGAAGTTCAGAAAAGACCCACATCACCCTGGTCACAACCTCTTCTCACTGCTATGTTCATGCAATGAGATGGCCTGAAACCGGCATCTCTAGGTTCAAGAACAATTTCTTTCCAATAGCTATCAGAATTTTGAACATCCCTTGGTCATGGATGGTCTGCACTATTGCAGGTCACTTTTTGTGCATGAGGATTACTGTGAATATTTATAATCTATGTATATATTGACTCTTTTAATTTAATTTAATTAGTTTTCTGTATTATAGTGTTCTTGGTTGTTTTCTTTCGCTCTTCAGCTGCACCAAATAAGAATTTCGGGATATGTACATTGTGCCACATGCAAGACCATAAACTCAGATAGCAATAAGCTCATTCTCATTATCCTTGGTTGGCAGATCAGTTACTCTCTGTGTAAAAAGCATTTTTTCCTCAGAATCTCTTTACATCCTTTCTCCAAAATGTTGTGTCTTTGGACTGGTTAATGGACAATCCCCTCTATGTATTTAAAGCAGTCATGATTTATACCCCTCTGTCAAATCTCCTCAACCTTTGTTCCTCCAAGGAGATGAACTTTTGATTCAACAGCCTACCCTGCTTGTTGAAATCCTTTATACTTGACAGCAGCTCAGTCTTTTCTGCCTCATCTTCAGACTTTTAAATGCTTCCTAAATGATGCGGGGATGGGGAGGTGGGGGCGCAGGGTGGTGATGAAGATTTAGATGCAACTGTCACAAAATTAATTGCTTTGTGGCAGCATTACCGTGCAAATATTGTTATAAATAACATTTCAAAATAGTGAATAGTGCAAGAAAAAGCGAGGTGGTGTCTGTGGTTCAGTGTCCATTCAAAAATCTAACGGCAGGGGAAGAAGTTGTCCTTGTGCTGCTGGGTGCTTGTCTTCAGGCTCCTGTACCTCTTTTCTGATGGTAGCATTGTGAAGAGGGCATGGCCTGGGTGGTGAGAGTCCTTGAGCATAGAGGCTGGTTTATTAAGACACCACCACTTATAGACTTGTCAACGATGGAGTAAAGTCTGGGGATGTGATGTCGCAGGCCAAATTTACAACCCTCTGGGGCCAAATTAATAACTCTGGAGTTTTTTCTTGTCATGCCCTTTGGCACCTCCGTACCAGACAGTGATGCAACCAGCCAGAATGCACTCCACTGTACACCTGTAGAAATGTTCAAGAGTCCTGGGAGACATACCAAAAACCCTCAAACTCCTCATGAAATATAGCTACTGACCAGCCTTCTTAGTGATTGCATTGACATGGTGGCTCCAGGGAACGATCTTGAGAGGTTGACACCAGGAATTTGTAGTTCTTAACCCTCTCCACTGCTGACCCCTTGATGACAACTGGTTTGTGTTCTCCTGATTTCCTCCTGAAGTCCACAATCAGCTCCTTGCTTTTGCTAACATTGGTTCTGGTGACATTGACTGTGAAACTACACCTTGTTTTTAATCTCCCTCCTGTATGATTCAGCTCCCCTTTTTATACAGACCACTACTGTGGTATTGTTATCAAATCTGTAAATGCGCAGTCATAAATCGAAAGGGAGTAGAGCAGGGGGCTAAGATCACATCCCTGTGGTGCTCCTGTACTGATGGAGATGTTCTTGCCAATCATCACCAAATGGGATCTGGTCCTGAGGAATTTCAGGATCTCATTGCACAGTGGGGCGTTGAAGTCCAGGTCTTGGCTTCCAGCAGCATTTTGGCATCTCTTTTGTAGTCATGATAATCCGCGCTAATTTCGCTCCCGCTGCCTTCAAGCAGTGCATTTGTGACTCCTTGAGGAGGGGGGGTGGTGAGGAGGGGGGTGGTGAGGAGGGGGGTGGTGAGGGAGGGGGGTGGTGAGGTGGGGGGTGGTGAGGAGGGGGGTGGGAGGAGGGGGGTGGTGAGGAGGGGGTGGTGAGGAGGGGGGTGGTGAGGAGGGGGTGTGGTGAGGAGGGGGGTGGTGAGGAGGGGGGTGGTGAGGAGGGGGGTGGTGAGGAGGGGGTGGTGAGGGAGGGGGTGGTGAGAGGGGGGTGGTGAGGAGGGGGGTGGTGAGGAGGGGGGTGGTGAGGAGGGGGGTGGTGAGGAGGGGGGTGGTGAGGAGGGGGGTGGTGAGGAGGGGGGTGGTGAGGAGGGGGGGTGGTGAGGAGGGGGGTGGTGAGGAGGGGGGTGGTGAGGAGGGGGTGGTGAGGAGGGGGGGTGTGAGGAGGGGGGTGGTGAGGAGGGGGGTGGTGAGGAGGGGGGTGGTGAGGAGGGGGGTGGTGAGGAGGGTGGTGGTGAGGAGGGGGGTGGTGAGGAGGGGGGTGGTGAGGAGGGGGGGTGGTGGGGCGGGAGGAAGGTGGGAAGTCTGGTAAAGTGAAAGCGAAAGCAGCGGATCTGGCTCACGCTCGCCCCTGCACGGGCCAACTGCAGCTTGATGGACACCCAGGAGCCGGCACCGCGGGCGCGGGTCGACGGCAGGATGTCCTGGCTGGTGCTGCTCTGGTGGCTGGCCGCCGCCCAGCTCCCCCGCCCCGGCTGCTGCGGTGCCCGGCAGCCGTTCCGCGAGCAACAGGCGACTCCGCAAGGGCTCTTCCCCACGTTTGTGGCAGAGTACGGGCGGAGCTACGCGGCTGGGAGCCCCGAGTTTGTGGAGAAGTACCGAGTGTTCCAGGTACACGATGGTCGCCCTAGTCCCTTGCAGCCTTCTCGGGTCCGACGGGATCAGGACTGATATGTGCAACTGGCCCGGGGGGGTTCGGGGTTGGTGGGGGAAAGTGGTGCATGAGGTCGTCACTGGCAGTGAGTGAAAAGGTCCGAGGTACTGCTTCAATATGAAGCTGTCGGCGTGCAGACAAGGCTGGCGGGGAAGAGAGAGCGTTAACCATCAGTGTCATTTTTCCAAGAGATTATAATGCAAACTATCTCAGCAGAAACTGTTCCAAAGTGACCTTCCCTTGCGACTTGGGGGAACCGGCTTTCTGGCAGGAAGTCGCCACCACCCGTGTTTCCTCATGTCATGTGAACGCACGGAGGGAACTGATGACAGTTCATTGGCAACTTGCAAACCCCGAGCAAGGCTGGGGACCCTGAACTTCAGCCACCCTTCTCTCCCCAGAGATTCGACCCAATCTGCTGACCAATTCTGTTTCTATCCCCCAGCCCCAACTGCAGTTTTTCCAATAACATCCGTAATGATAGTCAAGAGGAGCTTTATTGTTCAGATTTTTCAAAAGCAGACGTTCAAAACACCAAGCAAAGAATGAGCAAAAAATCTCTTAAACTAAAAATTGTGGATTAAGAAAAACAAAATTTCTTTCAACGAGAAGTGACAACGATAAAGACAAAATACTTTGAGGAAAGCACATTAGAATATGGTTTAAAAAAAAGTAACAGCCAAATTATATTTTTCTTTAAATGGCAAAGAGCAATCTGAGGGTAAAGTAATAAGTAAACACAATAAAAAAAGCATAACCTCTTGTAGCGTCCACTAACAGCAGCACTGCTGAAATACGTCCACACACACACACACACACACACACACACACACACACACACACACACACACACACACACACACACACACACGAGAGTGAACCAGTAACTGACTTTATTTGAATTTCACCCTTAATACGAGCCGCCTCCTGTCTGGAACGCGTTGTAAGAGCCACCTCCTGTCTGGAGCGCGTTGCGGAGTCACTGCCTGCTCAGCGCTACACGACCAGGAAGTGCCAACATCTCCCGGGCAATGTGTGTTGCCAAATGCGGGCTTCTCCTGACAAGGGAAGGGGAGGCCCGCTCCATCTTGTGCCAACCGATTGGGGCAGCGATGCAGCCCGTCTAAACGTGCGATCGCTCGGCCCACTACACTCCCCCTTCCCCAGAATCGTTGCCACACTTTGAGCAAGTCACAGTACTATCTTTAGGCGGGCGGCCTCTGGGGAGCTGGGACAGGCAGTGCTGAGTCCAAATGCACTGCCTTGAGGCAATCAATGGTAAACATGTCCTGCCACCCACCAATGTCCAGGGTGAAAATGCGCTGCAAGTCCTTGAATGGACCTTTGTAGAGACATTGCAGGAGTGTTCCTTGCTGTCCTCGCCGCATGGAAGCAAGGTCGGTGGACTGAGGATTTGCTGGGATGTGGCAAGTTGGAGAGCTGTGCCTGGAAGGTGGCTGAAGTTTCGGTTTAACCATCTGACCTCTCATGCGCTGGAGGACATCTAGGGCACTGGGTTGTGGGCCGGGAAGGTTGAAGTGAATGTCCGCTGGGATGGTAAGTGGGGAGCCGTACACCATCTCGGCTGATGACGCTGGTAGGTCTTTTGTAGCTGTGCAAGTTCCCAACAGTACCCATGGGAGTTTGTCCATCCAATTTAGGCCTTTTAGTGGGGCTTTCAGGGCAGTGAAAATGTTCAACAAGTCCGTTTGCCTGAGGATGGTAGGCCGTGGTGTGTAACTGGCAGCTGCAGAACTTGGCTGCGCTTGACCAGAGCGAGGAATCCCATATACCAGCAGCAATAGAAATACACCAAAGCAATGGTTCCTTAAACAAAATTAGTTTAATTCTCTGAGTATAGAACAAGAAGATCAACACTTGACTCATCAACAAATTATTTACACAATCCCTCCCCCCAACCTAAGCGCAAGTGTGTGTAATGTGTTTTCAAGAAAGTCCTTTTTACTGACCAATCTTCCACTGTCCACGTTTCCAAGGCTACAGTTTCCAGTAATCTTCAATCCTGTGCACAGAATCAATCTGTGAATGTAAATTCAAGCAAACTTCAGTGCTTTACTTAGAATTGCCAGGCAGAAAAGTTGTGGAGGGGTACAGAGAGGTGATTGTTGCTTGTTGGATACTCAAACCAGAGTGTCTTCCAGAAGAAACTTGTCTTCTTTCCAGGTTCTTCTCACAGAGTTCTCCTCTTTGCCACACTGGGAAGACTAGCCGCCACTCCTGATTTCCACTGAGAACTCTGCCCAATCTTGAAAAAGAGGGAGCCTTTTCAGCAGACTCCTGTCCAGCCTTTCTCAGACTGCCTCCTGCTAACTGCCTTCTCTTCTCTGCCCTTCCCCTCCTGATGTCTCAGGCACTGTTTTTTTTTGTGTTTCAGTTTGCAAAGCCTTTTGTTTGCACCTGCCCGTGGAACTTTGCAAGGCTGTGTCTGTGAAATGCATGCAACCTAACAGCTAATCCAATTCTAATCCCTTTTATAAGCATATATTTAAATAACCCATTGCATCACAAAGTGAGCTGGGCCCCTCGGTCTGAGATGATGTGGGTTCGTATGCCAAAACGTGCGATCCAACTGGACAAAAAGGTGCAAGTCTCCGTGTGTCGCATGTTGGCAGGGGTACCGCTTCTAGCTAATGGGTACATCGGTCAACTAATTGTGAATAAATGCCACATATGTTGGTTCACGGGGAGCAGGCCACATGCATATAGTCAAATCGGCATTGTGCTGGGGCAAAACTCTGGAGGGGGCCCTTTGTGTGTCTGTTTAGCACGCTGGCAGTCCAAGCAAGTGCTAGCCTACAAATTGACGTCACAGTGGAAGCCGTATTACACGAACTTGTAGGACAGCAGACGGACCATGGACCTTATCGAAGGGTGTGACAAGCCGTGGATTTGGTTGAACACCTGCCGTCACCAGGTCGCGGGTAGGATGGGTGTAGAAAAACCTGTTGATATGTCACACAGTAAAGTCGGGCTCCCCAGTGAAGGACAGAAATCGCTAACCTTAAAGCTGGTGATAGCAGTCCGGTAGGCCTGGACGTCAATATCCTCTACCTGGTCCCTGGTCAGTTGGGCAACATCAAGTCCTCCTGAGATGGTGGAGACAGCCGGTCTGGGCAGAGCATCAGCCACCACATTGAACTTGCCTGTGACGTGGAGGATGTCAATTGTATACTCCAAAATATAGGAGAGGTGTCGCCGACCATGGGTCTGAGACTTTACTTAATGCAGAAGTCAGTGGTCTGTTGTCTGTATAGGTGACAAAAACCCTTCTAGCATTTATGAGAAATGTTGTATTGGCAGGTACAAGGCCAACAGCTCACAGTTGAACGCACTGTTTTAGTTCTGTTTGATAAAGAAGGCCAGGGGGCGCCACTGATCATCAACCCACTGCTCAACTGCTACGCCGACCGTTATGTCCGATGCGTCTGTTGTAAGAGCCGGAGGGAGGAAGAGTCAGGATAAGCCAGAGATGCTGTATCTGCTTGGCCGCTTTAGTGGCCTGGAAAGCTTCATTGGTTTTGTGTGTCCACTGGAGCACCTTGTTGCTGAGTTTGATGAGGTCAAATAGAGGTTGCATGAGGGTAGCTGCTCCCGGGAGGAAACGATGATAAATGTTCACCATCCCTAAAAATTCCTGTAGGTCATTGATGGTGCTCGGCCTCGGGACACACTGAATGGCTTCTACCTTATCCGGCAATGGCGTGGTACCCTCGCGGGTGGTACGGTGTCCCAGGAAATCAATGGTTTCCAGACTGAATTGGCGCTTAGCTGGGTTCACCGTAAGTCCAAACTCCTGCAACCTCTTGAAAAGGAGAGTCAGATGAGCTCTGTGCGTGCTGGCATCGGGGCTGACAATGAAGATGAAATCGAGATCCCTGCCGACCACATCCATGAGATGTTAAAGATCTGGACTACACTCTTTAAAAGGCATTTGGAGGAACGCGGAGGCCGAAAGGTGTAATAATCATCGTTTTTGGGACATCATTAGGTTACACTGGAATCTGGTGGTATCCCTTGAGCCATGTAGCGAAGTCCTGGACGAGTGGGATGGGGTATCTAACTCGGACTGTGATGCCATTGAGTCATCTGTAGTCGCCACACAGACACCAACCGCCGGAATTTTCTGGTCCATGTGCAGCAGGGATGCCCAGGGGCTGTTCGAATGGCGGACGATACCCAACTCCTCCATGGCAGCGAACTCAGTCTTGACTTGGAGGAGTTTGTCTTGTGGGAAGTGCAGTGCCCGTGCGTCCACTGTGGTCCAGTGGTTTCGATGTGGTCCTCCACGCCATGTGCTGGTTTAGCATTGTGGAAATTGGACACCAACAGTGATGGGTACTTGGCCAGTAAAAGGGCATATTCATTGCAATACAGACCATGGATGCCCAACAGCATAAAGGAGCATTTCCATAGCTTGAAAGGGTATGACTGGAAAGTGGTAGCATTGACCAAGCAGCATCTGTTCACGTCTACCAGGAGCTTGTGTGCCTGGAGGAAATCATCTCTGAGGAAGGCTTGCCCAACGGACATGATCATACACTTCCAATTGAAAACAGTTCCTGCAGCATCGATTGTGACCAGACGGGTGCCAAAACTTGGAATGGAAGAGCCATTGGTTGTAGGGGAAGGCCCTTAGTATTGTGCTTGGGCTCAAAGTACATAGGCAGGATGAGGCTTATCTCTGTGCCAGTGTCAACTAGGAAATCCTTCCATGTCTGCTGTCCCTCAGGTAAAGTAGGCCTTTATGCATGCCAACTGCTGAGGCCACTATAGGCAGCCAGTCTGTTCATTTCCCATTGTTGCACTTCCAGCCCCATCTGCAGTGATAGAAACAGTAATCGTTCCGTTTGAGCATTCGTTGAATTGCAGTTGGGTCGTGGCGACTGCTGGCGGAACTAACGGAGGGGAAACCCCTGGCCCAGGGGCTGAGCCGGCTGCGCAGTTGGCATAGATCAGTCGTACATGTATTGAGTGGTGCTGCAGAGTATGAAAAGTCTGTCAGCTTCCTTGGCTACTAGGTGTGGGATGCTGAAGTCCATGTCTGATATTACCGAGGAAACGTGCACCAGTAGTTTGAAAAGGAACAGGGCCTCAAACAAGAAAACAGTTTGTGTGCCCATCAGCTAAAGCTACCATCCCATGCAAGAGGTCAGAGGGGTTTCTATAGCCTAGGCCTTGCATATTCAGGATGCGAATGGTGCGTTTATGCCAGCTGATTTCCAGCAAATCGAAGTAGCAGTAGTGGCATCCAGGGCTTTGATGACGTACCAGAACTTGGTGTCCTCCGAGACAATGCCTCTGACCTGGAAGTGGGACTCGGCCAGTTGTTACCAGTTCCTGGGCTGGCTGGCCCAGAAGGGTGGCAAATGCACACCCACAGCGTTGGTCGCAGCTGTGGTTGTGACTGAAGCAGTAGCAGCATCCTCCATTTTGTAGCGTTCAAGGTGGGTTCCAAAGACGTTGCAACCTTGGGGTTACCACTACAGCGTCTGCTAACAGCAGCGCTGCTGAAATGAAATGCGTCCACACACGCGAGGGTGAACCAGTAACTAACTTTATTTACATTTCAAGCGCTACTTTAAGGGTACGAGCCACTTCCTATCTGGAACGCATTGGTTTCTGGGAGTGACGACAGCGCATTGGGAGTCACTGCCTGCTCAGCGCTATGTGACCAGGAGTTGGCGACATTACCTTGGCAATGCTTGTTGCAAATGTGGGTTTCTCTGGAGAAGGAAATGGGGCCCCACACCATCTTGCACCAACCGACTGGGGCAGTGATTCGGCCCATTTAACCAGGCAATCGCTTGGCCGGCTACACTCTCATAATTAATTTTGAGGCTATATGGACTACATTAAATTTGGTTCAGATGGACAAATCTAGACAAATTGAAGCTTCAGTATTCCAGTTTAATGTCAATCCAATAGTATTTCTTTCCATTTTCCTCTCCAATAAAGATGGTTGGGTTTATCAGAGACTTTTATAAATTTGAACTGAGAGTTTCAGACTTACAGTGAGAAAAAAAAGATCTTTAGTTTATCAAGTTCCATCATAAGTTCTTTATTTGATTCCCCCTTGAGCTTCATTGAGCACTTCCACACTCTCTGCTGCAACAGCAAGGTTCTCCCAGTGGTGAGGCACTTCAGTTCCACTTCCTATTCTCACATAGGCTTGTCTGTCCAGGCCTCATGTACTGCCAAGTTGTGGCCACACATCAATTAGAACAGTGGTTCTCAACCATTTTCTTTCCACTCGCATAGCACTTTAAGTAATCTCTATGCCATAAGTGCTCAGTGATTAGTAAAGGATTGCTTAAGGTGGTATGTGAGTGGGATGGGAAGGTTGAGAAGCACTGCTCTAGACCCAATTGTTACTGAACTATTTTGCTTGAGAAAAATTGTCATTTGCCCATTTCCTTTGGAGTTATGAAACCATGCACATAACGAGTCAATTAAGTACGATTAAAACAGTGGTTTTCAAACTTTTTTCTTTCCACCCACATCCCACCTTAAGCAATCCCTTACTGATCACAGAGCACCTATGGCATAGGGAATACTTAAAGTGGTATGTGAGTGGAAAGAAAAAGGTTGAGAACCACTGAATTCGAGGAACAGCACCAATATTGATTTCTCCCAGTTTCTGGTAGCATCCTTCCGCCCCACCCCCACCCCTTTCATATTTCTCCCTCCCCCTGCTTTTCCTTATCTCTCTGGCCCCCTATCCCCTTCCCTTTCTTCCTCCTCTCACCAGTATTCACCTGTCATCTGCCAGCTTATGCTCCTCACGCTTCTTCCTCTCCACCCTTTCATTCAGACTCCCTCCCTATTCTTGCTAATTCTGATTACAGGTTTTCGGCCCAGAAGTCAATTGTCCATTGTGTTTTTCTGATGCAGTTTAACCTGCAGAGTTCCTCCAGCATTGTGTGTGTTGCTCCAATTTTCCAGTGCATGCAGACTACTTGTTTGCACACATGAGCTTTCCCTTTTGTTTAGAAAAAAACACCTCAGCCTTTTCAATAATTTCTGATAGCTACTGCTTCTCAGATCTCGATCATTCCTTCCAAGTCCTCTATGAATGTTCTCCAATGCTTTATTATTTTATTGTAAATATTTTCAGCTTGGAGAGAGTATGGCCACAGTTTTTTTTGAGTGTTCTTTCTGACATTTCAAATGTAAAAAGGGAATTGGTTGCTTAATGTTCCAAGATAAAATAATAAAGTTAATTCAATAATAGCTTTTCACAGGCTATTGAATAGCAATTGTAGGCAGGAATATCAGATGAATGCAAGGAAATTGCAATGGTGGCAATTAACTTAATTGGGTAAAAAACAGAAAGTAACACAGTAGTGAAAAGATGAAACCCATCCTCCAACTCCAGCTAAAATCTGTTTAAGGATGTCATTGGTGTTTTCATGCAGTGTCCTTTATTTGGATTGATTAGTGGTATACTCTAAAACTGTGAAAGAATCTTCAAAACTGTAGCCATTGCACGCAATAGATTTGCTGTCACGAGATAGACCTATCAGAGCTTAAGATACGATCTCATACCTTTGGAAGCAATGGTGAGAAGAATTACTTGAAAATGACTTACTGTTAAGAATTTTAACATGGTTACAAATAAGTGATATTAAACTAATCGGTAAACCTAGTTCATTCAGCATAATAACTGTTGTCCTGTAAACACTGTCCAGAGACCCTTCTAATTGGAGTGTGTCTTTGTTTTGCGCAAATCTGAAATCAACACAATTACTTGACGTACCGCCATTACTATTATTCTATTATCCGAAAAATTCCAAATTCTGAAAATTGTCTGGCTCAAGGGTTTCTGATAATAGATTTTGTACCTGTAGTTGATACTGTGTAAAAGTTGACCCCCTATTTCTGGGCCAAAAATCTAGTATTATCCATATATTGCGTGTAGAGGTCAATCCCCCCCTGGCCCCAGCCACCAACCCATCCAAGCCCCTGACAACCCGACCACCATCTCTTTCCCAGACTCTGGTCACCCACCCATCAAAGCTCCCAAAACCCTGCACCGTCTCTCACCCAGGTCTCAGATGCCTGCCCATCAGAGCTCCTGATGCCCCAACCACCCTCCCATCCGAGCTCCCAATGCCCAGACTGCAGACTCATGCCTTGGCCCTGGCCACCAGACACCGCTACCTGCAATTCTGATCCGGCCGCTAACCGGAGCTCCTGACCCCGTTTCTCACCTTGGATCAGGCCTCCTACCCATCCAAGCTCCTGATTACCTCAGCCGCGCTCACATCCAACCCATCTGAGCTCCTAAAGTACTGAACTCAGACTTGGACCTGATCGGCCGCCCATCAAGTTCCCGATGCCTCTTAACACCTCAGACTTACCACACAGTCCCAGCCACCTGCCCACCCATCTGAGTTCCCTGAGTGACGCAGGTACTTTACCGCTGTCAAAAGTAGAATGCATGTAATAGTCGACCCCCTAAATTTTACCCTAAAAATTGGTCCGCAAAATTTGACTATTACTTGCAAAAAAAAAAGTTTGTTTAGTTTGTACTTTAAAATAACATAATCGAACTTTTTACCTCTTCGTGCATTTGTGGAGCCACAACATCTGCTCTGAAGTTGTATTGCACAGCAGATTCAGATTAAACCTGTTTCCTATTTTTTTTGCTAGTAGAAAACTAACAAGCTAAACATATTCATGATCAGCGCCAGCGACTGGGGTTTGAATCCGGCGGTGTCTGTAAGGTGTTTGTACATTAACCTCTTGTCTGCGTGGGTTTCTTTCTGGTGCTCTGGTTTCCTCCTACCATTCAAAACGTACCGGGTGGGGTGGGGGGGTTATAGATCAATTAGGTGTAATTGGCCAGTAAGGACTCGAGGGCTGAAAGGGCCCTTTACTGTGCTGTATGTCTACATTTAAATTTTGAATTTTAAAAATTTAAATTCTTGATTTTTACTAAATGGGTGATTTACTGTTCAATTTATGGAACTCAATGCCACCAAAATAAGTTGCATTGTCAACGATATTTTAGTGTGTAATGTTTTAAGTGCTATGTGTAGAATTCTGAATGTACGCTTCTTAAACTGTATGTAAGATTAAATTTAGTACAGGTTTGATCTGCAGCACATAACTGGCAGAGCTGACAGTGAATTTAAATGTTTGTGAATACTTTTGAAAATGACAAAGATTGAAAACATCTGACAATTATTTTAAAAATTCCTTAATTTATACATATAGCATGGTAACAGGTCCTTCTGGTTCAAGAGCCCGAATACTCCAATTAACCTACAACCCCCATGCTTTTTGAAGGGTGGGCTGAAACCAGAGCAAGCAGAGGAATTCCACGCAGACATAGGGAGAACAGACAATCTCCTTACTGACAGCCCCTGATTTAAGCTCAGGTTGCTGGCACTGCAATAGCATTGAATGCTCAGTTAAGTTTGCCTGCATTTTAAATGATTTATTCTATACATAAGTTGTCAAGACTTGCCCATTAAAATTAAATATTTTTTGTATTAAGGAAAATATTTTAATCCATGCCCTTTCTAAAACAAAAAGACCATTTATTTGGGGGATGGATTTTCCACTACTTCAAGATCACAGCTTACCTACTCTTGAGCCATGCTGTTCCTTTCAATGTAGCCTTTTGCTGGGAGGCCAACACTCAACAGATTGACATCGTTCAGTGCAGTGAAGTACCAGGACTCTCCTTGAGGCTGATTGTCCTCATACACAGGCTCTGACACCTTGGATCACCAGTATTATAATTCATATACATTCAAAAATCTCTGAGAACTATTTAAAAATTGAATATAAAAACGATTGTTAAAATTTAGATGAGTTATTTAATTAAAACACAAAAGATACAGGCATGTGCTAAAAATAATTAAATATACAGGTAATTTAAAACTTTGAAGTTATTGAAATAAAAGAAACTTCTTACCACTGTTACAGCGTTTGTTTTCAGATGCTTTTTTAATGGGTTTGCAGAAGTTTGTGCTGTACATTGGGCTTTGCAGGTTTACGAAGTTGATGAGGGTGGCTCTCACGCAGAAATTATTGCTTTGTTTTCTTTAAGTTGCCACTTACATGCTGCAGTCAGTTAAACATTAAAATGCACATGTATGACACTTTCAGAATTTTTTTTTCAGGAAAGTATTCAGAGACATTACACACTGAATCTTCTTTCATCAAACTTGTTGAATGAAAGTGGCTGTGCTCTTTATGGAATTAACCAGTTTTCCGATATATCTCCACAAATATTCAGAGGTAAATTTAATCATTCTTTAACATTGTTATACTTATAATTAAGGCTTGGATCACCCTAACAATATTCTGAATAATTAAAGTTAAATATGGCATTGGCATGTTAAGCTTCAACAAACTGAAAATTTGGGGTAACCGTAGGTTGGATCATGATGAAATAAAAGTGCCGAGTCAGCTCTATTGGCAGTGGAAACATAGGACAGTAGTACATTTTCACTTTTCAGATTAAGAGTTGCCAGACTGTACTGATTTTCTCCCCTTATCTACCCTGACCAAAACATGACATTTAAAAAAAAACATACATCCCTCAACAGAGGACACATCACGGCACTAATTTTTTTCTCTCATTGGACCCACAAAGAAAATACCTTCATCTTTCTATTTTACTTCATAAAGGGAGCCGAAGAAATCTATCCCTGCTGCCCACCACATTTATTTCTCCCACAATCGTTTTTAAGCTAACATTTCTAGGTGTGCAACAATCACTTGGTAGTGCTTTCAAGCAACTTTTAATTGACTGAGCACACATGACAGCACCCAGAATTGACTTAGAAATAGACATAGAAAGGTTCTGCCTGTTATCCCTTGTGTGGATTTATTCTTGTAAATGATAATGTGTACTTATTAAATTATATACTACTTAGAGCAACACAATTTATTGATGATCACATAGCCAATGTGTTTACACTGTGTTTTTCTTCTTCAATGTAGGCAATGAGGTATTTCATGTTTAAAGTTGTCAACGTGCATTAAAATACAGGAAATGCACAACAAAGTCTATATACTGGTTATTTGTGCAAGTTTGTCCTCTGGAAATATTTTGAGTCAACTTTTGTAGAACATAGAACAATACAGCATAGTATAGGAGCTTTAGCCCTGGATATTGGCCGACCTACATAAACCTACTCAACAAACTAAACCTTACTTACCTCACATCCAAAGCCCTCTATTTTTCATGCATCCACGTGCCTGATTAAGAGTCTTTTAAATGTCCATATTGTACCAGCCTCCACCACCACCACCCCTGGCAATGCATTTCAAGCACCCACTACTCTGTTTAAAAAAAACTAACCCTTTACCCTTAAATGTTCCTCCCCTCACTTTGTACAGCTGTCCCGTGGTATTAGCATTTGGTATTATTTTGAAATTTTATATGAACTGGAAACTAATATCATTAAATCTGCAGCAACATATTTGACTTCACGACCAGTGCAACTTCCGAAGTTCCTATCGTTTATGAAGGATCACAAGAAACCAGCATTTCCTGCAAAATTTGACTGGAGGGACAAGAATGTTGTAACACCTGTGCATAATCAGGAAACAGTAAGTTTCTTTTCATTGTTAAAGTTGCATGTACCTTAGACTAAGGAATACTAACTTTTTTTGCAATGGAGAACCATTTCAGTAATATTGCTTAGAAACACATTGGACTGTTGGAGAGAAACCACCAACCAGTTAAATCCCAAGATATTATTTTCCATGTCATTGCTTGCTATTACAATACAACTGCCATTATCTAAATGGTCAGGACCAGGCCTATGTCGGATATACGGTTTTTTCAGATAATTGGTCATTTTTTAAAAACAGCCCAGTAGCAACAGCAAATCACTTGTATCAATGTTTAAACAACAACAAACAACAAGGGAAGGGTTTTTAAGCATTAAAATAATGTTTAATTCTCACCCAAAAAAATGCTGGCTGCAATGCCGCCAATGATCAATGAGACCTCCAAACCGCCACTACCAATCCCTGACACGTCCCCACCGCTGTAGTTAATCCCCGGGAAAGCTTCTCGGGCTGGTGAAACACTCATTGGTGAATCGATGGGCTCCTGTCTCCGCAGTCAGCAGAGCTCCCAAAACCCAAGTCCCAACTCCGAATCCTTCCCTAGGCCTACTACTGCACATGCACACCAGGGAGTCCAGTGTGCATGTGCAGTAGTACGCCAAGGGGAGGGTTCGGAGTTGGTGTTTGGAGCTCCGGTGTGCCGAGGAGGAAGGGAGGGGAGAGAATGCCACTGAGCCCGAGGTCCAACTCCTGCCCGAGAGGCCACATTTCTTGATGATGCCGGGGCAAGGGATTCTTCCAGCTGCTTGCGGCTGGGAGACAATGGCACACGGTTTGAGAGGATGAGTTGGAGACAAAAGTCAGTAGAGGAAGGTAAAGAAGAAATAGAAAAAGAGAGGGGAGAGAGTTACCTGAAACAAAGTCAATTGTCATTCTAATATCATGTTGAGTGAATTTTTTTTCAACCTGTGAGGTCAGTTCAGCTCCAAAAAAAATTCGGATAAATGAGGATTTCTGATTTGTTTCAGATACCCTCATTTAGCCAAAATTTTTTTTTTTAATTTGGATAAATGAGGATTTCAGAGAATCCGATTTTGGATATTTGGAGTTGTACTGTATGCTGCGATTTTTCAAAATCATGTGAAAAAAGTGATTATATTTTTTTAAAAGTAAGACAAATAAGTGGAACTTTAGGACAGTTCATTTTATTTCATTTAATGGTTCATTTTCAGAGTTTATACACACTTGATTCATTCAGGGATAGTCATTACAGCCTTCAGCATGACATCATGTTTTATAGGCTTCTGTTAGCGATAATGCGGTAAATAATGTCATTCAGGCAACTTAAGAAAAGATTTTAAAACAAAAGTACCATAAAATATATTGAACAGGAATTTCATTCTCAGTTAAATAGCTACCCTAAGCATGGGTTTGAATTATAATCAATGTTCGTGAATGTGAAAAGTTGTATCACTGTAAGTTTTAAAGTTTTTTTCAGCTCCTGTCCCAGCCATTTGCCACAACACGTTTGGGATCACTGCACTGTTAGAATCCTCAGAAATATCCATGCTATTGTATTTTAAACCAGCTGCAGACAGACAATACAGTGGTAGAGAGTGGCCTCTTATCTTTAAAGACACCTTGATTTCTTAGTAGACATGGTGCAGAGAAAGCAGATGCTCTGCACTAGCATGGTAAAACGACTTCCAAAACAGACGTGAAATACAAGTGGAAGGAGAATGCCACTTTAATCCCTTTGGAGAAGTGTTGGAAGTAATTCCATGTCCTCTCTCCCTTTATCAAATTGAATTGTATGATTCTTCGAATTATAGTTGACAGGTGCAGTTATGCAGCAAAGCCACACAGTAGCCGTGCATGCATGAATGCTCTGAGTTATTCCATTATAGCAGGCATGTTCCTCGCCTAGGAGCTCAAATAATCCCCATCATACACTGGACTTAACAACTGAACCACAGCAATAATGTCATTTGAAATCACACACATAGAAATCAACTTTGCACTTTGTCTTGCAGGGCAAGATTGCCTGCACGAGGCAGCTTCCACAACAAATGGGAGGAAATTTTGCCTGAGCAAGTTACCTCTCAATATTCTACAAGCACAAGATGAGCTTACCAATCTTCAGAAGGGTTCTTGAGCATTGACTCAAAGAATTACACTTTAATTTCAAGAAATTCAATAAATCTGGAATTTAAAAAAAAACTTTCTATATTGGTGCACTCCCTTGCTGCCATACTGAGGGCCCTCTCACTATTGCATTCAGGGCATCCTCATACCTCTGTTCATTGGCCCTCACCACAGCATTCAATGCGACCTCACCACCTCCATTTAGTGTCCATTCATTGCTCCAGTCACTGCCTCTATGCTCTCATATCTGGTGGTCTCTTCCACCTTGCCAGGTTTGTGCCTACCATTGTTGTAGTCCGATACAGGGATAGATCTGTACCCAGCATTATTAACCCAGCGATATACCCTGATACCTTACACTTTCCTGTATTCTGCCCAGTTTGCACCTGCACTTCATCCAATTGTCATACAGCTAAGACCTGTACCCACCAAGTGATAGTCCATGTTTACTTGCTTGGTGCAACCTGGTCTGAAGCCTTACTTTATGGACCTGGATCTGGATTCAGGTTGAGGACATTAATCTGGGTCAACATGGTCCTTGGAACTCTATATCCTGGGTATCTCATTCCTGGCTCCCAGACCACAGTGCTGGCCTAGGCCCTGACAGCAGGTGGATCCAAGTCCTAGTTTCACGTGAGCCAAGGGAATTTAGTACCAGGGAAGATAGACCCACAAACCTAGAACCAGTACCATTTGGGACCTGGCATAAGATTGGCCTCGTGAATGGAGCAGAAGTCAATTCCTGTCCTAGTGCAGGTCAATTCTTGTCCTGGTTCTTCACCAGCAGTCTGCACAGTGCTCCTTGTGGTCTCCATGCAAATGCCTAATGGCATTACAGCCGGCTTCTCATAAGGAGTTGTAGGTGCCCAGAATGTACTGGAATGCTGTTGGTAACAATAACACCAGGTCAGCTAAATTGCAGAGTGGCTGATCTGGATAAAAGTAAGGCTGTGAGGAAGGCAGGGTGGATCCATCCTGCCAGCCATATGTTAGTCACAGAGAAATACAACATGGAAATAGGCCATTCAACCAACTGAATCTGCACCTACAATCAACCACCATTTACCCTACTCCTACATTAATCCAATGTTTTTCTCATCAACCCCCAAATTTTACCTCTCACCCACATATGAGGGACAATTTACAACTTTTGAGATGTGGGAGAAAAATAGTTCATAGGATAAATGCACAAAGGTCAGGATTGAACCTGTGTCTCCTGCACTGTGAGACAGCAACCCTATTAGATAGGCCACTGTGCCACCTAATAATAGGGTTACAGATTGCAGTTAAGTGCCCAGTACAGAGCTGCCAGTTCTGTTCTGAATCTGTTTACCACAAAACATGATAGAAGGTCCTCCGCGGAAAGACAGAACCTTGTTTCAATCGGGATGCAATGTTGATGCTCCTATTAATAGTAACATCTACTCAGGGGAAAAATGTGTGTGGATCAATTCTCCACCATCTTACATGTGAATGTACAACTTCGGAAGAAGGCGGCCAAGTAGTCCCTCAAGCCTTTACTGCCATTTAACAAGTCTTTCTACTGTATCTTCAAAATGTGTTTAACTTGGTCATTGGTAATGGTACCAAGCCAATCTAGGTGATGGAAAATTGAAGTCCCTTACCCAGACTTTCTATTATGCCCACATAACTTTAAATATTCAGTAGGGAGGAGATAAGGACAGTATGTGTCAAATAGCAAGAGATTTCCTTGCCCACGCCATCATTAAACTTCATCGGTCCTGGAGTCGATATTAATGACTCCCAGCACACCACTATATCCCTTTCCCGAGGGGTTTGTTCTGCCACAGTGGGGGAAGAATCAGAGGTATTTGCTGTTACGAGCCCAGAGGACCCCCAAACCCAGCAGCAATAGATATTCACCAAGACAAATGGTTACTTAAACAAAAGTTGATTTTAATTATCTTTAAGTATGAAAACAGAATTACACTTTAACTTATCACTATTAACTTACTTTACCTAACTTAACCCCCTTCTAATTCTAAGCGCATGTGTACCTAATGTGTGCATAAGTTTAGAAAAGTTCTTTGGTTCACAGTCCAATCTCACTTCTCATTCCTCCAAGTTCACTGGTTACAAACATTCTTATACTGTAAACAGAATTTAACATTTGTAAAGTTCATCAAGCTTTGGTGTTCGAAAGGTAAATGGTTAATGCTCAGGAAAGTTCTTATTGGTTTTCAGAGAGAGATGTGTTGTTCCAGGACATCCATCCGTCATCTCAGTGTCTTGCTGATGAAACTCGCCCCATCAGGGTTCTCTAGATGATAACCTCTTTCTTTCAGGTCACCACAGAGTTCCTTTTTGTTTCTCTTGTTCCAAGTGAAACATTAGATAGCCAGTCCTCTCCTCTTGCATGAACCACAAGGACTGTTACCAGGCCGTCTTCCACACTGGGGCTTCTTGCCAGCTTTTCCTGTTTCAGTTCCAGCTGCTCTTGCTGACTGACACTGTCAAGTGATCTCTGCTTTTCTCTCTATCTCTCGCACACACACTCTGAGACTGAGAGAAAGCCTGTTTGACTCTCTCTGCTTGCAAAACCACATGACCCTCTTACAACAGCAAAACTCTGCTTCAGATAATAGCAGCTCCAGCCTGCTCTTTCATCTGTTACCTTGATAAACAATAATCCAGTCTCCGGAGCACTCTTCAAAGCTCTTGCAAAAAGGCGTGAGAAACCACTATGTCTCCAGTGTTTCAAATAAGATCTGTTTTAAAGTGTTTGCATGTGACCTACTCTATCAAACCTTTCCCAATTTATCTCCCAAAAACATTTCTATATACTCTGTCACAGCTGTAAGATACGATTCTCAGAGTTAAACAGCAGGCTATCGCTTAAATAATATGCAGGAGAGCTCTCCCTCACTTTAAACATGAGTCCCCAGATATTCATGCAAATACCTTTGCTCCATTCAATTCATTTGCACTAATGTTAACTTTCCCCTATTGAAATGTTGCCATTTCAGGCACAAAAGCATCAGGATAGGCAGACTGGTGGGAACATTTTAATTCTAAATAAAGCAAAGTGTCCATTAATACCAGAGAATTAGCGGTAGGTCTTGGGATTGGGAGTACATTGTGAGCATAAAAATATATGCATCCACAGGTTGCTGAGAAGGTCGTTCCTTACCGAAAGATAATTAATGGAAGTTTCACAGAGTTTGTTCAAAACCCCAGCTGTCATGGAAGGCTCTGAACTCACTCTGGATTATTGGGCTTCGTCTCAGGATTATAAATCCAGGCGCATAACCACAAGCCATTACCCTATTATTATTTCCAGTGATTGATTCCAAAATTACTGATTTCTATTTATTTTAATAATTCATGAGCTGTAGCAAATTTATCAATCCTTGGAGTTGCTTCCTTTGCAACTTTGATTAATAATTAGTTACACTGGGGACACGAGCTGTGTCAGAATTAATGAATACTGAATCACTGATCAGATTTTTTGTCGTGCCATGAAAACCAGGTGGAAGTAGGTAAGGTTATTAAGTGCAAGTATCTGGACAAGTACTTGAATTGCCAGGGCCTGCAAGGCTAAACACCAAGTGCTTGTAGATAGGATGAATATCGATGAATGGGATCAACAAGTGGGGCTGAGGGGTTTTGTTTCTGTGCTGGACCCAACGAAAGGTGAGAGCCCACAAAAGATGATCATTATTAAGGTCTCTGATAAAGCTTCCAGGGTTTATTATTTTTAAATGTATATTCCAGCTGTCAGAAAATTGTGATTATGCTGATGTTGACAATGCTGTTGGGGAGAAAAGGGCAGGGTTGGACTAATTTCTGATTATTTCGTGCTATAGTGTGGAGGGTGCTGGGCCTTCAGTGTGGTGGAAAGTATTGAATCTTCTCTCGCAATTAAGAAAGGAGAATTAGTGACGCTGAGTGCACAAGAAGTTCTAGATTGTTCTTACAAGGATAGTGGCTGCAATGGCGGCTCACCAGTAAGTGCCCTTAGATGGCTAAATCAGGTAAGTAACATGTTTTTTTTTCTGACAATCATTTGTCATTGTTCATGTGGTAAATTTATGGAAATAGCATATGATAGTTGATCTTATCTATTGAGCTTGTTCAACAATCTTCATAACGACAGAATCATAACCAAACCCTTCCAAGTCCATGTCTCTGTGCCACTGGGAGCTGAATCGCCTAGATTTTACAATAGCCTCTTCTTCTGGCTATTCAGGCTCCACTGAGAACTTCCTGCATGCCTGGGTTGCTGAGTGAGAGTACTTTCTGGGACAAACTGAAGCTGGAGTTAGGTGGGGGTTGGCTGATTGTGTGGAGAATTGGCCATCACAAAATAACAAAGATGCTGTTAAATTTTGGGCATTTGACGTTAGAGCAACAAAAATTCAGTGGGGGTTGTAAATGTTATCAGACGTTCACAGCTTAGAGCAGTGGTTCTCAACCTTTTTCTTTCCACTCACTACCACTTTAAGTATTCCCTGTGCCATAGGTGCTCTGTGATTAGTAAGGAATTGCTTAAAGTGGTATGTGAGTGGGAAGAAAAAGTTTGAAAACCACTGTTTTAATCGTACCTAATTGACTTGTTGTGTGTATGGTTTCATAACCCCAAAGGAAATGGGTGAATGACAATTTTTCTCCAGCAAAATATTTCAGTAACAATTGGGTCTAGAGCAGTGATTCTCAACCTTCCCTTCCCACCCATATATCACCTTAAGCAATCCCTTACTAATCACAGAGCACTGATGCCAGAGAGATTACTTAAAGTGGTATGTGAGTGGAAAGGAAAAGGTTGAGAACAACTGGCTTAGAGGGTCAGTGGTAGATTCAGAGCTAAGCTTGTGTCGTGGCAGACAATGGTGGGGTCGAGGCAGTCGGAAATGTAATAGGGTGCAAGACCCAAGACAAAATTGGTTTATGATCCTGCATTTTGGAGGTTGGTAAGTTGTTGGATTCATAAATTGAAGTCCAAGGGGTGAACACCAAATAAATAATTAAATAATGTGTCTTCCACAAAATCAACACCCAGACTCCCTCACAGCAGACCAGGAAATGTTTACCTCAGGCTTCTTTAGGTGTGAATGACACTCAGCTCATGGGCCATCAACATGTATATACATGTTATGTTATTTGCAATGTTGACTTCATTCCACGTGCCTGTTATACGTTCTGTCAACAAATAAGCAGGGTCAAATTTCCATGTGAACGTAGGATCAGCTCTTCGATAATGTTTGCTTAGCACACAAAAATGTTGCAATATTCAAAATAATTTTTAGTTCCACCAGGGTTGTTCCTTTACTAAAATGGAAAACATTTTTTTGTTAACAGAGTAAAACAAAATTGGTGAAAGAGTCATTGTATCCCTTCAAAGCAAAAACTGGAATCTGCCATTATTTTCCAAAGTCTATATTTGGTGTTTCAATCAGAAACTATTGGGCATATAGCTTCAGGTAATCCTAGTTCCTTTAGCTCATTAGGTGTTGAAATTTTAAATGATGGGAAATTAATATCATAATTGTAACTTGTTTACTGTCTCTCATATACTGCAAAGTTTATGGTAAAGGAAATGAAGCTTTATATCAGTGATTAGTTCCACTACTTACCCATGTAGATTCAACTTGGCTATCAATGAGTCCTATTGATTGGATTCTGGACAGGACTTAGACTAAGCAGTCAGCATTCACCACAGCAGGTCGTTGTGACAACACAGAATGTAGCTGTCGAAGCATAAAGGGGAAACATAGAAACATAGAAGATAGGAGCAGAAGTAGGTCATTCGACCCTTCGAGCCTGCTCCGCCATTCAACGAGATCATGGCTGATCTTAAAGTTCAGTACCCCATCCCCGCCTTCTCTCCGTAACCTTTAATGCCCTTATACTGAAGAAATATATCTAATTCCCTCTTAAATATATTTAATGAACCTGCCTCTACTGCCCTCTGTGGCAATGAATTCCACAGATTCACCACCCTCTGGATAAAGAAATTCCTCCTCATCTCGGTCCTAAATGGTTTGCCTATTATCCTCAAACCATGACCCCGGGTTCTGGATTTTCCCATCATTGGAAACATCCCATCTGCATCCATTCTGTCCAGTCCTGCCAGAATTTTATATGTCTCTCTGAGATCCCCTCTCAATCTTCTAAACTCCAGCGAGTACAATCCCAATTTGCGCAATCTTTCCTCATAAGTCATTCCTGCCATTCCAGGTATCAGCCTGGTGAATCGCCTCTGCACTCCCTCCATTGCAAGAACATCCTTCCTTAGATAAGGTGACCAAAACTGCACACAATACTCCAGGTGGGGTCTCACCAAGGCCCTGTACAGCTGCAGTAAGGTATCCTTGTTCCTATACTCAAACCCTCTTGATATGAAGGCCAACATACCATTTGCCTTTTTTAACCGCCTGCTGTACCTGCATGCTCGCCTTCAGAGACTGGTGTACAAGTACCCCTAGGTCTCTCTGCACTTCCCCATCTCTTAATCTATTGCCATTCAAATAGTAATCTGCCCTCTGGTTTGTATTACCAAAGTGGATAACCTCACATTTATCCACATTAGTGCATTTGCCATGTATCTGTCCAGTCCCTCAATTTATCCAAATCACACTGGAGCTTCCTGACCCCCTCTTCCGTGCACACAACCCCTCCTAGCTTAATGTCATCTGCAAATTTGGAGATAGTACATCCAATCCCCTCATCTAGATCATTAATGTAAATTGTGAACAGCTGGGGTCCCAGTACAGATCCCTGTGGCACCCCACTGGTCACCGCCTGCCACTCAGAAAACGAGCCATTTATCCCAACTCTCTGTCTTCTACCTGCCAGCCAGTTCTCAATCCACATTAATACTTTGCCCCCAATCCCATGAGCCTTGATTTTGAAAGCCAGTCGTTTATGCGGGACCTTATCGAAGGCCTTTTGGAAGTCCAGGTACACCACATCCACTGGCTCTCCCCCATCTATTTTATCTGTCACCATCTCAAAGAATTCCAATAGATTTGTCAAGCACAATTTACCTTTTGTAAATCCATGTTGACTCCGTCCGATCCCTTCTCTGCTAGTCATATGCTCCACTATTACATCCTTAATAATGGATTCCATTATTTTGCCCACTACTGATGTAAGGCTCACCGGCCTATAATTCCCCGCTTTTTCTCTACCCCCCTTTTTAAATAGTGGGGTAACATTAGCTACCCTCCAATCCATGGGTACTGATCCTGAGTCTATCGAGTTCTGGAAAATAATTCTTAAAGCATCTGCTATCTGATTGGCCTCTAAGTTCAGCAACAGATCATATGAGCATTGCTGTTTTACTCAGAAATTATGGGTACAATACAGCCATATAAACATTCAAGTTTTCTCCATCTTGTAGTAAAATCATTGTCTTTCCAGGAAGGGTTTTTATGTCCAGTACTCCAATTATGCATTTTGCTCTGTGTTGCTATATCTGTGTCAACTTTCCATTATTTATTTACACGGACTACAAATATTCCCCAAAAAATGTTTCCTACTATAATAATATTTACTGATTACTGAATAATCTTTTGCCTTATCATTGTGTTATCCACAGATGCCCACATTCATTTCCATATGCCATTGCCTTCCAAAACTTGATCAGTCTCCAACCCTTGACTTGTTCATTGAATTGTCCTTGCATCTGACTTTGATGCTGAGCTTTGTACCAGCAATAAACCTAGATACAATACAATGCAATGACATGAGATTAGGTTTAGTGTAAATAGGTGAGGCCAAAGGACTAAACCTTGTGGGCCTTCAAAAGGTATCCACTGCCATCTCAAAAATATATTTTCCAATAAAGTAAAGAGGTGATAAGTCAAATGATCTGTTCTAGTCATGCCCATCATCAGATTTTTCACCTTTCACCCTTAACACATGTCCTCTCGTTCTCGTTTCACAAAATCTCAGTGGAAAAAGTCTGCTTGCACGTGTCTATCTATACCCATCATAATTTTGCATATTGATTGAGGTCATTGCTGGATATTTGATGCCCATTAACTTCAGGGCTTCCTATCTGCATACCACACACACACACACACACACACACACACACACACACACACACACACACACACACACACACACACACACACACACACACACACACCTCAGATTGCACTCCGCCAATTGAAGTACTTGATCATTATTTCTGCTTTCTGTCTTCTGCGAGCCAGGGATATGATTTGCCTTCAATTCTATTAGTTTTCACTGAGTTAATAGGACAGACTTTAGCAAACCTCTTGTGAAATATAAAGAGTTCACAATCACTACTCTGGAGACAAAGTCTTGGAGAACAGGTTCAGCTTTATTTCGAGTCTGCAGAGTCAGATGTCCCTAGTCTGGAGACACACCAGAGGTTCAGAATCATCACTCTTTTGTACACTCCCACGCTCAACATCACCCCACCTTCATTTACCTTCTTTCAATCAGAATCCCAATGCATTACATAATTCTCCTTTTCCCTTCCATCAATACAGGTATCACTCAGTTCCTCCCTCTTCATACATCGCATGCTATGTTAATTAGTTCATTCCCTCCTTAGGGGCGACTAAGTTAATATTCATGTCTCTATTAAGCAAGCGCAGTACTAGCTATAGACTACCTTAGGTCACTGTACCAGCCTGAACCAGATCCTTGCATCCTTGGGGCTCCTAATAAGAAGAGGCCTACTAACTAGTATTGTCTGTTTTCAAGCTCTCATCTACATTCTTTGCATTCCATCCTTTTTCACAGAATGGTGAGAGTTTAATCATCTTCAACCATATTTTACACTCTTCTAGAATTACAGATGAATAAGATCCATGGATCATTCCCTAGCTGCTCTTTCTACCACCTTTTCATAAAAGACAGCCATATTCAGACATGATCTAACCTTTTCAAATCCACGTGCTGTCAGTTAGTGGTAATTTCTCTTTGTATGTTTTCCTCTTTTTTAATGTTCTCTTGCACTTAAATTATCAGCTTAATATTAACATCTTTATCCATGTTATCTTTCCATCCAGAAAGGCACATTTCTATTTTATTCTTCGATTGCCTCATTCAGAAAAAAAATACTTTCTTCTAGAAAATAGGCATTGTTCATGCAACTGGGAATTGAAAATAGAAAGCTAAACTCCCAATAGTGGAAATCTAAACCAGCTATTCTCAACTACTTTAGGAATCTGCACAGAGTTTATGGGCTGCTTTCCTTGTGAAGCAGTCAAGGTTAGTTAGTTTCTTCCATTCTTCTCTCCTACTGACAACATAAAAAGAACATTCAGTCCATGGGCTCCCTAAAATGTGCTGTTTCTCTCCCCCCCCCACCACGGAGAATGGCTGGTCTAAAATATAAAACAGGAACCATTGAAAATACTCAGCTAGTCGAGCCACATCTATGGTTAGGGAAGGAGAGTACCAGTGAGCTGGGTTCAATGTTGGCACTGTTTGTATGTTCTCCCAGTGTTACCTCTGTGCTTCAGTTTCCTCCCACCATTCAAAGCGTATGGAGGCTGTAGGTTAATTGGGGTATTTGGGCAGCCCGGGCTCGTGGCAGAAGGGCCTGTAACCATGTTGTATGTCTCAAAAAAAAATTGTTGGCTGTTCATCCCAAAGAACTGATTTCACCAATAGATTGGATAATGGTTGATTTATTTATTAATAAATCAAACACAAAATTGAGGCAGGCATCCAAGTTGAGCCCTTTTCACACTGGCTAATGCATAAATTGGCTGTTCAATGAACCAGTTAAAGAAGTCACTTTGCTGTTCACACTGGACCACTGTTAATCTGTCTCTGCATCCTTTCACACTCACCACAAGGCATCCCTGGGGAGAGGGGCACCTATCCTCCACCCGCAATGTTTGAGTGATGCAACAAGCGATGGCAGACCTCCCCTCCCAGAATTGCGTGTGGCAGAGAAATCCCTCCATAAGTCTGCCATGAATTCACCCCTTTCTATGCCGCACGCTATTCTGGGAGTGCAGGTCCGCCATCGCTCGCTCCATCTCTCTCTCTCTCTCACTCTATAAATTGTTTTATTGCTGCTAACACTTTACCACGTTTCTTTAAAAATTTATAAATTTTATATAGGTTGGCTCAACAACAGGGGCTGAATAGCTCATACTGTGCTGTACATAATGTTTAATTATGTTAATAATTAGGGATGATTAATTTTGTTTAAATACAAGATCATAATACATTGATCAGGATTTAGTAAATTGAATTAAAAGTTTATACCTTCTTTTTAATCTTTTGTTTCCTTCACGTTCCTACACTCATGCAATCAGCGCATCACTACTTAGTCCCTGAATAGTCCATGTCCCTTTCACATTGGGCTAATTGACTGGCAGGTGTCAGATGACCCCAGGGATGCTACACTCCCTGAGGTGATTTGATCCCTGTGTGCCAATTCACGAGTGTTCACACTGGCCATTTAACCAGTATACTGGCCGTTAATTACTAGGATAAGGTGCCAATGTGAAAGGGGTTTTAGATGTGCAGTCTTCTGCTCAACAGAATTAGCTTGGCTGATTTAAAAAGAGCCTTGGTGTCCTTCCATGACATGGCCAATGTTTAACCTGCAACTGTCATGAATCCAAATTCCTAAAAATAGGTATTTGACATCCCATTGGTGTAAAAATTATTCTTGTGCAGATACAATGAAGAAAAACTGATGCAAAAACTATTGGAATGGGGGCCTTTGGTGGCAGTTGTTGATGCAGTAAGTTGGCAGGACTATCTGGGTGGCATTATACAGCACCATTGCTCTCATGAAGAACCCAATCATGCAGTAGTCATCACTGGTTATGACAAAACAGGTAAGTGCAATGCAATTAATAAGTGAAATCAATATAGTTCAGTTTACCATTTGACTGAAACATCCAACTTGTTCCTCTTATGAGCTCATTCTAATTTCAATTTTAAATGTATTCTAAATACAGAAAAAAACAAAGATAAAGAATGGAGAACACCATATTAACATCACTGCATAAGAATTTATACCCTGGAATTTGACTTGCTGAACTGCCCATCTTTCAACATTCGACTTCTCTCTGACATCTCCCATCTAACCACTGTTGAATCCATTTCACTAATTTATCATTCATACCTAATGCTTCCACCCTCCTTACTAACCTCTTACGGGGAACCTTATCAAAAGCCTTACTAAAGTCCACTGCCTTCTCCTCATCAACCTTTTTAGTAACCTCCTTGAAAGACTATAAGATTTGTTAGACATGATCTTCCACGTACAAAACCATGCTGACTACTCCAAATCAATCCCTGCCTTTCCAAATAGTTGTATATACCATCTCTAAGAACACTCTCCATTAATTTACCCTCCACCAATGTCAGACTTACAGGCCTATAATCACCAGATCTACTTTTGGATCCTTTTTTGAACAGCAATGATCTATTCTTAAAACTCAGTAGAAAATCTCTTAAAAATTCTCATAACAATGTCTAGAGAAAGTAGTCGTTTTCCAGTCTCCATTTCTTTTCAAGCAACATGTTCCATATTTGGATTAAGTTCCTGACTCCTATCAGTTCTTTGCCTTTTGGTTTTGGAGGATTTATAGTACTTCTCGGATTATCCAAAATGGTTGGGACCAAGCCTATTTTTGATAAACCATTTTTTTTCTGAGAACTAGTCTTTTTTTTAAAGTAGCCCAGTAGCAACAGCAAATCACTTGTAACAGTGTTTAAACAAACAAGGTAAGGCTTTTTAAGCATTAAAGTAATGTTTAATTCTCACCCAAAAAAATGCTGGCCACTGCCAATCACCAACACCTCCCTACCGAGGCCCCGCTCTGCTGGGAGCCCAAGGTCTGCGTTGCCGCCAACTGACCCAAGGTCCCCGGTCAGTTCAGCTCTGGAAAAAAAAATCGGACAAATGAAGATTTCTGATTTGTTTCAGATATCCTCATTTATCCAAAATTTTTTTTAAAAATTCAGATAAATGAGGATTTCTGAGAATACAATTTTGGATAATCGGAGTCATACTGTATTTACTCTATCATGCTGGTGTATATTTTTGTGGAGAGAAAGGGACTTTGTCCTTTGCTGAGGAAGACTGTTGTGTTATCCAAGTGTTAAAGTCTTTAAAGACCACTTGTTAATAACTTTAAAAACTGAAACATCATTGTGTGCATTTTAAAAGAAAGCATGATCAATGTTACTTTAATTTCCATTTCACATTGTTTTGTGACCCAAATTCATATTTCTTACAAATACAAAATAAGCATTTCCAACACTATTTTACAAGCAATGCTTTGCTACATTTACTCATGCAATATGGTTACTAATATTGGCCACAATATATCATCAGTTTAACGTTAATTCCTTCCTACTCACATTACAAATTAACAACCTATTATACTTAATATCAAAATTTCAGGGAAACAGTTCAAAAGAGTCTAATATTAATGGAATATAACCTGAGTACGTAAGGATATAAATCCAATTATTGTTCTGACGTATCACTTTCATCAAAAGTATTATTTGACATCTTGAATAATTCCACTCTAAAATTAAAAACAACAAAAAAACAGATAGTGGTCCTTTGCTTGATTAGTCATGAAGTTGATGACAACAGCCCTATAATTTGTTATAGAAAATTTGTTTTCTGTGACACAAAATCCGCAAATATGACATGAAATTCATTCATACCTTTTTTTGTGAAAACAGGTGATATTCCTTATTGGATAGTGAGGAATTCATGGGGAGAAAAATGGGGAATCAATGGCTACGTCCACATCAAAATGGGAAGAAATGTTTGTGGTAAGTTTTCTGTGCAGTTCATTAAAAAGTTGTCATTCATTTGGAGAATGTACTTTAAATTTTAATGCTCTTGATAGTTTATGCTGTTGTCCAGGTACTCAATGTTAAACTACTCTTCTCATTCAATGTAGCACCTACTAAGAATCAATCTATTTTTCTTTCTCCTGCAACTTTAAATATTCAAGGTTCCTTTATTGTGCTGTGCACATTTGTTTTATTTTGGGGCTCAATAAATTCACACAAAGCAGAGCCACTAATCCAGATGTTCATAATAAACTTCCAGCAATGTGGAGTACCCCCACTCCCCCTGTTGGATTTCAGTTCAGACGGAAGAAAACCAGGAAATGTGCAGACTATCTGTGGCATTAGAGAAATAAGATCTGGCCATCCCTTTTATTGCTGACACATTTCATGCCACCATGTCCTCGAATCTTTCAATTAACGTCAGTTTCCAGGAACCAAAGTAGATGCTGTTATTTAATCCCAGGGAAAGAAGCCAAGGAAGGGCATTTGTCAAGCCAAATAGGTAGGTGACCTTTACAAACTCACTGGTCACTTAATACTGGTACAAATTTACTAAACTCACACAACCTTGACTCTGAGAGAAGAGGGCCAACACTGATCAAAGGCTGAAATCTAAATATTTCAGTATTCAAGTCACGATGGAATAAAGGTCACTGTACTCACATGATGCACTTTTCAAACAGGAACAATTCCCAGTTATCCATTTATTGAATTAGCCAGTTAATGCAAAAAAAAGTTTTGATTTATTCATGGAGATCATTCAGTAAACAGCTTCATTAAGCATACAGATAACCTCAGAAAGTCCTCCCAAGGCCAACACCCTATTGCCACACTGACATGACTGTCCATGGCCTTGGGTTGATACCAATGGGAAATTGGAGGAATAACACCTTATTTCCATCTTGGCAGTGCCCAACCAGATGGCATCAATATTTACTTCTCCAATTTCCATTAACTCCCCACCCCCCATCTCTCTCTCTCTCTCTCTCTCTCTCTCTCTCTCTTTCCCACATCCCTCTCCCTCCAGCTCCACCCCTTCCTTCTATCATAGAGCTATCTTAATTAACCCTCTGCCCTTTTCTTAGATCCTTTCTCTTCTCCCTCCCCCCTGTATCCTCCTATCACCTTCTAGCCCTTGCCACCCTCCAACAATCTTCTTATTCAGGTGTCTGATTGATTTTCAGCCCTCTTGATGAATTATCTTTTGCTTTCCATGGGGGCTGCTTGACCTGCTGAGTTTATCCAGTGCTTTTGTGTACTGTCAAGAAAGCCCTTTTATTTCATATTTCAGCAATATACTAACCCAGTATCTGAGATGATGTGCTCAATTTCAACATAGTACATCATTCATTCCAATCCACTCCTCACCATCCACCAAGGTGAATACATTCTCATAAAAGTCCAAATACTGTATATACTGTAATTCAAACTAGACAGATCATTCTCCGTAATGAATTCCATTGCTTGTGGCGACAGGTGTTGAATGAGCCACACAAGCAAGCCTCTTCACCATTTTATGTGAGGGGGAAGGGAAATAATTTGAAAGTAAATATTGGAAAGTATTATAAATTGGAAATGTTTCTCCTTTTCCTAGGTATTGCTGATTCCATTGCAGTAGGATTTGTGTGAGATGAAACTATTTTCACGTCTCTCTGTGGGATAGCTTCTCATCACAAACATAAATCTGAAGCATTTTGATGACATTGAGTCTGCAGGGAATAGTGGAAAATTGTGCTTTTAAAGTGCATATCTACAAAGGAACCCACCAACATACTTTGCATGAAGGAGATTTTATGGAGAAGATTCAGACTGCTTGCCTCAGGTTGTATTCCTAATTCCTGCTGAAGTCATTCCAATTCTTTGGATTCGAGCAGCTTTCACCTGAAAGCTTCTTCAGCTCTGTGCCAAAGTTTCTGCTGCAGGCCAGAAAATCGTCAACTCATGGCACTACCTCTAATACACTACCATTGGGCAATCTACTTCACAATAGATCAGCCTCAGAAAATTTACATGTCTGCTTTTTACAGGGAGATAACTGGATTGTAATTTAAAGTCATACCCCACATGACCTTTAGAAATAGCTGGTGAACCACCAATTGCAGCTATGGTTTATTTGAGATTTGCAGTATTTTAATCCAGCAACTCAGAGAAACAGGGATCAACTTCTTGCCAGAGAAGTGTGTAAGTTGTCAGTGTCGATATTTAACATTAAGAATTCCTCACTGAAAATAGAGATGAGTCTTCCCATGCAATTTATTCCATTATGGAAGTTTACAAATATATAAAAGGACAATATTAAAAATAAAATCGATGAAAAATCTTACATTTGAAAATCAATTCCTTTTTCTCAGTTTTGTCATCTCTGACCATATTTATTCCAATGATGAGGCCTTCATTGATGTTCTTCCTGAAATACAGCTTCCCCATTTACCATTTGTGGCTGGAGCTCTAAACCACATTATTTCCCATAGGTCTGCTCTCACCGCTGCCTGCTGGAACAGAACAAAGTTCCCCTGGCTCTGACCTTTCACCCCATCAGCTTTCACATTCAATTTATTATCTTGTACAATTTTCACTATCTCCAATGTGATCCTACCACCAGTCATTTTATTTTTTTTATATTTTAGAAATGAGGCTCAGTAACAGGCATTTCTGGTCCATGTACCCATGCTGACCTAATGCACCAATAAACCTACAAACCCTGTACAATTTTGGGAGGGTGGGAGGAGACCCATGCAGGTCACTGGGAGAGCATACAAATTCCTGACAGACAGTAGGCTCTTTCAAATTGCCATGTAAAAAGGGTTTAACTGGGCAATTTGCTCGGTTGACGACTCAGGTACACGGCTATTTGAAAGGATCCAACTAGGTCAACACAGTCAAAACCCAACCGGGTCCCAGACCTACCTCAGAGGTGGTCAGCAGACCCAGTAAAACTTCTCAAGCATCCTGCTCCAGTGAATTAAAAGAGGATATGGCCAACCTGGTTACACTGGTGGCATCAGTGCTTACATGTGTGCACCAAACCCCTGGCTGAAGTGCCGCTGCCATGAAGCGGGGGGGGGGGGGTCATGATGTGCAGCTGCCGCAATCGGGTGGGGGCCGTGATGTGCTGCTGCTGCGATCGCCACTCTGGTTCATGGCAACGGCTCAATGTGGAATTACCTATAATTCCCCACACTGCTGGAACCACACTGGTGCTGCCATTGCTCCCGCATTGAGCCGTCGCCGCAAACCAGAGCGGCAGCAACCACTCCGCCCCCCAAACCACCATTAGAGAAAGTGGCGTTGCGGGGAGGAGGGGAGGTGCAACTGACAGCTGGGGCGGGTCGCGTTTAGGAGAACTTTAAAATTGACTGCATGGCGTTCCTCTGTGCGTTATCGCAGGGGCAGGATCCCCCTTAAATCGCCGGGTTGGCAGTTTATCAAGTAAGTCTGGCTACGATTTGAAAGATATATCCTGCACTCACGACCCAGTAATCACACCCAGATCCCAGGAGGGCTACCTGGATGCTGCTAGATTCCAACCAAGGTTGCTGGCACTATAATAACTTCCTCTTGTCTTCCTTTTTTTCTATTATACAGGGACTGCTCACTTTAGGTCCATTCAAACTGCACGTAAAATGGGGTTAACCAGGCAATTTGCATGGTTAGTGCCCAAGTTACATGGCAATCTGAAAGGGTCCAACTGGATCAACCCAGTCAGAACCCAACTGGGTCCCTGACCTAACTCATAGTCAGGGAAACCAGTTAAACTTACCCAGGTCTCCTCCACAGCCTATTTGAAAATGAAAATGGCTGACCTGCTCACTCCAATGACATCAGCAATGCAGGCATTGCAGTGCAGGCATTATGAACTTCCAGTGAATGCAGAAACAACAGCAAAGACATCCCAAGCCCTCTGACTGCCCCACCAACAGCCCGTCCTGGTTGCCCTCTGCCCCGCCAACACCCCACCTCACTTGCCCACTGACTGTACGCCAGCCACCCACCCTGGTCACCCTCTGACCGCCCCGCCAACAGCCTGCCCCGGTCACTCTCTGACTGCCCCGCCAACAGGCCAATCTAGTCACCCGCTGACTGGCCCACTGACAGCCTGTCCCGGTCACCCGCTGACTGGCCCACTGGTAGCCCACCCCGTCGCTCGCTGACTGCCCTGCCAACAGCCCGTCCTGGTCGCCCTCTGCCCCGCCAACACCCCACCTGACTTGCCCACTGACTGTATGCCAGCCACCCACCCTGGTCACCCTCTGACCGCCCCACCAACAGCCTGCCCCGGTCACTCTCTGACTGCCCCGCCAACAGGCTAATCTGGTCACCCGCTGACTGGCCCACTGACAGCCTGTCCCGGTCACCCGCTGACTGGCCCACTGGTAGCCCACCCCGTCGCCTGCTGACTGCCTTGCCAACAGCTCGTCTCGGTCACCCACTGACTGGCCCACTAGCAGCCTGTCCCAGTTGCCCACTGATTGACCTGCCAGCTGAGAACCAAATGGCAGGTAAGAAATAGACTTCTAATACATTAATGCAACTTGTGTGTGAATTACGGGCGGCTGCACATTGCATTAATCACAAACTTTAAGACAATACTTTTTGATCAGACAAAGTTCATGAGAGTTAATTTGTGACACATCATTCACTGTGTCATCACAGGGGCGAGATCCCCATTAAATCACTGGCTTGGCTATTTAGCAGGTAGGTCCACCTTTGATTTGAAAGCTGCATCCTGAACACAAGACCCAGTAATCACACCCAAGTCCCAGAAGCAATATTCAGGTGCTGCAGTTTGAAGGGGTCTTTGTGACTCTGGACCTTCCCTCTTTTCCTCCCCATGCCATCTTTATGCGCAACTGGAGGTGATGCAACACCTCTCCATTCTCCTCTTTCCCTAACATCATCCAGAGACACAAACAATAGGCCCTTTCACACCAAGCCTCCTCCTGGAGCCCGGCTAGAAGCACGGAAGGAAAAATATAAACTTGCCTTTGCTCCAGTGTCACATTCATGTCCAGCCGCACCACATAGAACCCTCCAGAGCTGATGGAGGTGGATCAACTGGTACAGTAATGCCACTCATTATAAATGAGCGGCAGAGCAATGGCTGTCTTCCCTACCCATAATCACCCATTAAGCTGGAATGCTCTGTTTCCCTGAACAGTTTCAGTGGCGAGGGGGATTATAGGTAGGGAAGACGGCCATTGTTCTGCCGTGTTTTGAGCTGCAAAGAGCAGCCCCAAAGGCCAAAGCAACTTGGTGTGGCTGTCTCCGCCCGCACTGGCCACCCCTTGACAGCCATCGCCAACTGCCTGATGGCCTTCACCCTGACAGCTTCCACCAGCAACCCCTACCCTGACAGCCCCTGCCTTGATGGCCCTCCTTGCCTGACGGCCCCCGCCAACCACCCCTGACCTGATGGCCTCCACCGGCCGCCCCTGCCAGGAGGGGGTCATGGAGAGCGAGGGGTGAGTGGGTGGGAGAGAGAGGGAAGATGGGTCGCTGGCTGATGGTGTCATTGCAACATCATCAGCCTGCCCCTAACCAGCTGCTTGCAGCAGCAATACGTGTGAGGCGGTGGAGTGCCACGCTCTGCTAATTATTCTTCCTGAGAGCGATTGCACTCGGTGCTTTGCAGCCAGCCACGGCACATTCATGGAGGTAAGTTTCCCGACGTAAGGGCAGAGAATCTCCACCTTTACAGTTGGGCTCTTTCACTGTATGAAAGGCCCTACTAATTATCAATCCCACTCCTGCCACTCCTGATCTGTTTGCCTATGGAGCATGGAGGGAAGCAGGTGGCTTTAGACACGCGAGCAGTAATTTGAATGCCAATGAAGCAAGGAGGATGGACGGGGTTCAGATCCCTCACTGCCCAGTGTCATTGGTGAGACATTCCAATGCTCTGGTCATCTGTGGATTGCGTACTTTACATTTCCTTTCTTTGTACCTCATCCTGTTTTAGCAAATATTGGGACATGCCTTCCTCTGCGCAACACACTGGTTCTAACCCTCGCTTTATTGATGTCCCAATTAGTTGCCCATTAACTGTTAACTATTTTTAACATTCCCCTTGGCCGGGCAATGAGTGGAGGCATACAAGACACACGTGTCCATTTGCCAATCAGCATACATTAACCTTGAGCAAAATGCAAGTAAACACATTGACATAAGGGTTTACCTAATGGCGGTATCTAAATAGGCACGCATTCTGGAACAAAGGGAATAATTTACCAGCACGAAGTGGCTGTGTAAAAAGCATAACAGTTTGATCACAATTCCGGCATTTGTGGTTCATGTATTTCTCCGTAGAAGATCAGCAAGAGGCCTCAACAATTTAAAGTCCGCATTATTTGCTTGGATGAAGAAACAGCGTGTCCTGGAAAGAAAATGAGTGATGATTCAAATATAGTCTATGAAGAGGATGCAGTGTTTGCAGAAGTATATAGACAGGTTACAAGAGAGGGCAAGAAATTGACAGATGAGGAGTAATGTGGCGAAATCGAGATTAAGCACATTGGAAGGAAGAAAGAGAAAGAAATTTATTTAAGTGAAGTGAAGCTGCATAACATTGCAGGAGGATCTGGGGTATTCATGAAATGGAAAAAGCCAGTATCCAGATACAGAAAATAATTATAAAGATTAATGTGGTGATGAAGAGTTAAGGAGGATAAAATAGGGCAGTTCAATGCAAGGCACTGATGACACTGCACTTGTATGTAAAGTTGGTCTTATTTCAGGAAAAATATAGAGTGGAGGCACTGCAGAAAAGGTTGAATCCCAGGATGTAGGAATGACAAAAGACCAAAACTTGGTTAGATTGGGCCCTTTTTCAGATTTATTGTCAAAAGTATATACATGACATTGCACACGACCCTGAGATTCTTTATCTGGCAGGCGAGGCAGAATGACTGTTTATCGGTAGTGCAAGCAATAAATTCTACCACATACACATGTAAACCAATAAAGAAATGTAAACAAAATGACTGCAATACAGGACAATAAAGTGCAGAAGTAAGAGTCCTTAAATGAGTCCCTGATTGAGTTGGTTGTTGAGGAGTCTGATGATGGAAAGGGAGCAGCTGGTCCTGAACCCGGTGGTGCGAGTCTTGTGGCACCTACACCTCTTTCCTGATGGCAGCAGTGAGAACAGAGCCTGCGTTGGGTGCTCTGGATCCTTGATGATTGCTGCCACTGTAAACGTTCTGCATGGTGGGGAGGGTTTTGCCTGTGATAACCTGGACTGTGTTCACTACCTTTTGCAGGGCTTTACACCCAGGGGGGTATTGGTATTCCCATACCTGACCGTGATGCACCCAGTCAGCACAATTTCTACTACACCACTGTAGAAATTTGCCAGGGTTTCTGAATTCATACCAAAGCTCAGCAAACTTCTGAGGAAATAGAGGCACTGACGTGCATTCTTCATGATGCCATTAGTGTGTTGGGTCCAGGAAAGATCCTCTGAGATGATGACTACCAAGAAAAATTTGCTCACCCTCTCCACCTCTGATCACTGGATCATACACCTCTGGTTTTCTCATCCTGAATTCAGCTTGTTGGTGCCATTGAGTGTAAGATTGTTGTTGGTGTACGATCCAGCCAAGTTTTTAATCTTCCGCCTGTATGCTGACTCATTGCCCTTATTTATACTACCCACTATGATGGTATCATCAGCGAATTTGTCATTGGCGGTGTTTTCATACTGAGCCACACAGTCTTGGGTGTAAATACTCATGAAGTTTCGAGAACTGAGAGGTGAATTTATTGAAACACATGGTTGTTGAGGGGATTGATGGAGTGAATACAAAAGGGGAATTCCCCGAGATAAATATTGGAATTAAAAAACCCAGAGTATTTTGAAAACACTCAGCAGATCAGGCAGCATCTGTGAAAAGAGGAAAAGGATTCACTTTTCACATTGAACACTGGAGAACTGTGAAAAAAATCACATTAGTTTTAACTGTGTTAAGGTGGGGAGGAATAAATAGGATAAAAGAAATGGCAGATGATAGAATTTGGAGTAAAAAAAATAAACTGCTAGAACTCAGTGTGGTAGAACACTGTAATACATGCATTATACTGGTTGGCCCACCCCCGATACTGTAACTCCTCCCCCTCCAGGATTCTTAATAAAGGTGGCACTGCCCAATCACTTCCCTCAGTACTGCCTTGGAATTGGGCCAACAGCATGTAAGATTTGATTGTAAGTTTATAGTGATTAAAGCCTATTAATCATGACTTCTGGTCTGTAAGGTCTAATTGACAGTGCTACAATGAGGAAGTGATAAGGTATCTGTGGAGGCAAAGGCAGGTAAATATTTCATGTTGAGATTCAGGAGAGTGGAGGGAAGATGAGCAGTAGATGGAAGTAGGAGAGAAGGTGATATGAAGCTGGGAGACAATTGGTGAAATCAGATGGGGGGGGAATTGATGGCAGAAGAAGTCGAGTGGGGGACAAGAGTGGGACAGGCTGGGAAGGTAAAGGTGGAGCCTGATAAGACAGGTATGATGGCAAGATGGAACAGGGAGAAGAAAATAACAAATCTAAGTAACAAGGAAGAGGGAATGAAAAGTTGAACAATAAGGATAGATAACTTGAGTGATCTAGCGTGATTGGGAAAGGAACATGGGGCATGAGGGTTACCTGAAATTGTCTTCAGACCATCACATCCATGCCAGTCTTTTCTGCCCATTTGTATGCATTAGGACCATATTCTTCTATGCCTTGCCTCTTTAGGTGCTGTGGGTGGTCACTTTTTGGCCCCCTTCATCCCGGTCCAGGGTGGTTCTCTATTCTTCAGCAAGGAAGTACCCTAAGGAATGGAGTACTCAGACACCTTAGTCCCTTTTACACAGACATAAAAAAAACAGGAATTAACTGCCATTTAAACACTTCACCTACCTGTAAAAAGGTGGAATGGGGGGGTCATTGTTATCCCATGTCTGATACTGTCAAGGTAGGTGGTATCAGAGCCGATGTGTTTTACAATGGCTTCTGACTAGAGGGTTTAACACTATAATGCTACAGGTCCTGCCTCCTTTTACTCTGGGATTCTGGCTTGCTTAGGTAAAAGGTTGCACTGATGCATCATTTCTTGGTTCAGTGTGAACAACCCAAGCTGCCTTTAAAAACAAGTTGTTCACATGCCAATTAAGTGGGTTTACTGTGTAAAAAGGCCTTTTGTTTCCCGGTACACCTTTATTACACGCAAGCTTGCAGGAGGTCCATTGCACCCACAGGATATCAAGGAGCTCCCTGAACATATAAATGCATGTGTTTGTATACCCTGCTACAATCTAACAACCAATCACAAAACAGTAGTTTCCCATGTGACAAGCAATACCCTATCAGCATTAAGCTACATACAATTCATCTGCAAATTGCACCACATAAACCGGTTTCCCCTTTCCTCGGGATTGTCCTTGTAAGTCATCTGGGGAACTCCGGGCTGATGGAAATTTACTAGCTCGATAGGGTTGCCCAGCAGCACACATCATGGGGCCCCTCACATCTCTTAAAATTATTTCCAGCCCCCACAGCATTTGTTCATAGAGCAGCAAGGAACATATGGGCATTAATTAACATTGATCAGTCTAAACCAGGTAGGCCCCTCCTTCCACAAATGGTTCAGAAACGTAATCATATCTGTTCTGGCAGCATGTTTTGGATATCATTCATTGTGTTAAAAAATTAACAATTAGGTCCCCTTTAAAACTCTCACATTACACGTCTGCCCTCTTGAGTTTGATAACCCTACAATGGAAAAAAAAGATTTTGACTAATCTGTTTATGCCTCTCATAATCTTATACACTTTCACTCAGCTTCTTTAGTTCTTGGGTAAACAAGCTCTACCTATCCAATCTCTCCCTATGACTAATGTCCTCCAATCAAAGCAGGCATCCTGGTGAATGTACATAATTTGATGACCAGAATTACGCACAACATTCCTAAGCTTGGCTAAACCAATGTTTTGTCAAATTGCAACATAATATCCCTACTTTTCTATTCTGCACTTCAATCTATGGCTTATCCTATCTACCTATGTAACCTCTTTCAGGGACCTATGGATTTGGACCCCCCCTAGGTCTCTGTTCAATGACATTCCTTGTTGTCCTCCCATTCAACATACTTGTGGGGCTGATTGATAAGGATCAGCTCATGATAACATGGCAGATCAGACCCGATGGACTGATTGGACTACTTCTGCTCTTACTGTATATCTTGTTCTTGTGAAATATTTAAAGAGAAACTTGTCCGTGAACTACTCTTTGCAGATGATGCCGCTTTAGTTGCCCATTCAGAGCCAGCTCTTCAGCGCTTGACGTCCTGCTTTGCGGAAACTGCCAAAATGTTTGGCCTGGAAGTCAGCCTGAAGAAAACTGAGGTCCTCCATCAGCCAGCTCCCCACCATGACTACCAGCCCCCCCACATCTCCATCGGGCACACAAAACTCAAAACGGTCAACCAGTTTACCTATCTCGGCTGCACCATTTCATCAGATGCAAGGATCGACAATGAGATAGACAACAGACTCGCCAAGGCAAATAGCGCCTTTGGAAGACTACACAAAAGAGTCTGGAAAAACAACCAACTGAAAAACCTCACAAAGATAAGCGTATACAGAGCCGTTGTCATACCCACACTCCTGTTCGGCTCCGAATCATGGGTCCTCTACCGGCACCACCTACGGCTCCTAGAACGCTTCCACCAGCGTTGTCTCCGCTCCATCCTCAACATCCATTGGAGCGCTCACACCCCTAACGTCGAGGTACTCGAGATGGCAGAGGTCGACAGCATCGAGTCCACGCTGCTGAAGATCCAGCTGTGCTGGATGGGTCACGTCTCCAGAATGGAGGACCATCGCCTTCCCAAGATCGTATTATATGGCGAGCTCTCCACTGGCCACCGTGACAGAGGTGCACCAAAGAAAAGGTACAAGGACTGCCTAAAGAAATCTCTTGGTGCCTGCCACATTGACCACCGCCAGTGGGCTGATAACGCCTCAAACCGTGCATCTTGGCGCCTCACAGTTTGGCGGGCAGCAGCCTCCTTTGAAGAAGACCGCAGAGCCCACCTCACTGACAAAAGGCAAAGGAGGAAAAACCCAACACCCAACCCCAACCAACCAATTTTCCCTTGCAACCGCTGCAATCGTGTCTGCCTGTCCCGCATCGGACTGGTCAGCCACAAACGAGCCTGCAGCTGACGTGGACTTTTTACCCCCTCCATAAATCTTCGTCCGCGAAGCCAAGCCAAAGAAAGAAAGAAATATTTAACATGTCCTTAACCACAGGTGTGGTGCTGAAGGATTGGAAGGTAGCTCATGCTGTTCCATTGTTCAAAAAAGGATTCCAAAAATAACCCAGGAAATTATAGGGTGGTGAGCCTGATGTCAATAGTAGGTAAATTTTTGGATAGTAAGGTGTTCTAAGAGATCGGATAGACAAGTATTTGGATAGCCAAGGACTAATTAGGGATAGTCAATATGGTTTTGTGTGTGGTATCCAATCTTAAGGAGTTTTTCGAGGACTTTACCAGGAAAGTTGATGAAGGAAAGGTTGTAGATGTTGTCTACATGGACTTTAATATGGCCTTTGACAAGGTCCCACATGAGAGGTTAATCAGGAAGATTCATATGCTCGGTTTTCATGCTGAGGTAATAAACAAGATTCAACATTGCTATATAGGAGAAGCTGGAGAGTAGTCGTGGATGATTACCTCTCAGACTGGAGGCCTGTGACTAGTATTGTACCTCAGGGATCAGCGCTGGGGCCATTGTTGTTTGTCATCTACAATAATCTGGATTTCTGGATGATAATGTGGTAAATTGGATCAGCAAGTTTCAAAGCTTGCAAAGGGATCCAAACCAGCTGAAAAAATTGGATGAAAAATGGTAGGAGGAATTTAATGCAGAGAAGTGTGAGGTGCTGCCTTTTGGAAGGACAAACCAAGAAAGTACATACACGGAAAATAGTACGGCTCTGAGGAGTGCGGTAGGGCAGAGGGATCTGGGAAATCAGGTACATAATTCCCTGAAAGTGGTGTCACAGGGAGATAAGGTTGTAAAGAGAGCTTTTGGCACATTGGCCTTCATATATCAAAGGACTGAGTATAGGAGTTTGGATGTTATGGTGAGGCCCCATTTGGAATATTGTGTGCAGTTTTGGTCACCTAACTACAGAAATAAATCGATAAGATTGAAAGAGTTCTGAGAAGATTTACTTGGATTTGCCTGAACTTTAGGAGCTAAATTACAGGGACAGATTAAACAGGTTAGGGCTTTATTCACTGGAGTGAAGTAGAATGAGGGGAGATTTGATTGAAGTATTTAAATTAGGCAGAGTAAATGTATTTAGGCTTTTATTTCCACTGAGGGTAGGTGAGATACAAACCAGAGAACATGGGTTAAGAGTGAAAGGGGAAAAACTTAGGGGAAACATTAGGAGGAACTTCTTCACACAGAGAGTGGTGGAGGTGTGGAACGAGCTGCCAGCTGAAATGGTGAATGCGGGCTCAATTTTAACATCTAAGAAGAATTTGGACAGGTACATGGATAGGAAGGGTATGGAGGGCTACACACTGGGTGCAGGTCAGTGGGACTAGGCATAATAATAATTTCCCACAGACTAGAGGGGCCAAAGGACTTTTTTCTGTGGTATAATGGTTCTAATATTGGTATTCAGATGAAAAGTGCAGTTGGTGACCAGCAAGGTTGGAAATATTCATAAAACCAATCATGCAAGCATTGCTACTTTGGCACGATGTCTCCACTGAAAGCAACCTGCAAGGTTTAATCATTCTTCTTCACCACTTTTCAGTGACTACTGAACAACCCCCACCGTGGTGGCTTCTGTATTTCAAAAATTGGTCTAACCATAATCGCTAGAAGGATCCTGCATATCAAGCCCCTCACCTTCAGGCCAACCGTAGATGGCACATTTGAATGGGGTTACCGACTTTTGTTAAAGTTTAGAAAAGATTCTATTTTTATTTATTTCAATATATGTTAATATTTTCTATTCTCTAGCATTTTCATGTTCTTTTAAGCAAACTTCTCTTCAATTTCCTTAGTTTTTAAATTTTTTTGCAAGTGTTTTCAAATAACGTCCATCCTGAGAGCTTTCAGAAGCTGTCATGTAGCCGATGGTAGGAGCATGGCTTCTGTCCCCACATCCCTGTCACTGCTGTATCTTTGATGTAGAGCTTTGTGGTGGTGATCCTGGTTAAGAGGGGTGCTTCACAATTACAAAGACTGAGTATGTAACTGGCCCATCCCCTATTGGTGACTCGCTCCCTGTTAAGTCCTCCCCTTGTGACCCTGGAATAAATGTCGACCTCCCTCTCCCTGTCCTCAGTCGAGCACTTGGAATTGGGCCAGCTACAAGTCTAAAGTGTAATAAAGCCTCACTCTACGGCTTTGGAATTATTGATAGAGCCTATCAATTTATTACACTTTAAATTTTCCACACAGGATGGACAAACTGCCGTGCCCCAACAGACTAGACCTCAACCCGCAGACACCCGGAGGCCCAGAGCTGTACGAGCAGTGGATCGAGTGCTTCACAGATGTCCTGGAAGCTTCTGAGGACCTCGTGGACTCTGACAAGAAGAAACTCAAGTTACGGTGAGCGAGGGTCGGCTGCCATGCATAATTGGTGATCAGGGGCTTCATGACTTACTCTGAAGCCATTACCAAGCTCCACAACCTCTACAGACTGCAGGTAAATGAAGTCTACTCATGGTACCTCCTGGCCTCGAGAAAACAGCAATCCGGTGAGACTCTGAACGATTTCTTTCAGGTCCTGCATGATCTGGGGCAAAAATACAGGGGCAATATCCCTGCACTAGTATCGGCAGACCAGTATGTGGAAGAGCTGATCCGGGATGCCTGCATCAGCCAGTAACTGCTAGAGGGCAGGCTGCCGTTGCAGAGAGCCCTCCAGCTCGCGAAGCCTTTAGATTCAGACCACCGCAATGCTGAATCTATCACTGCCGACAACAGGCCCTCCACACACGGGCAGTGGGTGCAGTATTATGAGACACAGCTTCACAGGCCACCTCCTTACAGGGGGGGCCCGACCCCGCCCCTGCCACCACAGCTGAGCACCCAAAGTGCTTCTTCTGTGGCCAGCAGAAGCACCCCTGGTGATGTTGCCTGGCAAGAGAAGCCACTTGGCTTCTCTACCGGGCAAGGGGGTCACCATCTTATCCGGTTCCACTTTTGTCATCGTGGACAACGTCACTTCCACCTTCTTCATCCGCCTCTCCTGGTGCGACCGTGTGGTCCGACAGCAACGGCGACCCGCCACTAGTGTCCATCATCTAGGATCAGGGCAGCCCTCACCTGATCACCCACTCGATGATGAAGAATGGGGTAAATGGGAAATGAATTAACTGCCTGTTCAACAGTGGAAGCATTGAAAGCTTCATGCACCTGGGCACTGCTCACAAAAATCTCTCTCCCTGTCAGACCAACAAATGGCATGATATCAATGGCCGCAAAGGACCAATCTGCGAAGGTCCGTGGGTATTGCATTGCATTGTTAACAGTGCGGGGTAAATATTATGACAATTCCTCTTTATTGTTAATGCCTCAGCTCTGTGCACCAATCCTTCTGGGGCTGGACTTCAAAAGCCAATTCAGGAATGTCACGATGACATCCGGGGGGGCCCAACCACCCATCAATGTGTACAACCCCCCAGCTTAAGGACCCCTCACAGCCAGCCCTCGGCTGCAGTCTCTCCACCCTCCATATACTCCCACTATCATTATTTAAGAATCTGATCCCAGACAGTAAGCCTGTAGTGATTAAGAGCAGACACTACAGCACTGAGGACAGGGTATTCATAAAGTTTGAGGTGCAGTGACTCCTGGAGGAGGGGGTCGTAGCGCCCAGCTCCAGCCTGTGGAGAGCCCAAGTGGTCAGGGGTGGATGTAAACCTCGTATGGACATATACCCCCTTCCTGAGATTGCTGATGTTCAACAATATCGCCCAGTACAGGGTATTCTCCACCATTGACTAAAGTCGGCGTACCACCAACTCTACCTATGCCCAGGAGTCAGCCAATATACCGTGTTCAAAGCAGATTGCAGGCTCTGCCACTTCCTCCAGTTACCCTCCAGTTTGGACAAGCACAAACTGACGGCCATGCTCCCCTACCTAGATAATATTACCATCTGCGGCAATGACAAGCAGGAACATGATGTGAGCCTTGGCAAATTTCTCCACACTGCGAAGTCCCTCAATCTGACCTACAACAAGGACAAGTGTGTGTTTAGTATGACTTGCTTGGCCCTCCTCAGATGCATATGGTAGCACATGGTGTCATTGCCCCTGACCCTGACCACATGCTTCCCCTAATGGAACTCCTGAGCCTGCACACCTCAAGGCACTAAAAAGGAGCCTGGGTTCTTTTCTTATTTCGCCAATGGGTGCCCAACTATGCCGATAAAGCCTATACCCTGGTAAGACCCATAACCTTCCCTTATCAGCAGAAGCCCGGGCAGCCTTCACCTAGATCAAGGGAGACATGGCCAAAGGCATGATGCATACTGTGGACAAATCCATCCCGTTTCAGGCGCAATGCCTCCGACTTCATGCTGGCTGCTACTCTCAAGCAGGCAGGCAGGCCAGTAGCCTTTTTCTCCCAAACCCTTCACGGTCCTGAGCCATGGCACTCCTCTGTCGAAAAGGAGGTGCAGGCCATCATTGAGGTGGTACGCCACTGGCGTCAGTACCAGGCTGGGAAGAGATTTACCCTGCTAACGGACCAACGAGCCGTTAGATTCAGGTTCAATAACAAGTTGTGGGAAAAGATCAAAAATGCCAAAATCCCGAGGTGGAGAATCGAGCTCTCCACCTGCAACAACCCCCTCCACAGGACCCGTCCCGCTGCGGAAATGTGAGGGGTCATAATCTGACCTGTTGGTCGAAGAGGTCTAACTCTTGCACGCCAATCCTCAGTATGCCTACATGGTGTACCCGGTTGGCCATGATGACACAGCCCAATACAGGACCTGGTGCACGTCAGAGACCCCTGCCCACTCCCCAGCCCCACCTACACCCATACTGCCCCCTTCAGGGACTCAGAGCAGGTCAGCGACTCACCCCCACCCACCACTCCATACACCCTGGACTCTGCTCCAGGTGCTTCAACCACCACAACTGCCCCCACATATAACCAAGCTCCACCTCCGATGGAGCCAGCCCTCCCTGCCCAGCCTCAGGACACACGTCCAGCAATGGAGCCGGTCACAGAGGTAAAGGAGACCACCTGACTGGCTGAACCTTTAGGAATTTTAACCCACAGGGTTTTTGTTTTAAAAGAGATGGTGAATGTGGTGATACAAATATGTAACTGCTGCTGGATAGCTGGCCCGTCCCCCACTGGTGATTTGCTCCCTGGTAACTGCTCCCCTTGTGACCCTGGAATAAAGGTCAACCTTCCTCTCCATCCTCAGTCGAGCACTTGGAATCAGGCCAGCTACATGTCTAAATGTATAATAAAGCCTATTGTTCCTCACTCTAAGGCTTTGGAGTTATTGATAGAGTCACTAGATTGTTTCACTTCATTAAAACCCAAAACCTCCCATTTTCAGTAGAGGAAGTCAGGTCAGTGAACAAGAGCTGCCCCATCTGTGCAGAATGCAAACTGCAATTTTGCCACCCAGTCAAAGCTACCCTGATAAAAGCAAAAGACCTGCCTGTTACTAGATGGCAAGAAGTGTTGCTAGAGGCCCTACACTCTATATGTTCTTTGTTGTGTACTGCCACTAACATGACGCCACATGACCGTATCTTTTCTTTCACAAGGAAAGCCTTGACGGGCACAATGCTGTCTAAATGGATGATGACACCGGACCTGTTCTCCTCCGGAAGCACTGGAGACCCCACGAGGTGAACCCGCTGATGGATCAAGTGGAATTGAGGCACATGAACCCTCAGTACGCCTTCGTCACATTCCCAGATGGAAGAGAAGACTCGGTGGCCACCAGGGATCTCGCGCTGGCCAGATGTGTGAACAACGGGGAGGAAACACAGATGTCTATGGATCAACAAGGAGCACAGCAGCAGTCACTAGAACAGTCGTCCATTAAGTCACCCCAGAGGACTATACCACCCACCCTGGAAATCAGGACCCTGGGTCCGCCTGCCCCACAAAATATCACCACCCTAGACTTGATGGCTGGACCTAACCCCATACAAGAGGATCCCCAGCCCACACGGCCACAGGGGCATCTAGTACTTCCCACTCCCACACCTCCACCAAGAAAGGCTGAAAAGCAGACCGCACTCCCCACCCCTATACCACTACCAAGGAGGTCGAGAAGGCAACGGAGCCATGAAAAATTTTGGACATAAACTATAAACAAGGGAAGGAGGATGGGGGTGGGGGTGGGGGTGGGGGCGGGGGTCACCCCGGTGACCTTGTATATAAAGCAGCACAGAGCTACAGTCTAGCCTTCCAGGTTCGTCTTGCAGAGAGACAAGACCTCTTAGTGTACATATTAGTTTATTAAAGTTGTCTTATATTCATACTGCTGGTGTGATTATTGTCAGTACAAGGCCTACTAGCTGGTATTGTCTGTTTTCAAGCTCTCATCTACATTCTTTGCATTCCATCTCTTTTCACAGAATGGTGTGAGTTTAATCATCTTCAACCATATTTCACAATTCCTCCCTTTTCTCTTTACCATGTATTTTTGATTAAATTGCATTATTGTTCACTTTTTGTTTCTTCAAATTGATGTAACATTAGTTGAATTTGTAATTGTTCATCTGCCATGGGGTTTTTTCAACACCATCTGCTTCACTCCAGTAGCTGAGTAGACTAATCTGGTAATAACATATCATAGGATGGCCAATCCAATAAATAAACCCATTATAATCATTAAACCATATATTGCAAGGTGCATTAACCATAGTCCCCAACCTCCGAAATTCCAATCACCCCATGTCCAATCACCCTGTACACCTCCTTTTTGATATTTGTCTCCAGCCTCCCGGATTTTCTCTCTATACTTTTTAATATGGACTGCCAAATCAGAGATATTAGCTGATTCGTCCGGGATGTATGTGCAACATTCAGATCCAATTAAAGCTGGTTAAGAACACGGACATGGGAAATTAAGTAGGCCAGGTAACAACATCCACTCCAACCTTTAGGTGTACAGGTCAATTTAAACCCTTTTGTCTGATTCCAACATTCCTTTTCCCCAGGTAACCATGAATAAATTTTACGTCCACACACCTAATATGTGCCATTTACAGGTTGCGGAATTTGTGTGACGGTCCGATTCTGCATGCAATTGGAAACTCCTGGTTGGTCTGGGGCAGATCGATTTATATTAGAGAGGCAAGTTATATTCTTAAGTCCCTCCTCAAAAGGAGGCAACACTCCAGACTGAGTAATTGCTGACCTTGTTGGTTTTGGTCGTATAGACGACCCTTTGTATTTATCTTCAGTGGTTGGATCACTGTTGCTGGGCAAGGTATATATATCAAATAATTCATGTAGGGAGAGAGGGACTGCTACTAAGGGGACTCCTGACTTGTCATGGTGTGGTATTTTCGCACTTAACCCAAGAATCTGTTTGATTTTGGTTCTTAGCATAATTAGTACATAGAGAGATAAAAGAATCTTTAGGTTCAACATGCAAAACTATGATATGTATAAGTACAAGTTGAGATAATAAGCATAGAAGTTTCATTATTGTAGTTTTCTTTTCTGTCCCTTTTTACTCCTCTTTCCCTCTGCGGCTGGTGGTGGGTCCACTGGTCCCTTTATTCTTGAAGCGTGTGTCCACTCCTTTTCCTTCATTCGGATTGCTGTTTCTGTGGTCAACAGTACCAGATATGGGCCGTTCCACTGGGGCAGAAGCTTTTCTTCTTTCCACGATTTGATCAGGACCCAGTCACCAGCATTCACAGAGTGGATAGGGAAATCCAGAGGAGGGCTCTGCACCAGCAGACCCCTTAGCTTTTAAATCTGCAAGAGAACGAGAGTCTGCCAGTAAATAGTTCCTTAAAAACACATCATTATTTTCAACTGTAGGTATTCCTTCTACCTGCCCCAAATATGGGAGTCCAAATAACATCTCGTAAGGTGATATTCTAATATCTTGTCATGGGGCTGTCCGAATTCTGAGAAGAGCTATCGGTAAGCACTTGGTCCAGGGTAATTTAGTCTCTTCTTTTAGTTTTGTAATTTGCCTTTTTAAAGTGGCATTCATTCGCTCCACTCTTCCCGAACTCTGTGGATGCCATGGTGTTTGCAGCTTCCATTCTATCCCTTAGGCTTCACAGACCAGGCTGTGAATTTTAGAAGCGAAGTGCGATCCCCAATCTGAATCGATAAACTATCGGGGTACAATTTGTTCCAGAATTATTTTTGCCATTGCTGAAACGGCCGGATTGCTAAAGGTTGTCCTCCTCCAGGCATACCTTTCATAACTTTCTTATTAACCTTTAAACAGATCACTGTCTGTCTTGCTAGGGTATAGACTCCTCTGCAGGCATAAGTTTGTAAGAATGCATCACACATTGCTTGCGCTCCCCGGTGGGAGCGTAAGTGCAGTTCCCCTAGTATCTGCCAGGTGATTTCTTTATTTAACAATTGTCTTCCATCGGGGAGCCACCATTTTCCATCTTCCATCTTCTTTGCTCCCATCTTTTCCATTTGTTCTTCTTCAGCCCTTCTCTGAGAGGTATCAGAGTCATTATGTGCCTGCACTGTTCCTGATCGTGCCGCTTGTCAGGCCAGTTCATCAGCCATCCGATTTCCTCACGCTTCTGGTGAGTTCCCCTTCAGATGTCCTGGTACATGTACTATGGCAATTCTTTCTGATTAATGCTTCCAAAGTCTTTTCAATTAGTTGCTCATGAGCTAGTTCTTTTCCTCTTGCTGTTATCATCCCCCGTTCTTTCCAAATTTTCCCAAATGTGTGTACCACTCCAAACGCACATTTCAAATCTGTATATATGGTACCTTCCTGCCCTTCCAACAGTTCCAGTGTTCTCATTAGGGCATACAACTCACAGGACTGAGTGGACCAGCTGCCGGGCAGATGCCCAGTTTCCACCTCGGTTTCGGTAACTCCATCAATGATAAGCATATCCACTGTATCTCTTTCTATCTATACAGCTCGACGATCCATCTATGAACCACCGTTGTCCTTCCGAGATGGGCTCCTCTTCTAAATCATTTCGACTTTTCGTTTGCAGTTCGACCACCTCGCTACAGTCGTGCCCTGAGTCCTCTGGTTCTTTATCTTCTCCTGACGAGTACAGGAACTGTGAAGGGTTCAGACTTTTATATGTACAAATAGTCATCACCTTTTTCCATTAAGATTGCCTCATACTTTAAAATTATTGAGACTGTCAACCATCTGTGAGACTTTTGAGTTAAAATGGTTCTGACAGTGTGGGGAGTGAATACAACCAGACTCCCTGCAAAGGTAAATTTTCGACTTTCTTCCATTAATACTGCTGCAGCTGCTATTGCTTGAATGCATTCTGGCCACCCTTGTTATACTAGGTCTAACATTTTTGAGAGGAATGCCACAGGTTGCCTTTGGCCTCCTCTTTTCTGAGCTAGCACTCCCAAAGCTATCCTTTTTTCCACATTTACAAACAAGTGGAAAGGCTGATTAATATCAGGCAAAGCCAGGACCAGAGCATTAATCAAGTCTTTCTTCAAGCGATTAAATTCCTGCTGTTCTTCTAGGTTCCACTCCACATTTTCTTTTTCGCTTCCCAGTTTTTCATATAAGAATCGCACTTTCTGTGCATATCTATCTATCCACAGTCGGCAATACCCGATTAATCCAAGGAACTTCTTTATCTCCTTCTGTTTTTTAGGTATAGGCAGACCGGTGATACCAGCAAATTGTTCAGGTCTGATTCTCTTTTTCCCTTGACTAATCAAGTGTCCCAAATACCTTACTTCCTGTTCGACGAATTGCAGTTTGTTCTAAGAAACTCTTAATCCTTTCTCTCCCAAGAAGTTTAGCAACTCAATGGTGGATTTCATTTCCTTTGTTCCTGAAATCAACAGGTCGTCTACATACTGTATTAACCGTGTTCCCGGAGTGTTTGGATGTTCTTCTAATACTTGCTCTAACACTTGTCCAAATATATTGGGAGATTCTGTAAACCCTTGCAGGAGGACTGTCCATCGATACTGCTGTTTTCTTCCCGAGTGAGGTGCTCCCACTCGAATGCAAACAAGTCCCGACTGTTCTCATCCAAGGGGCAATTCCAAAAATCATCTTTCAAATCTACAACACTAAACCACTCGTGTTCCGGGGGAATTCGATTCAATATGTTATAGGGGTTTGGGACTACTGGATGTCGTGTCTGAACAATCTTATTTAATTCACATAGATCCTGGACCAAGCGGAAAGTCCCATTCGTTTTCCATACAGGGAGGACAGGGGTGTTATAAGGGGACATGCAATCTTCTAGCATTCCATCTCGCAACAAATTTTCAATAACCGGATGAAGGGCTCTTCGTTCTTCTACCGAAATGGATACTGTTTCACTCATACTGGCTGGAACCCCTCCTTTAGGGTTATTTGCAGTCCTCCCCTGTTTCTCTCTCCGGCCCAGACACAGTCCCCAATGTCCTGGATATCCTCTTCCCTCAATGGGTACAATTTCACCATTATACGTCCTTCCACTGGAGCAGTACCGACTCCTAGTCTAATTTGCAGATCTCATCCCATCAGATTCACCCCAGCTTGAGGAAACAGAATCAGGTCTTCAAGTGTCTCCCTGTCTTGATACTTCACACAGACCCCCTTGATCAGAGGAGTCTTCATGACTCTCCCCCCTACTCCCGATACCTTTAATTGTGCAGTAGTGAATCTAACTCCCTCCGGTATAATGCTTAATGATGATCTAATGGCCTCTGTGTCCACCAGAAAAAACGGTATCCACTTTTTTGGGTCCCAACTGGAAGAAACCCCTGATACCCTTAATCCTCCCCAAAAGTCATCAGAGGGATAACATCCCTTCCCCTCTCTAATTCGGGATATTCCTGTTTGAAATGTCCCACTTTCCCACAAATAGTAACACCCTGCCTGCTGGGGTTAGCCAAAACTCAAGTACATCAACATAATAACAACCGGAACATTCCCATCACTCAATTTCTCTATCAGAGGCGTCCCTCCGGTGGAGTCTAATCTCCTGGATGAAAGGTATAAGGCTCATTGAGGAGGACTCATGTTGAACTAAATCTTTGGGGTCGCAATCCTGATAACCCTTTAGAAAATTTATCTGCTGCCTCATTAAGTTAAGAAATCACATCTTTATCATGGGGATGTACTCAACTTTAAACTGCAAACAAATTGGTATCTTGTGTGGCCCCTTTAAGTGTATTCCTGGCTGTCTTCATTCTCTACTCTGTAGTATTCTGCACAAACTGGCTGCGTTATCTCTTCTTATGGGCTTCCTGCCAATTTGCCTGGCTGGTATCATATGTTTTTATGCTGAGTTCGCTCTGTCCTCACTGAGAACAGCTTAATTTTTAAACTGTGCAAATGCAGACAAACGTGTTTTAAAAGCTTCTAGAATTTTCCACAGACTTTAAATCTTAGCTTCTTTGTTACAGTGGCCGGATGATTTATCATAGCTCTGGGTTCGAGCACTAACAGGATCCGAAAAACTTTGGGTATTGCTGGCTAGGGGTCTAGATACAGGCAGATGATATGCTCGTGGTGGTCCTTTGGGGGTCCCCGAGGAGTACTCAGGGTCACTCGTCTCTCCCTCCTCCATCAGTCTTAGGACTTCCATTTGACTATGTAGTCTTTGTTTATCCTCCTGTGCAGGAGGCTTCTCCTGCCTACCCTTTGCTTTTTTTCCTTCCTGATTTTTCCTGTCCTGCTCCTTTCTATGTGCACATTCTTTCTGGAGGACATCCATAGGTTTACTGTCCCTCCCCTTCTGCCAGTTTTACAGCATTAGTTTGGCAACCTGCAAGCCTATCTCTTTTCTTTCTTGTGCTAACAGACGCCACTTTCCAATGAGCTCTTTAATGAATTCATCATCCCAAGTACCCCCCAACGGCCAGCCTTCTCTCCCTAGTGTTTTATTTAATGTCTCAGAAACTTTTGGATTATATTTTCCACCTCCAGATAGTTGTATCTTCCCAAAACCTGAGCTCCCCGAGCACACACATACATACAAATTCACTAACAGTCCCTGACCGGACTAGTTCCCTGCACTCTTAACTCTTATTCAACCACGGTCCTGGACTGCTGAGTTCCCTGAAATCTCCCCAGAGACATTCCTTGGTCTCCGACCCGACCCTTTTACAGGTCTATTTCTCTTTTGCTCATGTTTTTCCTTGTCTGTCCAAGATCTTCTGTCCTGCCTCCTCTAGCTCAGGGGCACTGGCCTCTACCCTTCCAACGGGCACCCTCACCAATCGGTGATCCCCGGGAGGGATATCACCAGCATCCGGGTGATCCTCCCCTCCCCTCTGACTGTCATACGGCGGGGGCAGGTGCTTCAAATGATCCCAATTTCGTCTGCCTCCTCATTTTTTTCACAGCAACCTTAAACAACTCGGTCACTCGGATCCAACACGCTGCATAATCTGACTCCTCCAGGTCTGGAGGGCTTCTTTCATTTACGAATAAATCTAATTTCTGACATATTCAAGCTTCATCTGATCCCAGTCAGGGCCACCAAACCGAAGACGCCAGAATCAGAGTCTAAGGCCATTTGTAATAACAAAACTTTATCATAGTTTCCTTAGTCTTTCCCTGGGTCCTTCCCCGACCCCAATATCCTAACATCTGCCCTAATGGACAATCGGGCAGAATGTCAATCCCGGGACCCCCCACTCTGGAGTCCCTTCTTCTCACGGGTACTCTAATTACCCACATCCCTGTCAGATCACTCACTCCTGACAGAATCCCGGTCGCCCGAGTAGTACTTAATAGTCAATTTTTCTTACCTGGGTCTCGTGCACGAGAGTTGACTCGACCGAACCACTCCTCCTACTGGAGTCCCTTCTTCTGTTCCACTCCCTCTACCGGAGCTTCCCTAGGTCCTGTTCTCCAGAGTCTCCTGTCCGGATATCACTCACTCCAACCGCTGACGGCAAGCAAGGAAATCAGAGACCACTGAAATCAGTGGGGTGCACCTTCTCCGTTCTTTGGTAGCCAGTCACCAAGCGGTGGGAGTTGAGGATCCCGGATGAACCCCCAAGCTTGTGAAATATAAAATGTTCACAATCACTACTCTGGAGACAAAGTCTTGGAGAACAGGTTCAGCTTTATTTCGAGTCTGCAGAGACGGGTGTCCATGGTCTGGAGACACACTGGAGGTTCAGAATCATCACTCTTTTATACAGTCCCATGCTCAACATCACCCCACCTTCAATTACCTTCTCTCAATCAGAATCCCAATACATTACAACATTCTCCTTTTCCCTTCCATCAATACAGGTATCACTCAGTTCCTCCCTCTTCATACATCGCATGTTATGTTAATTAGTTCATTCCCTCCTTAGGGGCATCTAAGTTAATATTCATGTCTCTATTAAGCAAGCGCAGTACTAACTATAGAATACCTTAGGTCACTGTACCAGCCTGAACCAGATCCTTGCATCCTTGGGGCTCCTGATAAGAAGAGGCCTACCAGCTAGTATTGTCTGTTTTCAAGCTCTCATCTACATTCTTTGCATTCCATCCCTTTTCACAGAATGGTGAGAGTTTAATCATCTTCAAGCATATTTCACAAATATTTTTTGTGTTTTTTTATATAGTCAGTAGAAATACAGCAGAAACCAAAACTTGACTGTTTCACAGGGAAGGGGGCCTACAAACTTTGAGCAGAATGCTGGGAGGCCATAGCTGAAAAAAAGATTGAGAATGGCTGATGTAGGTACTCATCAGGTTATGCAGCATCTATGAAGACAGAGAGATAATTGCTGCAGGTTGCTGAACTTTCAACAGATTTTTGATTATCTGAAAATGTTTTCCAAGTTTTTGATGGACAGAATGACAACTTAAAAACTCAATATGCCTTCAGCACAATGCATCTTTGGGCTTGATGAGAAACTTAATGTTTAGTTTGTAGAAGTAACTGCTTTGTTCTCCAAATTTGTGAATAGATATGAAAATAATGACCATAGCGAAATATTAAAAGTAAACACAAATATTTTAATTGATTTAAAATAATTTATTTCTGTTAGTTTATAGTACCAATTTACAAAATATTATATTGCCTTCAACATTTATCAGTTTTGTTTACAATGATGCAATTAGCATTCCTATTGGTGAACAAAATAGCACACAGCCAGGACAAATGGAGAAGGAAATTAAAATGAGACTACTCACTAAATGAGTAACCATCACTGAAAGGTTGGACGTTGAGGTAGGTTGGGTGTGAGAATGAAAGATACAGTGGTTGAATGAGAGCAGATCTTCATAAAATAGATGTGATGAGAATGGGGAGCCAGAGGAACTACTCCACAAGGCGAAAAGTATCATGGTGATGTGGTTTGTAAAACAGAGTGGCAAAATAGCAGACAAAGCCTCTGCTAATCATTATTAGGCCAGTATTTTAATATCACCTGAAAAATAAAAAAAATCAGTGTATTTCAAAATATTACATGAATGTTGCTTTATGTTGTCCAGCTTAACAATGATCATTAAACCTTATGATGCCCTCAGATTTACTTAATTATTTTAATTTTTGTTGACTGATGACTAGAATAGAACCATAGAACACTATGGCACAGAAATAGGCCATCGAGTCCTTGCCGATTTATTCCACCTGGTCCATTGCACTTCATGCCCTCCCATCCGTGTGTCTATCCTACCTTAAATATTGAAATTGAATCCACATCCTCTATTTTCACTGGCACCTCGTTCTACAGTCTCATCAATCTCTGAGTGAAGAATTTTCCTCTAATATACCCTTAAACATTTCGCTCTTAACCCATGTCCTCCAGTTCTTCTCTCACACAACCTCAGTGGAAAAAGCATGCTTTCATTTGCCTAATCTATACCCATTATATTTTTGTACACCACTATCAAATCTCCCCTCATTCTCCAATGCTACAGGGAATAAAATCCTAACCTATTTAGCCTTTCCCTATAACCCAGCTCTTCAATACCTGGCAACATCTTGTAAATTTTCTCTGAACTCTTTCAATCTTAGTGATATCTTTCCTGTAGATGGGTGTCCAAAACTGTACACAAGACTCCAAATTTGGCCTCAACAATGTCCTATACAACTTCATAGCATCTCAGCTCTACTTCTGAATGGCATTAACAAGGATCATCAAAACAGACCTTTTGATAAAATTTACATATTTACAATATATTGGTAAAATTAAACTTGTCCATTAATTTTCAGAATAGTGCTATTTTAAATTAATCATTTTTGAAATATAACCTTATATTAAGATCAATTAAGGAAAGAAGATATTTTTACATATTCTACATAATATATAATATAAATAGGGCTACATGACTATTCATGAAACTTGTTACAAAAACCACCATTATTGAGCTGTATGCGAGACGAATAGATTACACTGATCAATACAATGATCAACAGAAATAAAAATCAGGAAAAATGTAACATGAGCTCTCAATTTGTTATTGCCCGCATTTCAATAGCACACAATTTAAAATCTACTCCAGAAGTCTTTCTGTTTTGATCGATGCCGTACAAGTGACTTTTTTTTAACTAAAAGGCATTAAAGGCTTTTAAGGCTATGAACATTACTACTTTCTAAATTATATACCATCCAAAAGATTGACCTGATTTTGACTTTAATCAGATTCATCACTGCTGAAGTATGAACTATCACAGCACTCTGCAGTGTACAGGAATTTGTGGATAGACGAAGTCAACTTTGGAATCCAATGTCTTGGGACCAAGAAGTTTGCAAGATTAAACAGGTCCACAAAAACTTTGTATCGGTCACTAAAACAGAAAATAGAAAAGGAAAAAAAAACAAAGTTTGAATTTTTTATTGGCTTAAATCGTGAATAGTTTACTGGAATAGTAGTTATATAATATTCTTTACATAATTGCTCTTACCTTTAAATATTTCCCACTCACTAATGTGGGTATTATTGTTTGTTGATTGATGTTCTAAAAGCCTCTGTTAGCCTGTGCTCTTCCCTTGGTGGTGAGGTGAATTATTTTGGCAAGTCATGGTATGGGAAGCTACATTGTTACTTGGGCATTTCACCAGTTGCTAATGTGATTTATGCATGCAATGGAAAAGTACAATCAAGAATCCCACAACATTGGAATTAACATTACAAAAGCCCTGTTGCAGAAATCTTTCTATTGGCATTGTAATGGAGTAGATAAATATTGGGAGAATTTGGTAAAATGAGAGTAGGTTACATACATACACATTTTAAAACAGATCTTATTTGAAATACTGAAGAATTCATATTCAGTGACTTTACAAAAACTATGGAGAATGCTATGCACATTTCACAAGTAAGTGCTAATTGAAATTATGTCATAAAATGAATAGACTTATTGTTTGGACTGGAGACACTTTGGCTGTTTGGCTTCTGACCTTTCTACAAAGTGCTCACAGGAAGGTCACTCCTTGGTTTTGTTTACCTAAGACAACAGCTTGACCAAGGATAACTCCTGTTGTTTGCTGAAGAAGGTGGGGGGTTTTGCAAGTGAGAGAGACACATGGGTTTTCTAGGAGTCTCAGTTGGGGGGAGAGAGAGAGAGAGAGAGAGGAGAGATGAAACAAGATCTCTCAGCCAGAGTGTGTGTGTGACATTGAAAGCCGCTGAACAGTGCAAGCCAGGAGAAGCTTGTTGCAAAGAGAAAGCTCCAGAGTGGTGTATGGCTGGAAGTGCTATCTGTCTGATAGGAACAGGAAGGATCTCTGTGGTAGCCTGAAAGAAGGAGGTTATCAGCTGGAGAACCCTGATGGGGTAAGTTTCATCAGCAAGACATTGACGTGACTAATGGTGGTACCTCAGTTGTGGAAATCCTGGAACAACAAATCTCTCTCTCTCTGCAAACCCTACAAGAACCTTCCTGAGCGGTAAACATTTACCTTTCTAGCACCAAAGCCTGTTGAACTTTATGCATTTTGAATTCTGTGCACAGTATAAGAATTGCCTACAACCAGTGAACTTGGAAGAATGAGAAGAGAGATTGAACTGTGAACCAAAGAACTTTTCTTAAATTTACACACACATTATATACACGTGCGCTTAGAATTAGAAGGGGGTTAAGATTGGGTAAGTTAATAGAGATAAGTTAAAGTTTGATTCTGTTTCCATGTTTAAAGGAATCAACTCCTGTGACTATCCACTACCAAACTACTACTGACTATATGAACTTTGCACGTCAAATGCCTTTATTTTCATCATGTGTTGAGAGAGTTTTGCATTTCCCAATTATTCAGTCTGCACTACCAAGAAACTCCTCTCATGATCTGACCAACTTGATGTTTCTGCTTCATTTTATATAGTTTTATATATATTTTTATATATTTATATATATATTATATAGTGTGAAAACATTACATTTATGTGGTTTTCAAATGATGACATGATTTTGCTAGTGTAAACTCCCTCCAACAGAAAATTTGATCAGAGTGGTTTTTTTAAATGCAAGTTGCAGAATTACTGAACTTCAGATCATTTTTAAAATGCACCAAGATCACAATAACATATGAACTTTAGAAGACACGATGTTTTCTCAGTGAACATTTTATCACAAACAAGAGCAAATAAAAGATGTGATAGCAAGATTCTCAACATGAGATTGAACTAATAAGAGTATATTTGATCTCAAGCAGGGTTTTGGAGTTTAGAAAATCAGTCTCTCTTTTCACCCAATCTAATGTTCATTTCTCACAAACTTTTGTCTATTTGGTCAAAGGATCAAATAATATAATGAGGGGGTAAAATGCATAACAAACAGAAGCAACTTGGCAGCAGGCTTCACAGTACAGGTACAATACAACTTTGCCAGTGTTAAGAAAATAAATACTGAAATAACCCACTTTAGAAAAGTGGTTTTGAGGTCTAGCTAAAATATCTGGTTGGGTAGAAGTGAAAGAGCAAGAGGAAGATCAGTAATAATAGACTATTAGCCATTTTCAATGGGTCCTATGGTCCTTGTTTTCTTTTCACCTCAAAACATTTTTTTTTGTGAGTTTTTTGTTTATTCGGTAGAAGTAAGGAAGAAATCAAAACTTGACAGCTTCACAGTTCCCTGTGGCCCATAAACATTGGGCAAAGTCCAAGGGGAGCCTCAGCCGAGAAAGGTTGAGAATGGCTGGACTATATGATCTCTCGAGCAAGCATTAATATTCAACAAGTTCACAGCTGATCATGCCTTTTCCCCCAGATGATCCTCATATCCCGACCTCCTTAACGTCATTGAGTTAATTTTAACAATACAACATGGTGGGAGGCCCTCCTGGCCCACAAAACTCATGCAGCCTACATTTTTGGAGTGTGGGAGGAAACCAGAGCACCCGGAGAAAACTCGCGCCACAGGAAGAATGTACAAACTCCTCACAGACAGTGCTGGATTCAAACACTGGCCACTGTCACTTTAATAACGTTGCATTCAGCATGCCTAATGATTTTGAACTTGAAGCAGAAAGAAGCTCTTCATAGCTTACACAGGGCAACCTATGGATGCTGGCTGACAAAGGACACCACATAGATAAATGCATTGGGATCAATTCAAAAGATCCAAGCAGATAATGTCACTGATTGTCAAAAATACAAACTAGTAAAATTAATTGAATATACTGTATTTTGTGTGGATTCTCCAATTGATGATAGGCCCCAGAAGTAGCTGTGCAAGTAATGCAAGGACAGGTTTACTCGGAGAGACTACTTATCAGAAGTAACAAATGGTGTAGTACCCATTTATAGGAAGCAAGCTATCTCCAGAGGGATGCAGTTAGCATAATATCATAGTAAAGATATCCGGAATTGAGAGACAGATCAGGCAAGCATGATGAAACTGAGGACGGTTAAGTCCTCTAGAAAAATGAGGGATTGGAATTCTGGGAGTTCTGTCAATTTTACACTTTGGAAGAGGATTATGGAAGGCCAAGAAAATACGTGGGTGTAGCGAGCCGAGCGGCCCACGGTTAGAATCGCCGTCCCAGTGTCTGACTCAAAATGGCATGGGTCCCCCTTCACTCCCAAGGAGAAGCCCGCAGTTGGCACCCCGCTTCTGGTGGCGCATCACTGGCTAAGGAGTGACGCTGTGATGCGTTGATGTCACTTCTAGAAGCCGGTGCACACATCACCGGAAGCGGGTGTTCCCCTGAGCGCAGCGCGAGGAATTCAAATAATAAAGTGAGTTACTGGTTCATCCTTGCACCGTGTAGACGTCTCTTTATTCTGTAGTGCTGCCATAGTATATGCTACATAGTTGTCCTTAAAGGTGAAACACAAAAGTCTGCAAATGCTGTGATTTTAGTAAAAATACAGAGATGCTGGAAGAACTCAGTCAGTTTCGCAGTGTACATAGGAGATAAAGATAGACGTATTACCAATGTTTTGCACCTGAGCCCTTCTTCAAGCTTATTGATAAAGGGTTCAGGCTCGAAATGTGGGTTATATATCTTTACCTCCAATGGATGCTGCAAAAATCAGCGGAGAACGTTCAACATCTCTGTGTTTTTAAATAGTTCTCCTTTAACCTACCTCAAGGTAGAACGCAAATATAGATAACCAGATGATCCACCAGTGCCACCTTTACTTCCAATCATCCTTTGCACTGTACAAACGTGGTTATCTAAGGGAAAAGAAGAAATTACAACTTTAATAAAAGTATGTTTCAGTGAATCTATATATGCAAACAGTTTGAAGTATAACTCACGTCTCCATTTCATCACAAGGGCATCAATATCCATGAGTGAATTCAGTAACTGGAATGGTACTTGGAAACGTGGTTCTTCTCTGGAAACAGTACAAACAAACAATTTAGTTACTTTTTACAATTTCATCTCAATTTTAAATTTAATTCAGTCTTCACGATTCTGAAGGCATGTAGCAAATGAATGGGCAAAAATTGAGTCTTCATCCCCCTGCAACAATCTGCACGACTATTGTAAAATGATTGAGAATTACATCTCACAAGGACTTTGGTTGCATCACTATATTTCAGTTGATTCTTTGGTTGAACAATGCAAAGCATCAAATTGTATTTACTTTCCTCATAGATACATTCCCTCACCACCACGCACCATAACACCCCCACCCCCGCCTCACACCCAGTCCTCAGTTTCAACATTTTGGGATTAAGTTTCATCTTTTCAAGGGTAAGGTATACAGCAATGAAGGAAGATCTACTAGTCTCATCCGCCAAGATGGTGTATGCTTTCCCACTTACCATACCTGTGGACATTCACTTCAGCCCCCCCCTCCTGACCAACACTTCAGTGCCCTAGACACAGCTCTCCACCCTGCCACATTCCTGCGGACCTAAAGTCCACCGACTATGTCTTTGTGTGGAGAGGACAGCAAGAAACACCCCTACAGTGCCCCTATGAAGGCCCTTTCAAAGTGTTGCAGTGGCATGGTATCGTCTTTACACTGGGTATTGGCGGATGACAGGACAGGTTCATTATCAACCCCATCCAAAAAACTCAACATCGTTGAACATTGTAGAGACAATGGTCTGCACTGGAATCATTCCCTTTAAAATACATAAACAATGGATTTTTCTAAATTATCTAAGCTTCAGACAGATAATCTAAATCTCCTTTTGTACCTGTGCTGGAAGATGGAGAAACAAGGTATATGGCCACTTCGTATAAGATTTCCACTTAGGCAATGGCTGATTATCAGAAACTTTCAGAAAGTTTAACCTTTACCTTTTTGTACCTCCTCTAATTTCATATTGGGAGTCATATTACAAATACTGTAACCAGCAAACCTTGTGTACTGTGATTGCTAAAATGTTTGGCCTGGAAGTCAGCCTGAAGAAAACTGAGGTCCTCCATCAGCCAGCTCCCCAGCATGACTACCAGCCCCCCCACATCTCCATCGGGCACACAAAACTCAAAACGGTCAACCAGTTTACCTATCTCGGCTGCACCATTTCATCAGATGCAAGGATCGACAACGAGATAGACAACAGACTCGCCAAGGCAAATAGCGCCTTTGGAAGACTACACAAGAGTCTGGAAAAACAACCAACTGAAAAACCTCACAAAGATAAGCGTATACAGAGCCGTTGTCATACCCACACTCCTGTTCGGCTCCGAATCATGGGTCCTCTACTGGCATCACCTACGGCTCCTAGAACGCTTCCACCAGCGTTGTCTCCGCTCTATCCTCAACATTCATTGGAGCACTTTCATCCCTAACGTCGAAGTACTCGAGATGGCAGAGGTCGACAGCATAGAGTCCATGCTGCTGAAGATCCAGCTGCGCTGGGTGGGTCACGTCTCCAGAATGGAGGACCATCGCCTTCCCAAGATCGTGTTATATGGCGAGCTCTCCACTGGCCACCGTGACAGAGGTGCACCAAAGAAAAGGTACAAGGACTGCCTAAAGAAATCTCTTGGTGCCTGCCACATTGACCACCGCCAGTGGGCTGATATCGCCTCAAACCGTGCATCTTGGCGCCTCACAGTTTGGCGGGCAGCAACCTCCTTTGAAGAAGACCGCAGAGCCCACCTCACTGACAAAAGGCAAAGGAGGAAAAACCCAACACCCAACCCCAACCAACCAATTTTCCCCTGCAACCGCTGCAACCGTGTCTGCCTGTCCCGCATCGGACTTGTCAGCCACAAACGAGCCTGCAGCTGATGTGGACATTTACCCCCTCCATAAATCTTCATCCGTGAAGCCAAGCCAAAGAATGTTGTAGTCAGCATTTGTTTTGGATGTTCCAATGACCAAACCCTGGTAGAGTAGCACTTACAGGAAGAATGTAGAGGGAATTGTAGCCATATCACCAAGAATTTTCCATCCAGTGCCTGCTGGAAGTACATCAGCAAGGAATCAATCCTTGCAAAATGAACTGGGCTTGATTTAATAAGAGGTTGTAGTAATTTGCTGGTTTACCTGTACCATTCATCTCCTTTCCCTTTTTAAAAAACTTTACTAACCTATAGAAGAAGATCATGAGAGCCCCCTGTAATGCTTTGTATGATATTCTCCGTTCACCTGAAGAGAAAAAGCACAGGTTTAAAGACACAGAGTGTTAAAGGATGGAAACAGGCTCTTTGGCCTAACTTGTCCATGCCAAACAAGTTGTCTGCCCAAGTTGGTCAAATTTGCCCACATTCTGCCCATATTCTAATGCATGATACTGTCTAAATGTATTTTAAATGTTACACATTTACCTGCCTCTACCACTTTCACCATCAGCTTATTTCTTTTTTATAAATTTTATTTAAAAGTTTTACATACATGTAATTATAACCAGATATAAAATACGTAGTAATGACGTATCAATATCAAATCCATTACTTGATGGCATAAACCCCAACCCCTCAACCCCCACTAAATAAATCCCAATAGCAAAGAAAAGGAAATAGAAATAGCATAAAAGAAAAGTAAGAAATAGAATAGCAACCTGGCTGCTGGAGGGCCCCTCTCACAAGGCATCAATTATTTAAATCTTTGTATACACCAAAAGGAGGTCAATGAGGATCAAAGCTTAAGGAAAAGATTTATAAATTAATTCACTCAATTTATAGATACAGGCACCAAATTTTCTAAAATATATTATACATATCTCAAATTGTAAATAATCTTCTCCAAAGGAATGCAGCTATGCATCTCCATGTTCCACCATTCCAATCCCAGGTGGGTATTTGATTTCCATGTTATTGCTATACATTTTCTTGTATAAAGCAATCTTTAAAAGCTCTTTTTGATATATAGATATTTTCAATTATTTATTTCATTATTTAATAAAAATAACATTGGATTTTGTGGAAATTTGATTTCTGTAACTTGTTATAAATAACTCACCAAATTTGACCAAAAAGATTTCACTTTAGGGCAAGACCAAGTTGAATGTAATAAAGTACCGATCTCCTGACCACATCTAAAACATTGATGTGATAAATCCAACTTCAATCTATTTAACTTTTGTGTATAGTGGGTGTAAAAAATTATATTGAACTAATCCATATCTCTTCTTCTTTGGCTTGGCCTCGCGGACGAAGATTTATGGAGGGGGTAAAAAGTCCACGTCAGCTGCAGGCTCGTTTGTGGCTGACAAGTCCGATGCGGGACAGGCAGACACGATTGCAGCGGTTGCAAGGGAAAATTGGTTGGATGGGGTTGGGTATCATATCATATCTAACATTCATACTATCCTGACACAAATTTGACCAATTTATTTAATCAGTATTAGTATTTAGGTCTGTTCCCCACTGTTGTCCTGAAATAAATATCTCATATTTAAAAGTCCCTTTCTCCAATAAATTAAATGTAGCTGAAATAAATGTATAATATATTCTACTACATATCAACATTTCTACATCACCACAATTCAGTAATAGCATTGTCAGACCTAATTTATCTCTTAAATAAGCCCACATTTGATAATAACAAAATAGTGTATTATTTTGTATCCCATATTTATTATTTAGTTGTTCAAATTACATTAAATTCCTTCCTTCATAACAATCTTCTATACATCTAATTCCTTTCCAAGACCAACTATTTAAAAATTGATTATCCATTGAAAATGGAATAAGTTGATTTTGAATCAAAGACATCTTAGTCAGGGAGGGGGGCAGTCCTCATTCCTCTCTTGTTATTTGCCTTATTACATATATTATTCAAACATTTTAACAAGGGGGCTTCCCTCTCCCCAGACAATAATTTTGATTCCCATTTATATATAAAATCTTCTGGTTTCCTCTCTCCTATTTTATCAATTTCAATTTTAATCCATGCTGGTTTTTCTTCCTCATCAAAAATAGAGGTCAAAATCTCAATTGACCTGCTCTAAAATAATCTTTAACATTTGGTAATATTTACCCTCCTAACTCAAATTTCCATGTCAATTTATCCAGAGAAACTCTCAACATCTTACCCTCCAAAGAAAAGTTCCAATTTATTTATTTATTTTATCAGAGAGGGGAAAAAAAACATTTATGGTATCCTTATTGGTAATATTTTAAATAGGTATTGTATTTTAGGAAATATATTCATTTTAACACAATTAACCCTACCCAATAATATATTGGTAATAATTTCCACATGCATATCATCACCAATTTTCTCAAGTAACAGTACATAATTCAATTTATATACATTCTCCAACTTAAGATCTACTTGGATCCCTAAATATTTTATTCCATTCACCAGCCATTTAAATTGAATATCTTGTTGACACTGAGTATAATCCCCTAAAATTAGGGGCATAATTTCACTTCTATCTCAATTTACTTTATAACCAGATACCTTACCATATTCTTCCAATCTTGCATATAATTTATGTAACAAACTTATTTGTTCCATCAAAAAAATCAGAAAATCATCAACAAATAAATTGATAGCAGCTCATTTCATAAACACCTTCAGTGTGCTGAACTGCCCATCAGGTCCCTCTTTAATCTTTCCCCCTCACATTAAATCTAAGTCCTTCTGTTTAACTTTTTTTGATATTTAAATTTTAAATTTAGCCATACAGCACGGTAACAGGCCCTTCCTGCCCATGAGCCCATGCTGCCAAAGTACTCCAATTAACCTACAACCACAATTTGTCTTTGGAGGGTGGGGGAAAGCTAGAGCACCCACAGAAAACTCACGCAGACACAGGAAGAATGCACAAACTCCTTATAGGCAGTGATGGATTCAAATCAGGGTCACTGTAATGGAGTTGCGCTAACCACTACAGATTAAAATTTCTCCAGCCTTGGAAAAGAACTGTGATCACTTACATTAACTGTGTCCACCACCCCCCTCCCCCGTAATTTTATAAACATCAATTAAATTGTACACCTCAGGGAAAAATTACCAGCCTATTTACCCTCTCCTTATCAATCAAGACTAGCAACCCCCATAACATTCATGTCGATCTTTTCTCCACCCTCTCCTGCTTCATATCTTTTCTGTAGAGAGGTGACCAGAACTGCACACAAAGTTTGCTGAGGTTGGAATCCTCAGTTCAGCCTCTGAACAGGAACACCAAGAAACAGGATTGATTTGCAGCTCCATTCCATGCATAATTTGTGCACAAGCTCATTTTGTGCCTGATGCAAAGCATCCATACCCATTTCCCATGGAAATCCTATCCATCATGATATTGGACAGGGCACCTCCTGCCATTATTTCCCAGGCATAATTTGCAAATTCATTAGGCTGTCACCTCCCTCATGCTAAAGTAAACAGTAACTGGTGAAATTCTAGCATGTCCTTCTGCACTTCACAATGAAATAGGTTAAATTCTCTGGCTTGATTGGCCATAAAGTTAATGGTGACGTTTCATGCAATTCAGTGCAGATACATCAACTATTGGGAAACTACATTAAGGACTCGGGTGAAGAGAATGAATGAATTGTAACCAAATTTTCTAACAATTAAAAGATAAGTGGTAAAGTAATCAAAAGGTTAAAAAAAATCTGTGCTGGAAATCTAAAGTTACAGAAAGCTTATTTATCTAACAAGTTTTTGATCTCTGCAGATAATGCCTGACCTGTTAAATATTCCCAGCATTCTCCCATGAGGAGTATACAAACAGCAAAAGCTGATGAATACATTAATTGTGTGTGTAAAAATATGGTATAATCTGGGGAAATGTGAAATTATGCGCTCTCATAGGAGAATAAGACAAGAATGTTGTTTAAATGGAGAGAGTTAACAAAACATCACTGTATCAAGGGGTAAGGAATTATTCACAAATGAAGCATGCGGGTAGAGCAAACAATTAGACAGGCAAAGTTCAGCTTTATTGTCAGAGTACATACATGACCTCACATGCAACTCTGAGATTCTTTTTCCTGTTGGCCAGGCAGTATTTCTAAATGTCAGTAGAACAAAAAAACTGTACTCAAGGAAAGATACGTAAACAAAAGAGAAATGCAAATGAAGAAAGAAATGTATACAATCTGTCAGTGCCATTCAGAGAAAAAAAATCCAGAAATACATAATATGCAAAGTAACTTTCCTTAAATAGGTCTCTGATTGAGTTTGTTGTTGAGGAGTCTGATGATGAAGGGGTAGCAACAATTCCTGAACCTGGTGGTATGAGTCTTGTGGTACCTATACCTCTTTCCTTGATGGCAGCAGTGAGAACAGAGCATGCGGATCCTTGATGATTGATGTTGCTCTCCAATAGCAGCGTTCCATGGAGATTTTCTCGATGGTGGGGAGAATTTTGCTTGTGATGTCCTGGGCTGTGTCCACTACCTTTTTCCAGGCCTTCTGCTGAGATATATTGGTGTCCCCATACTAAGTCATGATGTAGATGGTCAGCACACATTCCACTATACATATGTAGAAGTTTGCCAAGCTTTCGAGTGTCATACCAAACCTCTGCAAGCTCCTGAGGAAGTAGAGGCACTGTTGTGCTTCCTTCATGATACCATTAGTGTGTTGGGTCCAGGAAAAGTCCTCAGAGATATTGACTCCCAGAAATTTAAATTTGCTCACTTTCTCCACCTCTGATTCCCCAGTGATCACAGACTTCAGGTTTCCCCTTCCTAAAGTCCACAACCAGCTCCTTGGTTTTGGTGACAGTGAGTGCAAGGTTATTGTTTTGGTGCACCATTCAGCCAAGTTTTCAGTCTCCCTCCTGTAAGCTGACTCATCACCCCATTTTATACAACTCACATCTGTGGTATTGTCAGCAAATTTGTAGATGATGCTGTTGTCATACCAAGCCAGAGAGTCATAGGTATAAAGTGAGTAGAGCAGAGGGCAAAGAAATCAGCCCTGTTGTGCTCTAGTACTGATGGAGATTGTGGAGAAGTTCTTACCTGATTGGGGTCTTGATGTGAGAAAATCCAGGATCCAATTACACAGTGGATCCAGGAAAAGATAAGTGGTAAAGCAATCAAATTAAATTGACCCAACTGGCTCTAAAGAAGTATCCTTCTACAATTCCTATGATTCATGGCATTCACGGGATTGAAACTTTCTTCTTGGAACAGGTTAAAATCACTTTCATGGAAGAAGATGGCAGAACCCACAATTTTTCCAGATTTCCTCATGTCATTGTTTTATTACTTAAAATAAGGTTCTTCATTCTCAGTTCTTCAATTTGTATTCTTACCTTTGCTCAAGTCTTGGAGTTTGCTGATCAATTTTGAGGGGATGATGGGGTTGAATGCAAACTGTAGTCAGCATTAACATTAACTTTGAGAAGATTTGGTGTTGATTCTTTGGGTGAGAATTAATGTCATAGTTTGGTGTGTGTGGAGGAAACATGGCCTCCCTGCCTGTCTGGAATGTGTGTATTGCGGGTGTTCACATGTCCTCCTGCCTGAAACTTATTTAGAAGTCACATCACCTGTCATTCAAGGTTGGACTCCACCCGCCCATTAGTGCACACCTTGTCTAGGGTCATTATTGGATAAAAGCATAGATTAGTACTGTATATAACACCAATGCACAGCACATTCTTTCTCTCTGCCTCATGGTCCAATCCCCAGATATCGCTCCATGCCATGACACTACTATGGACATCGCTGGAAGTGTCACAGGTAAGAAGTGCACTACACTGAAGCAGAGGTGTAGTATTCCAATAGATCAATTCATGAAGAGAGCTGCACCCCCGATGAATACAGAGAACCGAGTGTGTGTAAGAATCCCTGTTTGTAGTGTGTGTGTACTCAAGTGTGGGAGTATGTCAAGTATAGTTTCATTATTGTTGGTCTCCAACCTAGGTCCAAGGTGAATGTCTATATCGTTGCTTAAGTGAAATAGTAATTGAGCACTGTTTAATGTTCTCTCCTGTTTGTCTCCTGTCAGTTCATTACTGTTATGTATGATTGTTACACTATGTCCAGACTCGGTCTCTGTGAACCCACCGAAAATAATACTCTTCCCAACACAACCTATACCCAACATGCTCCCAAACTTGAGTTATACACTCTACAAAAAAGGGCTCTTACACACACTTGGTTCCCTGTACCAATGCAGGGTGCGGCTTTCTGCAAGTATTGATCTATCGCAATACTATGGCACATCTTCAGTGAGGTGCACACCTTACATGCGACACGTCCAGCAATGTCAAAAGTAGTGACTTGGCATGGAGTGATGCCCAGAGTTTGGACCATGAGGCAGAGAGAAAGAATTTGCTGTGTATTGATGTTTTATACAGTGCTAATCTGTGCTTCTATCCAATAATGACCCCAGGTGATTTAAATCAGCCAATGGCAAGTGTACACTAATGGGTGGCTGGAGTCCAACCTTGATTGACAGGATATGGGACTTCCAAATAAGTTTCAGAAAGGGAGGACATGTAACCACCTGCAATACACACATTCCAGAGAGGCAGAGAGGCCACATTTCCTCCACACACAACACCATGTGTATTGGGGTTTAGAAGGAAAAGATGTGATCTTAGAGTCAGAACAGTACAGCACAGTAAAGGGTCACTGGGCACAGCTTGTCCATAATGACCTTTTTGATCATCTACACCTGTGGCTTTCAACCTTTTTCTTTCCACTCATAGGCGCCATAGGCGCTCTGTGATTAGCAAGGGATTGCTTAATGTGGTATGTGAGTGGAAAGTAAAAGTTTGAAAACCACTGTTTTAATCGTACCTAATTGACTCGTTATGTGCCCGGTTTCAGAACTCGAAAGGAAATGGGCCAATGACAATTTTTCTCAAGCAAAATATATCAGTAACAATTGGGTCTAGAGCAGTGATTCTCAACCTTCCTGTCCCACTCACAAACCACCTTAACCAATCCCATACTAATCGCAGACCACCAATGGCATCAGAATTACTTAAGGTGGTATGTGAGTGGAAAGAAAAAGTTTGAAAATCACTGAACTACACTCACCATTTGCCTGCCTTTGGTCCTTATCTATGCCTTATCTATTAAAATGTCTGACACCCCCACCTCTTCTGACAATGAGTTGCAGAAATCAACCACTCTGTGTAGAAAAACCTTCCCCACAAATCCCCTTTAAAAAATTTTCACCTTAAATCTTGCCTTTTTGTTTTCAATATCTCCACTATTTAAATTATGGAGTTACAGTTTCTATCTTTTAATCTGTGAGGACAGCTCTAGTATGTATGGAATTTTAGAAAATGACTAACATGTACATCCCCTGTCTCAGATTCCACCTTCAAAATGCTAACCATTGCATTCACATCGTCAGATCCTGGGGATTTATTACCTTTCAGTCCCATTAATTTCTCATTACCAATTGTTTATTAGATTAAGATCTTTGTTTATTCTGGATCAGTAGTGCCTCATTATTCCATTAAATATTTGCCATTGATGTGACCAAGAAAATAAAACATTATCAACCTCTCCAACCTCACTTCCTGTAGTCTGTAAATTAGGTCCTTCTTTAGCAGGCATCATTCTGGAATCAGATATATCTAGGTTGTTCATACTTTGAGTACCCTGTGTTCTCCTAGGGAGTTATCACAGCTCGATTTGAGCCATACTGTCTTCAGGCTGTCAAAACTCTGCTGCTTGCATGGAAATCTCTTTATTTCCTTTCCAAAGCTACTTCATCATCTTCCCACATAGCCCAGCCCTGTTAAAGGGCCTCATCAAGCTATAAGGGCAGTACAAGTAGCATAACAGTTAGTACAACATTATTACTGCGCCAGCAATCTGTGTTGGAATCCAGCGCTGTCTGTAAGGAGTTGGTTTTAAAAACATAGTAAATGCTGGAAGAACTCAGCCGGTCTCACAGCGCCCATAGGAGGTAAAGATTTATTACGAACGTCTTGGGCCTGAGCCCTTATTCAAGGTATAAGCAAAGAATAGGAAGGTGTCAGAATAGACTGAAGACTGGCAGGGGGAGAAGTCCAGACCAACAAAAGGCGTTAATTGGGGTTGCGATAAGAGAATTGATTTTGGCTCTGTGAAAGGAGACAGTGGGAAAAGGGAAGAGAGAGAGAGCCAGAGCAGGGGGAAAGAAAACAAGGGGAAGAAGAAGGGGTGGGGGTTTCCTGGAAATTGGGAAAGTCAACGTTAATTCCATCTGGTTGGACAGTGCCCAGATGGAAGATAAAGTGTTATTCCTCCAATTTGTGGTTGGTTTGGCAGTGCATGAGAGCTTGGTTAGACATGTCAGCAAAGAAATGGGATGAGGAATTGAAATGGGTGGTCACTGGGAGATCCACACTATTATGGAAGACAAAGCCAAGGTGCTGAACAATGTGATCTCCCAGACTGCATCCAGTCTCTCCAGTGTAGAGGAGACCACAAAGTTTATATGCTCTCTCTATGACCTACGTGGGTTTTCTTCGGGTGTTCCAGTTTCCTCCTACCCTCTACAAATGTGCAGGATCGGTAGGTGAATTGGGTGTAATTGGGTGGCTCAGATTTCATGGGCTGTATCATTAAAGAAATAATTCTGCCAGGATAGCCCTGGCAGGAAAAATAGGACGGATTCTGTTGTGTGTATATTAAATCGACCCAACTGGCTCTAAAGAAGTCTCCTTCTACAATTCCTCTGATTCATGGCACTCATGGGATTGAAACTTTCTTCTTGGAACAGGTTAAGATCACTTTCATGGCAGAAGATGGCAGAACCCACAATTTTTCCAGATTTCCTCATGTCATTGTTTTATTATTTAAAATAAGGTTCTTCATCTCAGATCTTCAATTTGTATTCCTACCTTTGCTCAACAGATGTTCGTGACGCTTTTCATCAAACATAGACATGAGTACTTCCTTTCGTCTGTTAAATTCCAAAAGCATATCTTCCTTTTCCTCAAATGTAGCCTTTGACTTTTTTTTAAAAAAAGAACAATAAATTGCCATTTTATTACTGAAAATGCTTGAGATCTTAAAATGGATTTCTCTTCAGTTAACTGGAAATATGATTTTATAGCTGAGTTTCCCAATCAGGAAATTTCCTTCAAAATCATAGTAAAAGCTGCACCACAAAACTTTATGTTCATAAAATTTGTGATTTAATTGCTCACTATATTTTATATTTATCCAAACATAACCTTTTTTGTCCTTATTAGAATAATGAATTCCTTTCCTCAGTTTGTTATGCACACTTGTTTTAGAGAAAGTTAATCAAATGCACTTTGCTTTGTTAATGTGTGTATGAATATGCTTTGCAGTCTGAAATCAAATGGTGAAAGTTACCTGAATATCTGTAAATTCTTCATTCAGCCCTCGTTCAATGTTGATTTTCAATTTGCCCCAGAAATTATACCCATCGGGTTCAAGTCCAGGAGTTCTCTCGAGCCATTGCTGAAGAAGGTGGTAAAATAAAAAAAAAATAAAAAAAAAAATAATTTTTTTAATTTAAAAAAAAATTGGTGAAAATTGTAATATTCAATTATGATAGAAAATAGATGTCTGTCTTCAATCTCAATATTAATGAGCATTTCTTGTGCTCCAGATGAAGTGGGTGACCCTCAGTAGAGAATAATGAACCTAACAGATAAGCCATAGCTCAATTATGAGCACACTCATCCCTGGACAGAAAGTATACAAAAATCAGGAGTCATATGAACAGGTTTACTCACATTGGTTACACCTCAAACCAGCAATAACAGAAGATGCCATTTAAAAGGGTTAAATTTTAACTCTATATTTATTGATGACTATTAACAATATAATGTCTTAACACAATTAACTCCATTATAAGTATCTATAGCAAATGTATAGATATATATTTATAAACAGTGTGTATGTGAAAAACTCAAACCATTATTCAAAAGGAAAAATCCCCAAAAACCTCAGGTCAATTAGTCAAGTAAATCAGTCCAAAAAACAGTCCACAGAATTCAATCTCTAAGTTGAATGTCCAAGTTCAGTTCTTTAACTGATAACAAAGGACATGGTATTGAACGTTGGAGGGAGAAATTACTGATGTTATGCTGCAGTAAACTTATGCATCCTCACTTATGAGGCATGTGCATTTCACACAGCTCTCCAGCTGCCCTCTGCTGCTGTAACTGCCATTATCTGCCTCACAGCTGGATTATCCATTTGTTCTCGAAAGTTCGACGCAATTGGCAAGTCAGCACTCAGCTGTACCACAAGTTGCACAGTTCTTAGCAGAAATCCATCATTTATAATGACAGTCTACAGTCTAAAAGGACAGACCATGGTCCTTAGCACATTTGTTTCCAATTATGCCTCACATTTACCTGCATTAATTCCATATCCCTCTAGTTCAAGTTCATTACCACCTGACTCTACATATACAGCCAGACAAAACAAATTACCCCTCAGATTACCCCTTAAACCTCTTCCACCCCACTTTAAACATATGGCCTCTCATCTTAGACATCCTTACCAAGGGAAACAGACTCTGGGCATCTTTCTTAATACCTCATATTTTCATTTAATACCTCTTTATATCACTTCTCAGCCTCTTTTACTTCAGTGAAAATAGACCTAAGCTACCCAATCTATCCTTACAACCAAAGCCTTCCAATTCAAGCAACATTCTCAAGAATCTTTTCTAACTTAATCACATCTTTGCTGTTGTGTGATAACCAGAACTACACACTTTTGCCAAACATTCTGTATAATCATTGTAAAATCTAGGTAAGGATTTGGGGAAGCATGCATTTTTGGAGAAAATTTCACATTAAAGACCTTTTAAGTGAGTATTATTTTGAACAGCAGGCATTTTAACCCTGATGACCTGGCCAATTTTAAGTCGTCAATAAACTTACCCAAAACAGTTGATCTAATAATGATCATGTTGCTGTTTCGGAAAGTGTCTTGTGTGCAAGTTGGTGGGATTCCTCCTGCGTTTTTTTCGACAGCTACAACTCAAATTCCCTCACTGAATTCCAGGCAGAATGTCGAATTTGGAATCAGAGTACTAAAATAGAAATTATTGAATCATCCAAATGCACAGTGATAGTATGAACAACTATCTACCCAGATAAGTTTCCATCGCCACTTGCTGTCTATTCAAATTCCACATTTGTCTCTAATTCAACGACTGGATTCCAGCATCTACAGTCTCCTGCATGGCGAGCCTGCATTTGCACCTCAAAAGTGGTTTCCGTTGACTACCTCAAACAAGATAGAATCTAATGGTTGAATTGAACATTGTTGAATTGCCCACAATGTCCAGAAGAAGTCATCACAGAGTAGAAATTCATCTGGACTAGCCATATAAATGCCGTGATGATAACAGCAGGTCAGAGGCTAGTAACTCACTTCTTTACATCCCAACGCTTTTCTCCAATCCACATAGTACAAGTCACAAGTCTGATTCTCCTATATTTGCTGCAGTGAAAAAAAATGTCAGAATAATCCAGAAAGTTCAGGGTGTTAGTAGCATATGGATATACGGATACCTTCAGAATGTCACAGCTCTCCATCACTAGTGATTTTTTTTAAAAACCAGTAACACTGTTCTTTAGAGATTCTGAGACATGAATGTGGCTCCCTCTGCAGTATGGGGATGGGGAATAAAATCTACAATAGTCACCCTTCTTTTATTTTTGATTATTTTATTTAAAATTTTCAAATGTATTAGTATCCAAATACAGAAAAAGTCAATCAAATATTCAAATTAATTATACATGCTACAAACTATACTCCTCTCCCCCAAATAATAATCCCCAAAATGAGAAAGAAAAAAAGATAGATACAAAGATAAAGAATAATAAGAAAAAAGAAAAAAAAACAAAACAAATTATCATGATCATTTACACAACTTTGCCTTCAATATCATCCTTTGTTTATCCAATGAGTTAGGAAGATTTTGAGAGGTTCAGGGAAAAGTTCTCTATAAATTCATACCCAGTTTATGTAAATATCAATGCCAAATTTTCAGAAAAACATCATATTTATTCCTTAAAGTATATGTGATTTTCTAAAGAGGTATACAACTATGTATTTCCACATGCTGCCTTTCAATTCCGAAATAAGAATCTGATTTTCATGTCACTGCTATACATTTTCTTGCAACCATTAATGGAATTTTCACAAATTCCTTTTGGAAAAATTCAAATGCAATATTGATCTTATCACCAAAAGATTGTCCAATAAAGAAAGCAATAGATCTTGCGGAAATTTAACTCTTGTAATTTGTTCCAAAAACTTTCCAAATTCTATCTAAAATAGCCTCAGTTTTGAACATGACCATTTAACAGGCAAAAAGGTGCAGACCAAACCAATTCTGCTAATGGCTCTATTGCTAAGCTGGAGATAATGGACATCCTTGTCTACTAGACCAAGTTAATTGAAAAGAAGTCACCTTTCTTGATAGTATACATTAAAGTACATTTAGAAAATAATGAACACAAAAATTGGTAAATAATAAATATTCATAGTTGCCATTGTGCAAGAAAAAGGTAGTGTGGCAGCGCACTCGCTCAGGGTGAACCGGCCCCATTTGTAATGCCACGTGGCGGGGCAGCCCTGGGAAGATGACGCCATCGAGGGTTTCTTCCTCACTCAAACTTCCCATGTGGCGCGTGCCCCAGGCAGCGATTGTAACATCATCACGCACGTGGTGACTGAACCAATGCTGCCTTTAAAGGGGCATGCTCCAAATTCAAATAATACAGTCGTTAACAACCCACAGCATGGTGGCTGTGCTTCTTACACTGCTCACCCACCACATTGGTGACCCTGATGAGCCCAGACATTTTTCTTGACTCTGAACCATGGATTTGGCAGAGGTTAACGCCTTCTCGATCAAGCTTCCCTCCTTCTGGACCTACCACCCGAGGACATGGTTCAGGCAAGCGGAAGCACATTTTCAGCTTTGAAACATCTCCGCAGATGCCACGATGTTTTACCACATTGTGAGTGCGCTGGACCAAGATATGGCAGCGAGGGTGGACGACCTCATCCACCAACCCCTAGCTGTGGGCAAGTACACTGCCCTCAAAGACCTGCTACTGGGGACATTTGGGCTCAGCCCCCAGCAACGGGCTTCCAGGCTCCTGCATCTGGACAGGCTTGGAGATTGCAGTCCCTCAGTGCTGTTGGACGAAATGGTGGCCCTGGCAGAAGACCACAAGCCCTGTTTTCTCTTCTGCCAAATTTTCCTCAAGCAGATGGCGGAGGACATCCAGCTGCTCCACACCAATGAGGATTTCTTGGACCCACGCAAAGCTGTGGCCTGGGCGGATGCCCTCTGGCTAACAAAGAGGGAGCACGAGGCAGCTCTCAACCAGGTAGCACGACTGGGAATCAACCGACCGCAAGTCGCCCCCAAGACCAAGCCAGAGGAGAAACAGGCGACCAGGTGTTTCTACCATCAGCGCTGGGGAGCACAAACCCGTAAGTGCTGACAACCCTGTGGGTTTCAGGGAAATGACCAAGCCAGCCGCTGTTGATAGCTGTGATGGCTGGCCACATGAACAGCCTCCTTCATGTTATGGACAAATCCACCAGCCACCGCTTCCTGGTGGCCACAGTTGAGCATCCTACCCCCCACAGCCTAAGAGACTCGCACCCGATCTTGCGGTCCAACCCTGTGGGCAGCCAACAGCTCCACCATCAAGTCCTATGGCACCCACAGAGCACAGATCCAGATTGACAAGGAAATATTTCAACTGGAGGTTCATGCTAGCCTCGGTGGGCACCGCACTGTTGGGGGCCGACTTCCTGAGGGCTAGTCGACATGAAGGGCAAGAGGCTGGTCAATGCTCGCACATTCCACTCCATATGATTGGACACGGCAGACGCTTGCAAGCCGGAAATCGCTGCTGTAGCCACCGCCAAGGACGAGTTCTCCGACATCCTCCATGTTCCTCGCCATCTTGGAGCCATACTTCGACACCGCCCTGTAAGGCCCCCCACTGCATGCTAGGCCCAGACGGCTGCCGCCCGAAAAGCTTTAGCAGCCGAAGGAGGAGTTTTCCAGGCTACGGGAGCTGGGAATCATCTGATGTTCGGACAGTGCCTGGGTATCACCGCTCCATGTGGTGCCAAAATCGTCTGGGGGCTGGAGGCCCTGCGGGGACTACTGTCAGTTAAATGATGCAACCACTCCTGACAGGTACCTGGTTCCCCACATACAGGACTTCTCCTCCAACTTCCATGGCACAAGGGCTTTCTCCAAAATGAACCTTGTGCGGGATACCATCAGATCCCTGTGCACCCAGCCGACATGGGTAAGACAGCCATTATCACCTACTACGGCCTTTTTGAGTTCCTCCGCATGCCGTTTGGCTTAAAGAATGTGGCCCAGACATTCCAGCACCTCATGGATGCAGTGGGAAAGGACTTCGACTTTGTGTTCATCTACCTGGACAATATACTGATTGCCAGTCACAACCACGAGGAGCACAAAGCCCACATCTGCACCATTTGCCCGGCTGCCAGATTTCAGCCTTATGGTCAATGCGGCCAAATGCCAGTTCAGCAAGGAGTCCCTCCAGTTGCTGGGGCATACCATTTCAGTGGCTGGAGCTGCCTCGGCCCCCCCGTAGAAGGTGGCGACCGTCCAATGTTTCACCAAACCCTCTACCCTGAAAGGCCTGCATGAGTTCGTGGGGATGGTGAACTTTTACCATTGTTTCATCCCTGGGGCCGCCTGTACCATTTGCCCATTGTTCGCGCTGATGGCCACCAAAGAAAAAACATTATCCTAGCCTGAAGAAGCGGACAAGGTGTACGTGGCACTGGCGATGGCCAAGGACCCGTGGACCACCAGACAACAGTGCCACCTCTTGTACGTGTCGGAATTCACTACTGACATCCAGCAGGCAAGGACAATGTGGTGGACAATGTGGCGCCCAGCCATCAACTTGCTCGCCCCTGGGTTGGACTACGTACAATTAGCCCAGGCCCAGCGAACCGAAGCATCAGAGAAGCAAGCCCTGTGGATTGCTATCTCAGGCCCTGAACTCATGGACATCCATGTACCCAACAGCCTGGACATGCTGCTCTGTGACATTTCAACAGGTATACCGCATCCGGTAGTCCCACCGGACTGGAGAGCGAGACTCTTCAGACTGGTACATGACCTCACTGACCGTACAGATGGTTGCAGAGCAGTTCGTGTGGCATGGGCTTAAGAAAGAGCTGGTGGAGCTGGCAAGGAACTGCACCAGGTGCCAGACCTCCAAGGTCCACTGGCACATAGGCTTCTATTCAGGACTTTGAATCGGCAGTTCGCAGGTTTCAGCACATCCACGTAGATGTCGTTGGCCCCTTGCCGGTGTCCAGGGAGATGTCTTACCTACTCATGGTAGTGGACCGCGCCACAAGATTGCCCGAGGCTATCCCCATCAAGGAAGCCTCTGCGGAGTCATACACCAGGACACCGGTTCGGGGTTCCGGTGCACATTACCAGCGATAGGGGTGCCCAGTTCACAACTGCTTTGTGGACCCAAATGGCGAAACTCCTGGGGGTCAAGTCTACCACACCACTGCCTACCAGCTGCAGTCCAAAGGTTTGGTGGAGAGGTTCCTCTGGCACTTTAAGTTCTCACTCATGGCCAGACTCACCAGCCCAGACTGGGCAGACGAACTACCCTGGGTCCTCCTCAGGATCAGGGCGGCATCCAAGGAGGACCTGCAAGTCTCAGCAGCAGAAATGGTATACGACACACCACTCTCCCTGCCCGGTGAGCTCTTCAGCCCAGAACACGACACCCCGCCTGGGAACGTGAACCTGCTGGCGGACCTCTGCAAGAGACTGGCCTCCCTGGCCCCCCCACCCCCAGTGCGCCACGGCGCTCGGCTGATCCACCTCCCCAAGGAACTTGACTCTTCCCAAATCGTGTTCGTTCGGAGAGGACCACAGGCACCACTGCTAAGCTTAGGGACTGTACTCGCTAGAATTTAGAAATTTTATAGACACAAAATTATGAAAAACATGGATAGGATAGAGGTAGGCAAGTTGTTTCCATTGGTGGGGGGAGACTAGAACTAGGGGACATAGCCTCAAGATCCTGGGTAGTAGATTGAGGACGGAGATAAGGAGGAACTGCCTTTCTCAGAGGGTGGTGAATCTGTGGAATTCACTGCAATTTAAACGACCTCAGTAAATAGATTTAAGAAAAGGTTGGATAGGCTGGATATTAAATAATGATGAGGTGGAATACATGAATAAATCTGAACTTTGAAATTGAGAGTCCAATGGCCTGGACCCAAGATAACCTCTCTCTCAATGTCAGCAAGGAAAAGCTGATCATAGACTCCAGGAGAAGGGGTAGATCCCATACTCCTGTCCACATCTGGTTCAGATTTATTGTCAGAGTGCATACATAACATCACATGCAACCTTGAGATTCTTATTCCTGGGGGCGAGGTAGAATTACCACTTATTGGTCGTGCAAGAAAACTGCACTCAACGTACACATGAAAATAAATAAAGAAATGTAAACAAACTGTGCAATGCAGGGAGAGAGAAAAAAAATAGCACTAAGGTGGAGAGAGTAAGTAGCTTAAAGTTCCTGGGGGAGTAAACATTTGTAATGTGCCGACCATAGACCAACCATGTTGACACCACAGACAAGGAAACAAAACACCCACGCCACCACTTCCTTAAAAGACTAAAGAAGTTCAGTGTGTCCCCCTTGCCCCTCAACAGTTTCTACAGGTGCACCATTGGAAACATATTTGCCGGATGCATCACACCATGGTTCGGGAGCTGCTCTGCCTAAGGGCTGAAGAAGCTGCAAAAGATGGTGAATACAGCTCAGAATGTCACACGCCCTTCATCCCTTCCTCTCATCTCCACCTCTCAATACCTAGGCAAGAAGCAAACATATTGAAGGACCTGTTCCATTCTGGACACACTCTCCTCTCATTGGTCCCATCGGGGGAAAGGTTGAAAAGTGTGAAATTGAACACTATCAGGCTAAAAGACAATTTCTTCTCACCAGGCTCCTGAATGTACTACACATCAGTGCTTTCTTATTGCCTTTGGCCTTTACAAACTGATCTTTTCACCATAATGCTAAAATCTGCAATTATGATTTTGCCTTTCTACTTTGTATGCTTGTATGTAGGTTAGAGATAATAGGCTGGACTGCTCATGGAAGAACCCTTCTCACTGTTGTAGGTATAATGTGACCATGAACTTGAACAGGCTCAAGAGGCTGAATGGGTGACTCCTGTTCCTATTCCTTATGGTTTTAAGCAATCATCCACAGACCGAACCAAGTATGGATGGGTCGTTACCCTCTTTGAAAAATATTCATGAACCAAATTGGATTTTATGACAATTTCATGCTTTCATAGATATTAAGACAGGACATTTTTTTAATTCCAGATTTAATTAATTGCTTGATTTTTTTTTTTAATTCCCTAGATGCTGTGGTGGACAGAACTCTGGACTGATGGTCTGGACACCTTGCTGTTAGTCCATTTATTTAACCATCACACCACCTTTTAACCTGGCATGTACCATCATGTTTATGCATCTGTTTGAAACAAATTTACTTTCTGCACATAATGTTTAATTGTGGGGAATGTTAGATCGCTTTTTCCCGGGGGGGGGGGGGGAGTTGGACACCAGTTGGACACCATCTCAACCACCAATTCCCCAAATTCCTCTAATTCTTGAGGCATCTAATTTTCTAAATGCCCTTGATTCAACAGTGCAATGAAGAGACTGTTCCTCGACCCAAAACTCTGTTTTTATCTTTACTGAAATTTCTGATCTGATTAATGCTTCCAATGCCTTTTCTTTTAGATCTTCAGCATCTCCGGTTTTCTGTCTTTCTGCTCATTTGTTCACCCTTTTAAGATCCACAGGCAGAATTGTCCCTGTCAACCCATTGTTTCAACCTGTTCTTGTCCTAACTCTTTTCTTCTTCATTAGACTTTATTTTTTCTACCCTTCTTCCAATCTCTTCCCAAATATATCCATAGCACCCCTGACAACATCTGCCACTTTACCAACTCATCCTGGTAAAGGTCTGGCACATGGAGTACAATGTTAGTAAATGTCAGGTCATCCATTTTGATAGGAAAAATAGAAGAGCAAATTATTATTTAAATGATTAAAAACTGCAGCATACTGTAGTACAGAAGGACTTGGGAGTACTTCTCTGACTGGAGGTTAGGTGTGACATTTTCTATTTCTGTCCTATTCAGATCCATGCTGTCACTGCCTTGAAGATCTTTCAAAAGGGTAACAATATGCACAGTGCTGTTTATGGACTTCTGTAGGCCTTTCCCAAGATCCTACATGGGGAAACTGGCAAAAATGTAAGAGCTCATTGAATTCAATGCAAGGTTGGCAATTTAGATCCATATGTTTTATATCTATATCTATCTATCTATATGGATAAATAGAGATAGATAGAGATAGATAGAGATAGATAGAGATAGATAGAGATAGATAGAGATAGATAGATAGAGATAGATAGATAGAGATAGATAGATAGAGATAGATAGATAGAGATAGATAGAGATAGATAGATAGAGATAGATAGAGATAGATAGATAGAGATAGATAGAGATAGATAGAGATAGATAGAGATAGATAGATAGATATAGATATCCAATCCATGGATTGGAAAACAAGTCTTATGAGGCAAGGTTAGTAGAACTAGGATTTTTCTCTTTGGAGCACAGAAGGATGAGTGGAGACTCGATAGAACGCTACAAGATAATCCACATTTAATAAAGAAATTGGTCAGTATGAAGCTACATTCAATGGGCCTCTATCTTTCTTTGGAATCACCGTAATTATCGCACTTGAACAAGATTCTGGTAATGACTGATCTTCAGTTATTTGTTACAACACGTCCATAAATATAGAAGATAAGTATTCATAAAACACTTTATAAAATTCCATTGAAGATCTGTCATCATCTGGCGACTTTCCATTTGGCATCTCTTGTATAGCTTCTTTAATCTCAAAATCCATAAACGAAGCTTCCAATTCCTTTACCTCTTCCTCACCCAAAACTGGTAAATTTAACTTAGATAAGAAGCATTCAATAGAACCATCATCCAGATTTCCCTCAGAAGTATACAATTTCTGATAAAATGAATAAAATTGGTCATTGATTTCCTGAGGTTTATAGGTAACTATTGAATTCTTTTTAACAGCATTAATAGTTCTCAATACTTGTTCCATTTTTAATTGCCAAGCTAATACCTTATGAGCCCTCTCACCCAACTCATAATAACATTGTTTAGATCTTTGAATTAATCGCTCATACCGATATGTTTGTAAAGTATTGTAACATAATTTTAACTTAGTTAATGCTGCTTTCTTATCTTCTGTAACCTTCTTCTGAAATTCCTTTTCCAACTCAGTAATTTGTTTCTCCAACGCCAAACATTCCGCCAGATACTGTTTTTTCACTTTTGTGGAATAACTAATAATTTGACCATGCAAATATGCTTTTAAAGCATCCCACTATAATAGTGGCTAAGGTATTGGCAAATAGACTTGCTAAATATTTACCTCAGTTGGCACATACAGATCAAACAGGTTTTATTAAGAATAGATGTGCGTCTGACAATATTCTTAGATTGATAACGTTGATCAATGCATCGAGACAGCATCCCAACCAACCAATGGTGGTTGCGCTTGATGCGGAAAAAGCATTTGATAGGGTTGAATGGAATTTTTTATTTAAGGTGCTGGAGAAGTTTAATTTTGGCCCTCTTTTTACTGGTTTGGTTAAGTCATTGTATAAAAACCTGATTGCTAGGTGGTGATGAATGGCCAAACTTCTTTGCCATTAAATTATTGTGATCAACTCATCAACATTGCCATTGTCACCAGCCTTATTTGCATTGGTTATTGAACCATTCATTAGCTCAGGCAATTCGACAGAATTACAAGGCTAAAGAGATGAGAATTGCAGGTGATGAATATAAGATTAATTTATTTGCTGATGATGTATTGATTTATTTGACATATCCAGAACATTCTTTGAAATATTTACAAGAATGTTTACTTCAATTTGGGGAGTTATCTGTGTATAAAGTGAATTGGGATAAAAGTGAAATAATGCCAATTTTGGAAGGGGATTATGAAGAGTGTAAAATATTATAAAATTAAGATGGTCTGATAAAATTAAATATTTAGGGGTAACTGTGAATGCAAATTATCAATCTTTATATGTTAAATTATGTACCTTTATTGAAAAAGATTCAAATGGATTTGATTAAATGGAAGTATCTTCCATTAACATTAACAGGTCATGTAAATTGATTTAAAATGAATATTTTTCCTCGTATTCAATACTTATTTCAGTCAATTCCATGTTTACTTTCAAAGGGTTTTTTTCAGGATTTGAATAAGGTGGTGAGGAAATTTTTATGGAAGGGAAAATCCTTTTTTACAGAAATTGACATGGATATATGCATTAGCTGGACTTCAGTTGCCTCATTTTCAAAATTATTATGAAGCTGCAGAGTTGAAGTTTGTTAGTAGCATGATGGATATTAATCAGCCTCCTAGTTGGGCCAAGGTGGAGTTAGCCTGTATTTCTAAATTTGAAGTTCATCAGTTTATACATAAGTGGAATTTGAATTTATTGCAGGGATATGATATGCCAGTATTAAAACATTTGTTAAAGATATGGATTAAAATAAATGATGTTATAGGAACAAAGGGTAAATTATCAATCCAAACTCCATTATATCAAAATCAGCTTATTCCTTTTTCAATGTTTAATAGGCATTTAACGATATGGTATTCTTGGGGTATAAAAGTGATTCAGGATTGTTTTGAAGAGGGACAGTTTCTTTCTTTTAATCAACTGAGGGAGAAATTTGGTATACCAGTAAATTCTTTATTTGTGTATTACCAACTTAGAGCTTTGATAAAGAATAATTATGGTAAAGAGATGAGTTTACCTGAATTAACAAAATTTGAATCTTTGATTTCCTTTATACCAAAGAGAGGTTTTATTTCAGATATGTATCGATTGTTACAGGAAACTATGGATAAATTGAATTTGGAGAAATCTAGAAATAAATGGGAAAGTGATTTAACTTATGTTATACCTCAAGAGGATTGGGAGGTTATGTGTCATTAAGGGGTAACTAAATTGTCTAATGTAAGATATGGTTTGATTTATTATAATTTTTTGCATCAGTTATATTTGACTCCTGAGAAATTGAAAAAATACGGATTTAGTAATTTCGATCTTTGTTTTAGATGTGGGTTAAGTACTGGAACTTTTTTGCATGTAGTTTGGTCCTGTGATAGGGTACAACCATTTTGGGAAAAAGTTAGGCTGGTTTTGGAGAAATTATTTAAATTTAAATTACCATTAGATCCAGAGATTTTTTTGTTGGGTTATATGGTTTCTTTGACTGGTTTGGGGTTGGATAAGTTTCAATAGCATTTGTATGTTGGTGTTATCTGTGGCACGAAAATGTGTAGCAATTACTTGGAAAGAGAATGTAGAGATTAATATAGCACATTGGCATAATGAATTGAGATTTTGTATTTATATGGAGAAAATAACATAATTTACATGATAATTACTCTTTTTTTTGTTAAAATTTGGTCATCTTTTTTAGAATATATGGATTTGGAAATATTTTAAAATATTGTATATGTTTTATGTTTTTTTTTCATTCCCCTTAAGGGGGCTGTCTGGGGGGAGGGAGGGGGGTTTACTATATTGTATTGTATAAAACTTTTCTTTTATTGCTATTGATTTTATGTTGTTTTTAAATTAAGTTTTTAAAAAAAAGAAGTCTACAAGATTATGAGAGGCATAGATTGGTGGTCAGCCAGCATCTGTTTCCCAGGGAAGGAATAGCAAACACCAGAGGAAATATGTACAAATTGAAAGGAGGGAAGTTTAGGGGAGATATCAGGAGTAAGTTTTTTTTTTCTGCAGAGTTGTGGATGCCTGGAGTGCCTTGCTAGGGATGGTGGTGGGGGCTGAAACAATAGGGGCATTTAAGAGACCCTTAGACAGGCACATGGATGAAAGAAAAATAGTAGGTTACAGGGTAGGGTAGCTTTAGTACTTTTTTTAGGAAGGAATATATGGGTTGGCACAACATCAAGGGTGGAAAGGTCTGTACTGTGCTGTTGTTCTATAATTGATTTAGTAATAGGAAGGAGAGGGTGATGGTGCAAAACTGATTTTTATTTGAAAGCTTGCGACCAGCTGAGTTACAGGAATCATTTGTGGGATCTTTTATTATTTGTTATATGCTTAAGAGATTTGGATATGAATTAAAGAGAATTATTAGTACATTTACAGAAAATGCAAATCATGTTGTTGTTCCCAGTGAGGAAGAAACTGGTCTGCATTTGTTTTCTCTGGAGAGAAGGAGATTAAAGGGCAGGCCTGATAGACGTATACAAATTAAGAGGGGTGTAGATTATAGGAAACTTTGCCCCATTGAAGAGGAAACTTTACCCTATAAAAGTACAAGATGAATGTTGAGGATAGGATGCAAGAGATTTAAAGAAGAATCGAGATAACCACTTAAATCAGAGAAGGTTGTGCAGTGATGGCCAATAAATGGGATTATTTTGGATGGGTATTGGATAGTTGGCATGAAATCGTAGGATGAAGTGCCTGCTTCTGGGCAGTTCGTTGATAGAATTGGAGTGGCTGGAGTTGTTCCTCTTTGAATGAAGAAGCCTGAAAGAGCATTTGTTGGAAGCATATTAGATCATGATAGATTTATATCAAGTAAATAGAGGAAAGCTTGTTTTCCAAAAGCACTACTCTCTGAAATTTTGTTTGATTCTCCATTGTGATACTTAAAGTATCAAATGACTTACTGGATGTCATGCAAAACAAATATTTTCAATGAATCCCTCATGACAATAAACTATTTAATTAAATTCAAGTTCATGGACCAAAACATGGAAATCTATTTTTTTTTTCCAAAAGATGTCTGGAAATTGGAGGAATTTTTTTTCTTGAAGAATAATCCAGAATTACCTGCTTGTGCGGGTAATGAGAACAGAGGAACAAAAAGGCTGATAGAATTCCTGCGTGAGGAGATGGGAGAGGCTCGATAGACTGAATGGTCACCTGCATTGGCATGAACTTTTATCATCAACTGTACCTTCTTAATCAGAAGATTATGAGTTTGGTCCTTTTCTATTAAATGCATGAATTCTGAAGACCTTCCAGTGTGAAAATGAGGGTGTGTGGTGTAGTTGCGCACACTTTAAATTTTAGGACTGGCATGTGGGAACATGGACTATTGATTCAAATGTGTGTTTGTATCCAAACACAGCAGGTGAGAAACACGTGAAATAGGGATCTAGAATGGAAACTATTTTGTACAGTGGTAGTCCCAAAAGATTGTTATAAATTTTGTGTAGTTCACAAATGTTTGTAAGGGCAGGAAACTAGCTTTCAATACACATGTGAATTGTATGTGACTCCTGACCCACAGCAATAATTAGTTACTGAAAAATAAATTCTGAGACTGAATTCCATGAAGGAATGAAAACAGAAAAAATTCAGCCTCATCTGGTCTTGCAGTTATACATTGTGAAGGAGAGCAGGGGAACTGCCTGCAGTTTATTGGCCAGGTGTTTATCCTCAATCAATAATCACAGAGTAATTATTGATATTTTTTGTGCCCTGCAATGTCATTGACTAATATTTGAAGTTCAATGGTAAATACCTCAACCAGTTGCAAGAGTGTGGGTTCCAGCTCAGACCGACATAGAAATTCATTCGCCTTCCCTCTGAAGTTGTCCCTGTAGTGCTTTCTGTTATAAGGAACTCGCAGGTTCTCTGGAACTCCAATCTTATTTTCTAAAAGGCGAAATTGCAGGCTCTGAAATCCAGATGCAGGCACTAAATAATTTCTTCCCAAAAAAATTGACAATGAAGTTAGCATGTTAGATGTACAATTAAATGTAAAAAATACAGCAAACACTATATTCTACATTTTCTCCATCAAATATTAAAATAAGATGGTATGTGTCACATTTGTGGCCCGAAATGTGAAGTTAATAAAACATTAAACACAAGTTTTATCAGGTAAACTTCTCAGTGTCTTTTTATTTTCCCGTTTCCTTTGTTCTCCTGCTTGTGTTCTTATCTCTCTCTCTCATACCACGTGACTTCCGGTATATCTCATACATATTCATTATCATGACAGTATTGTTGACTCACAAAAGTAGCTATCAATCACTTTCGGAAACTCTGGAAAAGTGCAAGTTGTAAGATAAGCATTTTGAACCATCCATGACATACAATCAGACATAGATGTTGGGATAAAAAGAGTAATACATTTGTTTTGTTCAGTTCTCTGAAACATCTCTTGTTTCTAAGGAGGATTAAAGTGTCTTGGCAACATCTATCCCCATTTCCTGCACCTAATCCAATCTTGTAGCTTTTTTTAAACAAATCCAGCCTTTATTATACCTTTTTTTTCCAGTTTTCCCCATCATTTTCTCATGAGATATTGACTGCATAAATAACCTTTGCAAAAAATTGATATATATTATCCCTAATTGGCACCATCCCCACTATTCCTGTTTACAAGCCTATAGAAATATTAGCCTTCCCTTTTATGCTCTTTGTAGTTCTTTTTTCATGCTATGTCATATTCATCTTATTTTCCAGTTCGCTGTTCCTGACAGGTTATTATATTCAGCCTTGTTCTCACTAGAATTTTTCATCTGATATGCATCAGGTGAACAACTCTTCATCACCCTTGCTTGGGCTTGGTTCCTTTACCTTCCCCATTTCCTCCCCCCCCCCCCCCCCTTATAAAAGAACATAAATATTTACTTTTTAAAAAGTCACACATTATTTAGTTCAGAGTATGTAGCCAGATTCCTTATTATCTTTAGGAGGTCAAAGGTTTAGAGGGGATCTGAAGAAACACATTTTTACCCAGAGGAGGGTTAGAATTTGGAACATAGGACTGAGGGGTGGTAAAGGCACAGACCCTCACAAGCATTTAACAAATAACTGAGATGAACATTTGATTCACCAAGTCATGAAAGGGAAATCAGATTAATACAGTTCGGTACTCAATCGTCCATACAGAGTGTAGCGCGACTGAGAGCACTCAAGACCAGAGAGAGTACACACGCTTTTATTCATGGTCTTTGACTGAACTGGGGTTTTGACAGGGATCCAGGGTTTATAATAGCATATGTGGGGGCAGAGTCGGGGGAGGAGCCAGTCCTTAGAACATCACATCAGTAGTGAACTTCCAGTTCACTACACGGAGATGGTAGATCAAAAAGCCCATTTTTGTGCTTGTGTCACTCCAAGCCCCATGCCTCAAATGCCCTGCACGCTTCAGTTCAAACACCTTACATCACTTCTTCCACATTTAGTCCCTCAAGAATCATGACGTGTTCTGAAGTTCCCAAATGTTGCAGGAATTGCAAGCAAATCCTTTGAGTTTACTTTCCAATGAATCTCTATTCAGTTTTACAAATACCTATTTAATTGTTATTCTATTGTGTTCCTTATCCTCTTAGTTGAAACGATGCAATAATTGGTTACAGCAGGAGCTCCATCCCAAATTGACAAAATACTTAGTCCAAATTTGGATTCCGTAAAGAAGTCTATACTCCGCACTTTGCAATACTTTAGCTATAGATCATTGGTAAAATATTACATTGGCACTTGTTTTCACACTTTATTCAGTTTCCACACCTGTCTAATTTAAACTATTGCACTCAGATGCCACAGCATCCATCCTGTGCTGATACACTCTTGGTGGATTACTCAATTTAGAAGGAATATCATCATAATTATTGATTTAATCTTTTTTTTAATTTTGCTTCTCAGCCAATCTGCTCAAAGCAGTGTATGTGGTCAGGTTAATCAGGATCGGAAACCCCGCACATTTTCAGACTGGGATAATTTCTTCCCTACCTTGCTCTATTACTTTGAATGCACAACGCCCTTAGAGAATTTGAGCATGGCTCCGCTTTTAATTGTATATCTCATCCGAACACTGAGCCATATGGGGTTCTGGTGAGATTAAAGTAAAATTACCAGTACAGATTCCTGTAGAATCCCCCTGCAGAATTTTGGTCACACCAGCACAAAATTATGTATGTATGGATAAGTAGGGCAGGAAAACCCCATGGCTAAAAATCTGATTTCCATGCTGTTCATTTCTACTCATCATTTGCCTAAGGCTCTGCATGAACAGCAAACAATGACTTCCTTTCTTTTGCAGTTATACAACCTGCAGTATAACTACTGGATGAAGTGGCAAGTGAAATCATAACCTTATTGCCTGACTATTATGCTTATGCCCAATAGGCAGCTGATGAAGGCACGGGCCAAATGTTCCTCACTGTAGTCTCAAAGTTCCCAGTGAGCATTGCATTCATGATGCTTGGTTGTTCTCGAGGTAATAGGTCATAAAAACCTCCCCTCCATTAGCCCCATCTTTATCTCCAACATGAAAATATTTATTAAACAGATACCAATGTGTTGAACTTGCATGTGACTATACTTGTTTAAATTTATTCAGCGAAATGTTAAATGATAACAATTTTGTTTCCAAATTCAGGCACATCATATATTCATTTACCTTTGTGCTGCCCCAATGTGTATTTATGAATATGTACTACCTGAAATCAAAGAAATCCAGTGATGTCATTGTCTCCAGAACTGCAAAATGATCCACCAAGAGTTTAAATATTGTTGCAATTCGATTAATTCTTGAAACCACCTTCAACATATTTCTTTCATCTCTCACCTGGAAGACATTTTTCTCCAAGGATTATAATTCAATTTCATTTTTATTCAAGAAACAACAAAACTGAATATCCTCAAGGTAAAATTGGGATACCTAAACAATGATTATTGAAAAAAACAACAGAAATGTTTTGAATTTACTAAATGCCAAGAAACTCTTTCCAGCTTTACTTTTGATTTGGTCTTATTAGATTACGTGTTCTGTTTGTTTTTAATTGTTAGGAAAGAATAAGTGAAAACCAGTGCTTTTTCATAAGTGCCAATAGTTACAGTAGCAATTAACATTACAGAAATTATGAAAATAAATTCCTGCACTGAAATTCCACAATTACATTCATGGCATCAAAGTTTGCAGAGAAACACATTCATTCCATGTGTGGACCTGCCTAGTGTTCCTTGAGCAAGCTTGAAATTTTTGTGTATGCTTAAGGACAGAAACCCCAATCCTAGTGGAATGGTTTAGGGATCAGTACTGGGTCCACTGCTGTTTGTCATATATATTAATGATCTAGATGATAGGGTGGAAATGTACAACAGAGCGACCTCCCTGCAACAGATTAATACAACAGTGCGAGCTCCCTGAAACAGATTAATCAATATCTTCTTGTGTCTTAAAATTGAAAAATGTAATAAAAGGAAGAGTACTGACCCTCTATGTAGCAAATGTGCAAATACATAAACACAGTTTTGGGCTTAAGCCCTTCATCTAAGTATGAGTGAATGCCGGCAGGCATCTGAACAAAAGATAGAGGGGGGAGGGGAGAAGCAAAGGCAGGAAATGAGAGGTGGAGAAGAAGGGGAGGAGAGATGGTAGGGTGTGTAAGGGGGAAGGGGGGAGAACTGGAAAGACAGAAAGGGGAAGGGAAGGAAAAGGTGATGTCCATGTCCATGCGACTCCCCCTTCAAAACAAGCGACGTATCACTCTCACCAGTGTCTATGCTCCAACCCTTCAGGCGGAACCAGCAGAAAAGGACAAGTTCTACACTGATCTGCGCAACCTCATCCAATGCATCCCTACAGCTAACAAGGTTGTCATCCTTGGCGAATTCAACGCTCGCGTCGGCAGAGACTCAGAAACCTGTCCAGGAATCCTTGGCAAGCATGATGTCGGCAAGTGAAATGACAATGGGCGCCTCCTGTTGGAACTCTGCGCAGAACAGCGGCTTGTCATTACTAACACCCTTTTCCAGCAGAGAGACAGCCTGAAGACTACCTGGATGCATCCCCGATCCAAACACTGGCATCTTCTGGACTACGTTCTGGTGCGAGGAAGAGACAAACGAGATGTGCTCCACACCAGGGTCATGCCCAGTGCGGAATGCCACACTGACCACCGGCTTGTTTGCTGCAAGCACAACCTTCAATTCAAGCCAAAGTTCAAGAACAGTGGAGCCCCCAGAAAGAGGTTCAATGTTGGAAACTTGCAGTCAGACGTAGTGAGAGGAAACTTCCAGGCAAACCTCCAAGTAAAGCTCGAGGATGCAAACTGCCTCACGGACACGTCTCCTGAAACCCTCTGGGATCAGCTGAAAACAGCCATACTGCAATCCACTGAAGAGGTACTGGGCTTCTCTTCCAGGAAAAAATAAGGACTGGTTTGACGAAAACAACCAGGAAATCCAGGAGCTGCTGGCAAAGAAGTGATCTGCCCACCAGGCTCACCTTGCAAAGCCTTCCTGGACAGAGAAAAAATTAGCCTTCCGTCTCGCATGCAGCCACCTTCAGCGCAAACTCCAGGAGATCCAAAATGAGTGGTGGACTAGCCTCGCCAAACGAACCCAGCTTAGCGCCGACATTGGCGACTTCAGGGGTTCTTATGAGACACTAAAGGCAGTGTACAGCCCCTCACCCCAAGTCCAAAGCCCTCTGCGCAGCTCAGATGGTGAAGTCCTCCTCAGCGACAAAATCTCCATCCTCAATCAATGGCCAGAACACATCCAATCCCTTTTCAGTGCCAACCACTCAGTCCAAGAATCCGCCCTGCTCCAGCTCCCTCAACAACCCTTGAGGATAGAGCTGGATGAGGTCCTTACCCGGGAAGAGACATATAAGGCAATTGAACAACTGAAAAGTGGTAAAGCAGCAGGTATGGATGGAATCCGCCCCAGAGGTCTGGAAGGCTGGCGGCAAAGCTCTGCATACCAAACTGCATGAGTTTTTCGTGCTCCGCTGGGACCAAGGAAAGCTCCCTCAGGACCTTCGTGATGCCATCATCATCACCCTGTACAAAAACAAAGATGAGAAATCAGACTGCTCAAACTACAGCAGAATCACGCTGCTCTCCATTGCAGGCAAAATCTTTGCTAGGATTCTCCTTAATAGACTAATATCTAGTGTCGCCGAAAATGTCCTCCCAGAATCACAGTGTGGCTTTTGCGCAAAGAGAGGAACTACTGACATGGTCTTTGCCCTCAGACAGCTCCAAGAAAAGTGCAGAGAACAAAACAAAGGACTCTACATCACTTTTGTTGACCTTACCAAAGCCTTTGACACCGTGAGCAGGAAAGGGTTTTGGCAAATACTAGAGCACCTCGGATGCCCCCCCAAGTTCCTCAACATGGTTATCCAACTGCACGAAAACCAACAAGGTCGGGTCAGATGCAGCAATGAGCTCTCTGAACCCTTCTCCATTTACAACGGCGTGAAGCAAGGCTGCGTCCTCACACCAACCCTCTTTACTATCTTCTTCAGCATGATGCTGAAAAAAGCCAATAAAGACCTCAACAATGAAGACGGTGTTTACATCCGGTACCGCACAGATGGCAGTCTCTTCAATCTAAGGCGCCTGCAAGATCACACCAAGACACAAGAGCAACTTGTCCGTGAACTACTCTTTGCAGACAATGCCACTTTAGTTGCCCATTCAGAGCCAGCTCTCCAGCGCATGACATCCTGTTTTGCGGAAACTGCCAAAATGCTTGGTCTGGAAGTCAGCCTGAAGAAAACTGAGGTCCTCCATCAGCCAGCTCCCCACCATGACCACCAGCCCCCCCACATCTCCATCAGGCACACAAAACTCAAAACGGTCAACCAGTTTACCTACCTCGGCTGCACCATTTTGTCTGATGCAAGGATAGACAAAGAGATAGACAACAGACTCACCAAGGCAAATAGCGCCTTTGGAAGACTACACAAAAGAGTCTGGAAAAACAACCACCTGAAGAAACACACAAAGATCAGCGTGTACAGAGCCATTGTCATACCCACACTCCTGTTCAGCTCCGAATCATGGGTCCTCTACAGGCATCAACTACGGCTCCTAGAACGCTTCCATCAGCGCTGTCTCCGCTCCATCCTCAACATTCATTGGAGTGACTTCATCACCAACATCGAAGTACTCGAGCTGGCAGAGTCCGCAAGCATCGAATCCATGCTGCTGAAGACTCAACTGCGCTGGGTGGGTCACGTCTCCAGAATGGAGGACCATCGCCTTCCCAAGATCATGTTCTATGGTGAGCTCTCCACTGGCCACTGAGACAGAGGTGCACCAAAGAAGAGGTACAAGGACTGCTTAAAGAAATCTCTTGGTGCCTGCCACATTGACCACCGCCAGTGGGCTGATATCGCCTCCAACCGTGCATCATGGTGCCTCACAGTTCGGCGGGCAAGAACCTCCTTTGAAGAAGACCGCAGAGCCCACCTCACTGACAAAAGACAAAGGAGGAAAAGCCCAACATCCAACCCCAACCAACCAATTTTCCCTTGCAACCGCTGCAACCGTGCCTGCCTGTCCCGCATCGGACTTGTCAGTCACCAACGAGCCTGCAGCAGACGTGGACATACCCCTCCATAAATCTTCGTCCGCGAAGCCAAGCCAAAGAAAGAAAAAAAGAAGAGAGTGCTCAGAAGGAAGATAAGGTGTTGTTTCTCCAATCTTCAGGTGGTCAGGGTAGGATGGTGCAAAAGGCCATGGACAGACATGAGTCTGGGAATGTGACTCAGAATTGAAATGGTCAGCTAATGGGAAGTCACTGTGGTTGCGGATGGAGAGGAGGTGCTCAAAAAGCGATCTCCCAATCTGCAACCAGACTCTCTGTTGTAGAGAACGCCACAAAGGGAGCACCAGATCCAGTAAATAAATCCTGCAGATACACAAGTGAAGTGTTGCTTCACTTAAAAGGCCTTTTTGGGGCCCTGGTCCATGGTGAGGGAGGAGGTATGGGTGCAAGTGTTGCACCTCCTAGGGAAGGTGCCAGGAAGGGGGGAAGGGAATAGGTAGGGAGGGATGAATGCATGGGGGAATCACGAAGGCCAAGAGGGGAGGAGAAGGAAAAATGTCTGGTGGTGGGATCCTATAGTAAGTGATGGAAATTCTGGTGGATAATGTGTTGGATGCGGAGGCTGGTAGGGTTGTATGTGAGGATGAGGGGGAGGGTTGCTTCACTTGGTGGCGTGTGACTAGTGGACTGCTACAAGGGTTGGTGTTGGATCCACTGATGTATGTTACCTATATTGATGATTAGATGGCAATGTTGTTAACATAACTATTGAATTTGGAGATGACACCATAGGGTCAGGATTAGTGAGGAAGGATATCCAAATTTACACGAACATCTAGATCAGATGGAAAACTGAATCATGGAATTTAACTCTGACAGGTGTGAGGCATTGCATTTTGGTAACCCATACCAGAGTAGGCTGGCATAATAAGTGATTGAGCCCTAGTAAGTGTTGTAGAAGGGACAGGTCAAGGAGTATAGATGCTTCATTTTCCAAAATTATCAACACAGATGGACAGGATAGTGAAGAAGACATTTGGGATGGTTGCCTTCATAGAATCTGGAAAACTTCAGCACAGAAACAGGTTATTTGGCCCATCTAGCCCATGCTGAGCTATTTTTCTACCTAGTCCCATCAACCTGCACACAAACCCTTGCCCTCCATTCCCCAATCCAAATTTCTCTTAAATATTGTAATTGAACATGTAACCACTTCTTCCAATAGTAGCTTGTTCCACACTCTTACCACCCTCTGAGTGAAGAAGCTACCCCTAATGTTTCCCTTAAACATTTCATCTTTCTCCCAAAATCCATGTCCTCTAGTTTTTGTCTCATCTAACCTCCATGGAGAAAATCCTGTTTGCATTTACTCAATCTATATCCCTCATAATTCTGTATACCTGTATTAATTAAAGCCCCTTTCATTCTCTGATGGTCCAAGAAATAAAATCCTAACCTATTCAACATTTCCATATAAATTAGCTCAAGTTGTGGCAACATTCTTAAAAATTTTCTCTGCCCTCTTTCAATTTTATTGATATCTTTTCTGTAGGGGGGTGACCAAAACTGCACATACTGCTCCAAATTTGGCTTCACCAATGACTTGTAGAGTTTTAACATGATATCTCAACTCCTGTATTCAATACTTTGATTTATGAAGGCCAATGTGCCAAGAGCTCTCTTTATGATCCTATTTATCTGTGACACCACTTTCAAGGAATTATGTATCCATATTCCCAGATCCCTTTGTTCTATTGTACTCCTGAATGGCCTACCATTTACCATACAAGTCCTATCTGGTTTCATCCTCCCAAACTGCCACACCTCATACTTGTCTGCTAATTCAATCTGCTATTATGCAGTGTATTTTTCCAGCTGGTCCGGATCCCATTGCAAGCTTTGAAAACTTTCCTTGCTATCCACTACGGCCCCTGTCTTCATGTCATCTGAAAATTTGATAATCATTCAAATTGTTAATATAAATGACAAGCCTACCCAGCACTTGATCCTACAGGCACACCATTAGTCATAAACCTCCAGTCAGATACAATCATGTGTAACTACTCTCTGGCTTCACCCATAAACCCAATGACTTAATTCAATTTACCGCCACATCCTGGATTCCAAATGACTGAACCCTCTTAATCAATCTCACATTAGCCAACCATTTCAATTCTGAGCTTTTTAACATGTTGGCTACTTTTCTAAGGCATCAGGAGTTGAAGATGGGGCCATTGGAGGGGCCCAACCATCAGGAATTTTTTGCGGTCTTGGGTGGAGACATTCCTGTATGAAATGATGATGTACGCTTACTGGATGTTTTCAAAGGTGCACGCTTAGATTTTGGTCAAGGTCACATGCGGGACCTTGGTAAAAACCTCACTAAAGGTAGACAACATCCACTGCTTTCCCTTCATCAAATTTCCTGGTAACCTTCTCAAAAGGCTCTAGAAGATTGGCTTGCCATGACCTACCATGCACAAAATGATGTTGACCATGAAACTCACTTCCTGGTCCTCATCAACAGTGTTGAGGTGCAGGCAGCATAAAGTTCCTCAGGATAAAAACTTCCAGTGACTTGTCTTGGTCCAACCACATTGATGCCATGGCCAACAAAGTGCGCCAGTGCCTTTACTTTCTCTGTAGCCTGAGGAAATATGTCATGTCACCTACATCACTTACCGAATTCTAGACGTGCACCATTGAAAACATCCTGTTAGCATACATCATCATGTGATACAGGAACTGCTGCAACCAAGACTGCAAAAAACTGCAGATTGTTGGGAACATGAATCAAGACAGCAATCCCCTCCCCTCCGTTGCCCCATCTTCAACTCCTAACATCTTAGAAAAGCAGCAAACATATTAAAAAGCTCATTGCACACAAGAAATATCTTGACCATCCCCTGACCTCATCAGAAAGAAAATTCCACAGTCTAAGACCACACACAAACAGATTTAGCAGTCTAAGACCACACACCAGCAGATTCCGAAGTCTCTGACCACACCACCAGAAACTGCAGTCGAAGACCCCACACCACCTGATTCCACAGTATAAGAACACACACCACCTGATTCCACAGTATAAGAACACACACCACCAGATTCCACAGTCTAAAACCACACGCCACCAGATTTATCATTCTAAGACCGCACAACACCAGATTCTGCAGTCGAAAACCACACACCACCAGATTGCACAGTATAAACATATAACCATATACAGCACAGAACACGCCATTTTGACCCTACTAGTCCATGCCGGAACAAATCTCCACACTCCTGTTCCCACTGACCAGCACCTGGTCCATACCCCTCTAATCCTCTCCCCTCCATGTAATTATCCAGGCTTTCCTTAAATGTAAATAACATTCCTGCTTCAACCATCTCCGCCGGAACATTATTCCATATCCCAACCACCCTTTGCGTGAAGAAATTTTCCTTCATGTTCCCCTCATAATTTTCCCCATTCAATCTCAAACCATGGCCTCTGGTTTGAATACCCCCCACTCTTAAATGAAAAAGCCTATCCACGTTGACTCTCTCTGTCTCTTTTAAAATCTTGAAAACCTCCATCAAATCCCCCCTCAATCTTCTACACTCCAGAGAAAAAAGCCCCAGGCTGCTCAACCTTTCTCTAACTCAAACTCTGACATCCTGTCAACATTCTCGTGAACCTTCTCTGCACTCTCTATTTTGTTTATATCCTTCCTATAATTTGGTGACCAAAACTGCACACAGTATTCCAAATTTGGACTCAACAATGCTTTGTACAATTTCATCATAACATCCCAACTCTTGAATTCAATACTCCAATTTATGAAGGACAACATTCCAAATGCCTTCTTCACCACTCTATCTACCTGAGTATCAACTTTGAGGACACTATTTACCATAACTCCCAAATCCCTTTGTTGCTCTGCACACCTCAATTGTCTACCATTCAATGTATATGACCTTTTTTAGATTTGCCTTTCCAAAATGCAACAATTCACACTTATCCATATTAAATTCCATCAGCCATTTCTCAGCCCACTCCACTAGCTTTCCTATATCTCTTTTTAAGCGACGGTAATCATCCACAATACCACCAATCTTTGTATAATCCGCAAACTTACTTATCCAATTCACCACCGCTTCTTCCAGATCGTTAATATATATAACAAACAATAGTGGACCCAGGGCCAATCCCTGAGGAACTCCACTAGTCACCGGCCTCCAATTTGACAAACAATTTTCTACCACTACTCTCTGACACCTCCCATCCAACCACTGCTGAATCCATTTCACTACCTCCTTATTTATACCTAATGCCTCCACCTTTTTTCCTAACCTCCTGTGGGGAACTTTGTCAAAAGCTTTACTAAAGTCTAAATAGACAACATCCACAGCCTTCCCTTCATCAATCTTTTTTGTAACCCCCTCGAAAAACTCTATAAGGTTTGTTAAGCATGATCTACCCCTGACAAAACCATGCTGACTACTACCTATCAATCTTTGTTCATCAAAATATTTGTAAATGCCATCCCTCAGAACACTTTCCATCAACTTACCCAACAGACATCAGACTCTCAGGTCTACGACAACACACCACCAGATTTAACATTCTAAGACCACACAACACCAGATTCAGCAGGCAAAGACCACACCCCATCAGATTCCGCAGTCTAAGACCAAACGTCACCTGATTCAGCAGTCTAAGACCACACACCAGCAGATTCGGCAGTTTAAGAACCCACACCAGCAGATTCCACAGTCTAAGACCATACACCACCAGATTTATCATTCTAAGACCGCAAAACACCAGATTCTGCAGTCCAAGACAATGAAACAACATTGAGCAGTCGAAGACCACACACCACCAGATTTAACATTCTAAGACCACACAACACCAGATTCAGCAGGCAAAGACCACACACCAGCAGATTTCACAGTCTAAGACCACACCCCATCAGATTCCACAGTCTAAGACCAAACGTCACCTGATTCAGCAGTCTAAGACCACACACCAGCAGATTCGGCAGTTTAAGAACCCACACCAGCAGATTCCACAGTCTAAGACCACACACCACCAGATTACATAGTCTAAGACCACACACCACCAGATTACACAGTCTGACCACACACCACCAGATTACATAGTCTAAGACCACACACCACCAGATTACACAGTCTGACCACACACCACCAGATTACACAGTCTAAGACCACACACCACCAGATTACACAGTCTAAGACCACACACCACCAGATTACATAGTCTAAGACCACACACCACCAGATTACACAGTCTAAGACCACACAGCACCAGATTCATGCAGTTGAAGACCACACACCAGCAGATTATACAGTCTAAGACTACACATCACCAGATTCCACAGTCTAATACCACTCACCACCAGATTAAGATGTCGATCACCACACCCAGCAGATTTATCAGTCGAAGACCACACACCTCCAGATTCCACATTACAAGACCACACACCACCAGATACCACAATCTAATCCCACACATCACTTGATTCCGCAGTCTAAGGCCACACACCACCAGATTACACAGTCTGTGACCACATACTACCAAATTTAGCATTTAAAGACCACACACCAGCGGATTTAGCTGTCTAAGACAACACACCACCAGATTCTACATTATAAGACCACACACCACCAGATTCTGCAATGTTAGACCACACACCACCAGATTCCACAGTCTAAGACCACACACCACCAAATTACACAGTCTAAGAAAACACACCACCAGATTTATCTGTCTAAGACCACACACCACAGGATTTAGCAGTCTAAGGCCATACACCAAATGATTCCACAGTCTAAGATCACACACCTCCAGATTCAGCATTCCAAAATCACACACCACTAGATCCTGCAGTCTAAGACCTAACACCAAAAGATACAGCAGTTGAGGACCACACACCACCAGATTCCGAAGTCTAAGACCACACACCACCAGATTCACCAGTCGAAGACCACACAGCATTAGATTGCACACTCTATGACAACGCACCACCATATTTATCATTCTAAGACCACACATCATCAGATTCCGCAGTCTAAGAGCAAACATCGCCAGATTCAGCCGTCTAAGAACACACACCAGCAGATTCTGAAGTCTCTGAACACTCACCACCAGATTTTGCAGTCGAAGACCCCACACCACCAGATTCCACAATGTAAAACCACACACCACCAGATTCTGCTGTGTAAGTCAACACACCACCAGATTGAGTAGTCGAAGACCACACACCGGCAGATTCAGCAGTCGAAGACCAAACATCGCCAGATTCAGCCATCTAAGACCACACACCATCAGATTACACAAAGACAACATATCACCAGATTTAGCAGTCATGGATCACACAACACCAGAATCCACAGTCTAATACCACTCACCACCAGATTAAGCTGTTGAACACCACACCCAGCAGATTTATCAGTCTAAGACCACACACCACCAGATTTAGCCGTCTAAGACCACATACCACGAGATTTAGCAGTCTAAGGCCACACACCAAAAGATTCCACTGTCTAAGACCACACACCACCAGATTCTGCAATCTAAGACCACACGCCACCAGATTATGCAATCTAAGACCACATGCCACCAGATTTATCATTTTAAGACCGCACAACACCAGATTCCACAGTCTAAGAACACACACCACCAGATTTAGCAGTCTAAGGCCACACACCAAAAGATTTCACAGTCTAAGGCCACACGCCACCAGATCCTGCAGTCTAAGATCACACACCACTAGATCCTGCAGTCTAAGGCCACACACAACATACAGCCGTCGAGGACCACACACCACCAGATACTGCAATCTAAGACCATACACCACCAGATTTATCATTCTAAGACCGCAAAACACCAGATTCTGCAGTCCAAGACAATGAAACAACATTGAGCAGTCGAAGACCACACAACAGCAGATTTATCGGTTTAAGACCACACACCACCAGATTGAGCAGTCGAAGACCTCATACCATAAGATTACGCAGTCTAAGTCCACATACCACCAAATTCCACAGTCTAAGACCAAACACCACCAGATTTAGCAAAGTCCTCACACCACCTGATTTAGCAGTCTTAGACCACACACGACCAGATTCGACAGACTAAGACCACACACAACCAAATTCCGCAGTCTAAAACCACACAACACATGATTCCGCAGTCTTAAACCACACAACACAAGCTTCTGCAGACTAAGACCACATACCACAAGATTTAGCAGTCCAAGATGACACACGACCAGATTCCGCAGTCTAATAACACATGCACCCGATTTAGCAGTCATATCCCACACATCACTAGATACCGCAGTTGAAGACAACATATGACCAGATTCAGCCGTCAATAACCACACACCAGCAGATTTATCATTCTAAGACAACACACCAGCAGGTTCTGAAGTCTCTGACCGGACACCACCGGATTCCACAGTGGAAGACCACACACCACCAGCATCCGCAGTCTATGACCACATGCCACCAGATTCAGCAGTCAGAGACCACACACAACCAGACTTAGCAATCGAGGACCACACACCACCAGATTCCACAGTCAGAGAACACACAAATAGCTCTGCAGTCTAAGACCACACACAACCAGATTTATCAGTCTAAGACCATACACCACCAGATTCCACAGTTTAAGAACACACAAAACCAGATTAAACAGTTGAACACCACACACCAGCAAATTTATCAGTCTAAGCCCACTCACCAGTAGATTGCGCAGTCTAACTCCACATACCACCAGATTCCGCAGTTGAAGACCACACACCACCAGATTCCACAGTCTAAGACCACACACCACCAGATTCAGCTGTCTAAGACCTGAAGAATCCACAGTCTAAGATCACACACCACCAGATTCCGCCGTCTAAGACCACACACCACCAGATTCAGCTGTCTAAGACCTGAAGAATCCGCAGTCTAAGACCACACACCACCGGATTCCGCCGTCTAAGACCACACACCACCAGATTCAGCTGTCTAAGACCTGAACAATCCACAGTCTAAGACCACACACCACCGGATTCCACCGTCTAAGACCACATACCACCAGATTCAGCTGTCTTAGACCTGAAGAATCCACAGTCTAAGATCACACACCACCAGATTCCGCAGTATGAGATCACACACTACCACCAAATTCAAGGATAGTTTCTTTCCAACTGTCATTGCAATCTTGACAAACCCCAAAAGAAATTTATGTTCCTGCAGCTCCTTACCTACTGATCTCTCTATAACTTTGTTCTTTTGTACTGTGTCTGGTTCTATGTACGAGATGCCTACTAGTCCACTCACAAAACAACCTCCATGTCCAGATCTTGGTGCATATCTCAATAAACTTGAACGGTAGATAAAGTCATGAGAGGCATGGATAAAGTAAATGCTCACAGTCTGTTTCCCAGTGTAGATGGGTTTGGAACTAGTAGGAATGGATTTATTCCCTTTCATTTAAGGTGATAGATTTAAGAGGGACCTGAGGAACAACCTTTTCACTCATAAGGTAGTCCGCAATTGGAAGGAGCTGCCAGAGGGAGCTACAGCAGTGGCTACTAATTTAAAGTGTCATAAAATATTCGGACAGATTTATGAATAGGAAAGGTTAAGAAGGATATGGTCCAAATGAAGGCAAATAGGATTAGCCCAGAATGCCAACTTGATCAGCTTGAACAAGGTGGCCAGAAGGGCCTGTTTCATGATTTACAGGCCGAGGACTTTAGACTCTAAGTATTCCTTGAATATTCTGTTTTATTTCAGATTTTCAGTACTTGCCATCTTTTTGTTTTGCTTTCATCAAGAAGAATGCACTTCTTCGTCTGTTGCCTATCTATCATTTTAATCACTTTCTGTACACTTTGGGTTATTGATCAAATACAGTTATTGATCAAATTCAGTATCAGAGCTAATATATTCAATTGATCCCTTGCAAAATAGTATGTCCCAATCATCCATTAGGTTGGAGCTTGCTTCATCATTAAAAATGTCTTTTATTTTCTTTTTGCAGCACTTGATGCAAATTGTTGGCCAGTGAAAATCTGAGAGGATTTGACCACCTACTGAGACTTTGTCTAATCCTCAGCCACAACTGTGATTGAACCCAAATGTCGCTCTGTGCTTCTATCTTCTAATAAGCTTGCACTGCAACAATTTGCTCTTTGACTTAGAATTAAAACTATAATTATGGACTGATTGTTAATATTGGCATTGATCAACATAATCATTTGTCCAGATTTGAGTGGCTGGCTTAGCACTATAAGTAAAAATGTCTGTAAACATCACAAACCGAGATCTGGTTCACATATCATGGAAATGTGCGTCATGGAAGGGAGCCATTTGATCCACTCATATCTATGCCAGTTATTCTTCTCTCCCTCCTGCATCCAGTTTATGTTCTCTGATAAATGTTACCTATTTATTCTCCCAGCAGAAGTCCGCCCAACTCTTTAAAAGTAGAAATTACCTCCTCAATCTGCTCCAGAATACCAGAAAAGGTATGAATGTAAATTACTCACGTGACCATTCAGAAATATCTCACGAACTGAATCCAATTCCCAGAGGATCTGTTTGAACCACAACTCATAAGCTGCATTTTGTAAAGACAAATAGAATCACTAATAATGTATGATACAATGCTAATTTATATCAGGAACAATGAGCAAATACCAGCTTATTTATAATAACAAATGTCTGCTCCTCACCTTGGTGGGTTATAATAAAAAGATGCTCATCGTGTATTTTATTTCCCTTCTTTTCACTCTGCAGTTCTTGCGCATTGATTATTTTATCCAACTTTTAAAAAATACAAGAATGTTTCAATTTCAGTACAAAAATGTTTTTGAGATTTTAAAAATCTATGAATATTTATTCTGCATTTTTGTAGCATTTGTCTCGTGTTCTTTTTTAGAGAGTAACCTACACCCAAAGAGAAAAGTAAACAATAGTTAGGAGGAAAGAAAAAGAGGCAACAAAAACAGAGGTATCTGTAGAACATTTCCAAATTCTTCCACACATAGAAAGATCAGCAAAAACAACAGAAATGCCTGTTTAAATTGGTTTTTCAATATGTCTGCTCATCTAACCCTGACCCTCCAAAACATATGGGGTTAGTTGTGTCCCATAGCCATCTACCCCAGACTTCATCTCCTTTGTTAGGGGCACTGCTGTTTCCAACTGCTCCATTCAGATCTATAGATGCTCACGGAGTCCCTTTTGGTCATTTAACATTAAACTCACTGAAAGAGAGCCATCTTTCACCAGTGTTAAACAAGAAAATCTGCAGATGCTGGAGTCTAGTGCAACACACAAAAAAAAAAATTAGCAGGTCACGCAGCATCCATGGAAAGCAAACTCCAGTCAACATTTCAGGCCTAAGCCCTTTGTCAGAATGTGGAAAAACAGGAAAATGTCTGAATAAAAAGGTGAGCAGAAGGGGAGGAGGAACGAGAAGGGGGGGGGGGGAGCATGGGCTAACAGGTAATAGGTGGGTACAGGTGTGAGAGTAGAAGAGAAAGAAACCAGGAAGGGGGAGAACACTAAGTAGGAGAGCTCTCTGATAGGGGAATGAAGTGAATGAGGTGGAGATCTAAAGGAAAGGAGAGACTGGGAGAGGAGATTAATGGAATTTGGAGAAGTAAGTATTGATGTCACCTGGTTGGAGTCTTCTACAAGCTTAGTTATAGCCAATGTTACAGGAGGAAGGGGTAGAGAGAACTCAGGAACACTGCCAAGGGAAGTAATAGAAGCAAGTTTAATCACAACATTCAAAAGACATTTGGACAGATACATGAAGAAAATGGACTCAAAAGGACATTGACTTAAGGTGGGACACAAAGGATTAGCCCAGAGGGCTGACTTAATCAGCATCAACAAATTGGCTGAAGGGCCTGTTCCATGCTGTATAACAATGATTCTCAAGTCAAGTCAAGTTTATTGTCACCTGATTGTACAAATACAAACTGATGAAACACCTTTCTCTGGTCCTTGGTACAAAACATGCAGACACACAACCAGACATAACACACAAACAGACAGACAACATATATGCAGAATAAGTATTTCATCAATACAAATAAATTAATAAATGTTGCTTCATGAATATGAGAGTCTCAGTTGGATAGTGTGAGCAGTTCCTTTGGTCGTTCACCATTCTCACTGCCTGTGGGAAGAAGCTGTTCCTCAGCCTGGTGGTGCTGGCTCTGATACTCCTGTATCTCTTCCCCAACAGGAGTAGTTGAAAGATGCTGTGTGCAGGGTGGAAAGGGTCCTCCTTGATTTTGCGCACCCTCTTCAGACAACGATCCTAGTAGATCACATCATGGTGGGGGGGGAGGGGTGGAAGGGAGACTCCAGTGATCCTCTCTGCCACTCTTATGGTCCTGTGGATTGAACTCTGATCCATTTCTCTGCAGCAAACATACCACACTGTGATACAGCCAGCCAAGATGCTCTCAATAGAGCTCCTATAGAAGGTTGACATAATGGTGACTGGTAGCCTTGCACACTTCAGTCTTCTCAGGAAGTGCAGTTGCTGTTACACCTTCCTGACAAGTGAGAAGATGTTGAGTGTCTATGATAGGTCACTAGTTAAGTGAACGCTAAGGAATCTATATCCTGACCTGACTTATTTCCTAGAAATAAGCCCTTCACCATTGGCCAGATTAAATAAGTTCCTCCAACCATTTCTGTGTTTCTCCAACACTGATACCTCTTCTCTCCATCCTCGTTCATCTTATTGTATCTACACCTTCTCCAGGCAGACCAGCTATGATCAAGTAGCTTTCAAAGCCTATTGTTAGACAACACCAACAGTACATATGTCACCTGCATCTACAGCTGGAGACCAGAGATTAATAAAGGGTGCTCAGCATGGTTTGGTAAAAGGGGAAATTCTGATTTTTCAAAGAGATAACTAAATAAGTCAATAAGTGTATGGATTTAATGTAGCCTACATAAATTACAGAAAGGCCTTATGGTGCACTGTTAGCTAGAATCAGACACACACAAGGTAAAGACTGTACAACAGGCTTTAATCCACAAAGACTTCCACAGAGACAGGCTGGCTGTTGCTGCAGTAACTCTGATTGAGGCTTCGGGAGGCCAGCACAGGCTTATATCCCGGAAGGTGATTGACACCCGACTGGGTGGAGTTTGATCCATTCAGCCGGACTGGTTGACAGCCAGCCAGGTGTTGTCCAGTCCCCTTACACTCCTACAGGTATAGAGGTTGCCCTCTGCAGTAGGCCGGTGATGTACCACCACAAGGCCTTTGACATGAGAGAATGGTCAAGAGCCAATGGGATGTCGGCAAACAGTATCTGAAATTGGCTTGATGATAGGAGGCAGAGGATTGTGCTTTGCAACTGGAAGTTTGTGACCAATGGTGTACCAGAGAGATCAGGGCTAGGATCTTGCTGTTTTTTTCATGTACATTAGTCACCTAGATAGGAATGTAAGGAATATTATTTGTCAGTTTCCAGATGAAATAAGATGTAACGGTGTCATTGAACATGGCGAGAGTATTCTTCTGCTACTTGGTTAGTTAGTAAGATGGGCAGAATAAAGGCAGATAGAATTTAATCCTGGAAATAGTAGGTGATTCACTTTGGGAGGACTTACATAAACATTCTTACATATCCTCCTCTGGGCTCTCTCCAGTGCTTCCATGTCTTTGCTTTACTGAGAAGTCGAAAGTGGAACATGATGATTCAAGTGAGCATGGCCCAAATGTTTCTGAAAACCTCAGTATAGGAAGTACATGGATGATAATCCAAAGGAGATTTATGGAGGTTACTGAGATGTAGAACAACAATCACAAATATAGATTTGTGTCAGAGACAGTACAGTTTTGTCTGAATGGAAGACTGAGGAGAGATTTGGTAGAGATATATATAGAAATAATGTGTTGTTGGGACAGAATGATAGTGGGACCTATTTCAATTTATCTAGATGGGGGGGAGTCAAAAACTAGAGTTCATAGGTATAAAATAAAGAGGAAGAGAGATGAGGAAAGCCTTTTATTTACACTGTACAGATGGAATCTGGAATGTACTGATTGCAGATGTAGTGGAGCTAGGGTTTATTGCAGCCTTCAAGGGGAAATTGAGATTAATATGGTAAAGGAAAATGTGCAAGGCTACTGCGAAGGGAACAATAAATGGAAATAGCATGCTTCTCTCCCTTATGTCAGAATGATGTACACTTCAGTATGGCTTCAAAGAACCATCTGATTCCACGCAGTAGAAAGTTTATTATTGATCCCTTGAGATAGAAATGCTGAACATGGGTGACTGGTGTATGTATAGCGACACTGTACATTTTTACCATGCTTTCATCAAGACATCTGAGAGGTAATCAGTTCCAAAATTCTTGCCTCAGGAATCACTAACCACTGAGTGTTGAGAGCCAAATGGTCTCCTTCACCATTGTAATACTTTTGTGATTCTATGCAGCATGGGGTAGGAATTTTCCTGCTACTTCGACCATAACCATAGTTCATTTAAGTATAAATTGGCAGGACAGTTGTTCAAACAGCATTGCCTGAAGATTGATTCAAATTAATGGATTATGCACATGACACACAAATGCTACAGTGCTCTTCATTTTAATGAATACCGTATTTGAAGGTGACATTTTGGAACTGCCATTTTGGACACTGTAATAGAGGCTTTCATCTGCAAGATGGTGACTGGAAGAAAGTGCACAAGCTACAAAAATGCATACAAACTAAAAGTCATAACGTATGCTAAGGAGCACGGTAATAGAGTGGCAGCTACAGAGTTTGAAGTGCCACCTGCAGCAAACATAGTACATGAATGGAGAAAGTGAGAAAAATGGCTCGAGGCTGGTAAAAAGAGTAAACGTAATCTTTGTTGTCCAGCCCCATGTTGGCCACAACTTGAGGAGGAGTTTAAAAAAAACTGGGTGATAAATGAAGGAGAAGCGGTGAAATGTGTTCCTACAAGATGATAATGCATAAGTCTAGGAGATTAGGAGAATAATAAAAGCATCAGGATTTTACTGGAACATAAGGTTGGTGTTACTGGTTCATGGAATGGCACGGTTTATCAATGCATATGAAAACATCGATTGCACAGAAAATGCCAGCGGATTATGAAGAAAAAATATTAAAATTTCATAAGTTTGTAATATATGTATGAAAAATCATTTGTTTTGAACTGAGCCAAATAGAGACCATAGATAAATTTCCAGTAACACCCAACAAAACTGTGAGTGTTAAAGGAGCTAAAATCATCAAAGAAAAAAACACTGGTGATGAAAATACACACTATGCAATAGTTCTGGCCTGTTGCGTTAATGGCACAAAACTGTCACTTTTGTAATATTTAAAAGAAAGTCTCACCCCAAAGAAAAAATATCATGAGATGCATTTGTTCATGTTCATCCAAAAGGCTGGATGGATGAAGCTGGAATCAATTTATGGTTACAGAAGATCTTCTTTGGCTTGGCTTCGCGGACGAAGATTTATGGAGGGGGTAAAAAGTCCACGTCAGCTGCAGGCTCGTTTGTGGCTGACAAGTCCGATGCGGGACAGGCAGACACGGTTGCAGCGGTTGCAGGGGAAAATTGGTTGGTTGGGGTTGGGTGTTGGGTTTTTCCTCCTTTGCCTTTTGTCAGTGAGGTGGGCTCTGCGGTCTTCTTCAAAGGAGGTTGCTGCCCGCCAAACTGTGAGGCGCCAAGATGCACGGTTTGAGGCGTTATCAGCCCACTGGCGGTGGTCAATGTGGCAGGCACCAAGAGATTTCTTTAGGCAGTCCTTGTACCTTTTCTTTGGTGCACCTCTGTCACGGTGGCCAGTGGAGAGCTCGCCATATAACACGATCTTGGGAAGGCGATGGTCCTCCATTCTGGAGACGTGACCCATCCAGCGATACAGGTAAGGCATCCCGATTGACTCTTACAGTGCACTTCTGGTCTGGGATCAGTTCAGAGGACAAAGAACTGAAGACATTAAAAAAAAGCACACAAACTGAAAACCCAGATGGCTGTTATTCCTGGTGGTCTGGCAAGCCTTTAGATGTAGTGTGTAAACAAGCCATTTAAAAATAGCATGAGGGAACACTGGCACAAATGGATGGGAGGAAAGGACCATGCACTAACACAAGCAGAAATGTCCCACCATTTCACAGGTGTGTGATTGGGTGAAGACTTCTTGGGATGGTGTAAGAGCTGGAATTATTGTTAAGGCTTTTATGAAGTGTGGATTTAGAAATCCCCTTGAAGGCACTAAGGACAATGCATTATTTGAAGACAGTGATATATGGCGAGCTCTCCACTGGCCACCGAGACAGAGGTGCACCAAAGAAGAGGTACAAGGACTGCTTAAAGAAATCTCTTAGTGCCTGCCACATTGACCACCGCCAGTGGGCTGATATCACCTCCATCTTGGCGCTTCACAGTTCAGCGGGCAGCAACCTCCTTTGAAGGAGACTACAAAGCTCATCTCACTGACAAAATACAAAGGAGGAAAAACCCAACACCCAACCCCAACCAACCAATTTTCCCTTGCAACCGCTGCAACCGTGCCTGCCTGTCCCGCATCGGACTTGCCAGTCACCAACGAGCCTGCAGCAGACGTGGACATACCCCTCCATAAATCTTCATCCGCAAAGCCAAGCCAAAGAAGAAGATGCCAGCAGTATGATGCTGAGTTTTTGGGCTTTGAAAGTGATGACGCTGATGAATGTTCAGGAAGTGAAGACGATTAAAGTCTTTGTTACAGAACATTGATGTTTTATTGTATTTTGTCTATGATAATCTTGTTTTAATGTTCTCTTATTACAGGTTTTCTTTGTTAATTACTGAAGTATTATTATTAAAACAAGTTTTAACAATTACCTAATTGCATGTTTTGTCCAAGTTTTACTTGTAAATACACTAAAATTAACTTTTCCTTAAATTTTGCACTAAAAATGGGGAGGGGGGGGGTGGGCTGGGGTTCTTATATGCTGTCAAATAGTTCTTGTTGAGCAAAATAACTTGCATGTTAATAAGTTGTAAAAGCAAATGTACAGGTAGATGGAGCAAAGAGGCCCAACTTTTTAACTCTCCCATTAAAAGTTGAATGGTTTCAAAATTGAGATGTTATCAGTATCTGATGGGATTCCACAACACTTACACAAAATATTATATCAGGATATTATATTATATCATTTGTTGAAGTCAAAAGGAAAAAAAATGTTCTGTATGAAATAACAATGCAGTGGACTCCTTCAACATACCTGGAGGTAGTCCCCGTATATCAATCCACCTTTACTGGCTTTGTTTGTTCCATCTTGTGGTGTGTCATTGTTTTCCTGCATTTCTGAATTAAATGAATGTCTGAAAAAAGACACAAGTTACAGTTAGCAGAAAATGCAATGTTTTGCTTCATGATAATCACAACCAACTAAAAAGGGGATATTTTATTCTCTAATTAAGTAAACACAAACCTAACATCCCACCTCATCACCTTTCCAATATCGCCCATCTCTATCTCTGCCTCAGCTCATGAGATGATAAAGATCTTCTGCCTTTGTTACTCATGGTATGAACTATTCCAAAATTTTCCTTGTTTTGCAAACTGGAACATATCCAAAACTCACACGATTTAAATTCTTGTTTTTCCAGGTCATGTTCATACATCACCAATCTGCAATGAATCCTCAATTTTCAGAGAATCTCCCTGGTTTTTACATCGGTCTATGAGCTCACCCATTTCCAGCCTCTGTCACCTCATCCAAATCTATGAACCTGCAAGATTTCATCACACCTTGTCCTCTTCAGATTTCAATTACACTGTTATACCTTCAGCGGTCTTGGTCCTTGGCTGTGGAAATTCTTCTCTAAAATAATGTGGATAGTTTAAATACATTAAAAATGTAAATTTAAAACCAAGCTTGTAACTACCCATCAATCTGTTTTCCCTGATTCCCGATGAAGGCCTCAGGCATGAAATATTGGTTACCTTTTACTTCTGATGGATGCTGCTTGACCTACTGAGTTTTTTTCAGCAATTTTGTGCATTGCAACTGCCTGTCATAATATGCAAATGTGCACTGTCAAATTTTAAAATATCTTTCTGTGCCTTAAGATATTTTGCTGTTCTAAAGACAAGGTGTTGCAGCCTTACTGTAAAACGGAATGTTCTCTAGTGAATTACATTATGTGGTAGAGTATTGATGCCGCTTTAGTTGTCCATTCAGAACCAGCTCTTCAGCGCTTGACATCCTGTTTTGCGGAAACTGCCAAAATGTTTGGCCTGGAAGTCAGCCTGAAGAAAACAGAGGTCCTCCATCAGCCAACTTCCCACCATGACTACCAGCCCCCCCACATCTCCATCAGGCACACAAAACTCAAAATGGTCAACCAGTTTACCTATCTTGGCTGCAACATTTCATCGGATGCAAGGATCGACAACGAGATAGACAACAGACTCGCCAAGGCAAATAGCGCTTTTGGAAGACTACACAAAAGAGACTGGAAAAACAACCAACTGAAAAACCTCACAAATATTAGCGTATACAGAGCCGTTGTCATACCCACACTCCGAATCATGGGTCCTCTACCGGCATCACCTACGGCTCCTAGAACGCTTCCGCCAGCGTTGTCTCCACTCCATCCTCAACATTCATTGGAGCGACTTCATCTCCAACATCGAAGTACTCGAGATGGCAGAGGCCGACAGCATCGAATCCATGCTGCTGAAGATCCAACTGCGCTGAATAGGTCACGTCTCCAGAATGGAGGATCATCGCCTTCCCAAGATCGTGTTATATGGCGAGCTCTCCACTGGCCACCAAGACAGAGGTGCACCAAAGAAGAGGTACGAGGACTGCCTAAAGAAATCTCTTGGTGCCTGCCACATTGACCACCGCCAGTGGGCTGATATCGCCTCAAACCGTGCATCTTGGTGCCTCACAGTTCGGCGGGCAGCAACCTCCTTTGAAGAAGACCGCAGAGCCCACCTCACTGACAAAAGACAAAGGAGGAAAAACCCAACACCCAACCCCAACCAACCAATTTTCCCTTGCAACCGCTGCAACCATGTCTGCCTGTCCCGCATCAGACTTGTTAGCCACAAACGAGCCTGCAGCTGATGTGAACATTACCCCTCCATAAATCTTCGTCTGTGAAGCCAAGCCAAAGAAGAAGAAGAAGGAAGAGTATTCTATTGTGTAATAATTATATTCTATTCCAGGATATACTACATAATGTGAAGTTCTGTAAGATAATGGGATATTTTAAAAAAATTAAAATGTTCAAAAAAATGTTATTATATATGTGATAGTACAGATCTATCACCAATGTACATAGTGTATATAGTTACTGTATCTAGACTGTGCTTACAGCGATTGGCTGAGAGCTAAGCCACACCTATTGTCTGGGCCTTAAAGGGTTGTGTCCCTAGCCAGGTCGGATCATTCCGGACTGGTCGGCCACCTGTGAAGAGCTCCTTCCTGTCTTTTGCTAATAAAAGCCTTGGTTTGGATCAACAAGTCTTTGGTTCTTTCGACGAGCTCTACAATTTTATTAGCAAAAAAGAACTTTTTTGAAAGGGATGGAGCGTTTAACTCGGCCAGAAAAACTTGATATCGACCCACAGTCAGCTACAGCTTTCAAAGCCTTTAACTTCTGGCTGCTGAACTTTGAAAACTTCCTGAGACTCATTGAGGTGGAGGAGGATAACCAACATCTAACAGCATTGCTGTCCATGGTGTCCTTGAGAGTCTACGATGAGACCAGGATGAGACCACTTACAACGCAGCCATAAAGGTACTGAAAAAACTGTATAATCAACCGGTGAACAGAGTTCATGCCCGACTCGTGCTTGCTTCGAGGAAGCAACAGCCTGGCGAGTCCAGCAGGGCATATTTTCAAGTATTAAAGGCATTGGGCAAGGATTGAAACTGTGTGGACAAAACTGCTGCCGAGATCACAAATGATCTCGTCCGGGATGCCTATGTGGCCGGGCTCCGATCGAATGAAGTGAGGCTGCGCTTGCTCGAGCAAGGGGTAGAAAAACTAGAGGACATGGCCCGGATTGCAATCACAATGGAGGATGCAGCCTTAAAGTCCACCGAGCTCTCTAGGGACTGGACCCCTCGTTCTGATGTGAGTAGAGTGCCCTTCTACCCGACCACCCACCGAGATACTGACGGCCTGTCGGCTGCTGCTACCCTGCCCCGTGCGAACCCAAAATGTTATTTCTGCAGGAGGGACAAGCACAGCAGGTCCCAGTGCACAGCAAGAAAAGCCAGGTGCCAGAAGTGCCTTAAAAAGGGCCATTTTGCTGCAGTCTGTAGGTCTAAAATGGCCACCAGCAAACACAGTGCCTCGTGTGAAGCCCAATTGCCACTATCCCATTCAAACTCTTCTTCCCCAGAGCTCTCGTCCAATGAGAGCGAGGGCTCCCCTGCACGGCAACGCCTGATGTCACGGAGACGCTGAACCCGGAAGGGGCAGCCCACCCTCGCAACCATGGTGTTGGCCCGCCTCTCGCCCACGTGCGGAACACTCGACGCTACCGCCGCTGCTGCTGCCGCCACAGGCATCCCCGGGGCCGACGCTACCGCCGCTGCTGCCGCCGCCACAGACACCCCCGGGTCCGACGCTACCGCCACTGCTACCACCGCCACAGCCACCCCCGCGGCCAACCAGGTATTCACCCTAGCGTCCATCGCCGACGACCGCCAGGGCCCGACCACTGCGACCAACGACCTACCCACCGCCAATCGCGAGTAACTACAAACCCCACTACTTACCATTCACCCGCCAACGCCGCCACAACAGCACTTCCTGGAGGTCCTCCAACCTGCTCCTCGAGTGTTGACTACGTCATCCCGTTGCGTGACGTCATCGCGCAAAACACCCCTGTCAACTGCTTCAATAACACTAAACCAGCAATGCTCTCATCCCCTCACCAGAGCAATGGAACTGATTAAAGTGCATGGACACTACACCAATTGCTTATTTGACTCTGGGTCAACTGACAGTTTTATCCAGCCAGATCTGGCTCTCCGTTGGGGAATTGACATTATCCCCACTACCCAGAGGATCTCATTAGCAATCAGGTCGCACTCGACTGGGATAAAGGGGTATTGCATCGCCACGCTGGAAGTACAGGGCGTAACGGTCACCCGCTTCAAATTATTCGTCCTTCCCCAATTGTGCGCCCCAGTGTTGCTGGGATTAGACTTCCAGTGTCAGTTCCAAATGGTGTCCCTACACTTTGGGGGACCCCATGCCCCCCTCTCGGTCTGCCATCGCCCCACCCCCGAAGCACCCGAGCAACCCGCCCCCGTGCCCTGGGACCAATCCTGCGGCCTTTCCACACTCCGGATTGCCCCGCCAGCACTCTTCGCAAACCTCACCCCTGGCTGGAAGCCTGTGGCCACCAAAAGTCGGCAATATAGTTACGAAAACAGGCAATTCATTAGGAGTGAGGTGCGTAGATTGCTGGATGAGGGCATCATCGAACCCAGTTCAAGCCCCTGGAGAGCCCAGGTGGTGGTTGTCAAGAATGGGGAAAAACTACGGATGGTGGTCGACCATAGCCAGACCATTAACCGCTTCACGGTCCTGGATGCATACCCCCGCCACGCATCACGGATGTGGTGAACCAGATCGCCCAATACCGCATTTTCTCCACTATTGACCTACGTTCGGCCTACCACCAGCTCCCGATCCGCTGCGAGGACCGACCATTCATGACCTTAGAAGCAAATGGGCAGCTATATCAATTTCTCAGGGTACCATTCGGGGTCACGAATGGTGTCGCGGTCTTCCAGCGGGAAATGGACAAGATGGTGGACCAGAACGGGCTAACCGCTACCTTCCCGTATCTGGACAATATCACCATCTGCGGCCACGACATGCAGGACCACGACGCCAACCTAGACAAATTTCTTCAAACTGCCCGTCGGCTGAACCTGACTTACAATTTGGACAAGTGTGTCTTCCAGACCACACGACTCGCTATTCTAGGTTGTGTGGTGGAGAACGGGATAGTCATGCCAGATCCTGACCGCATGCGTCCCCTAATGGACTTAACCCCCCCCCCCCCCACATACCCAGAAAGCTCTCAAATGTTGCCTGGGCCTTTTCTCGTATTACGCCCAATGGGTTCCACACTACGCCGACAAGGCGCGTCCTCTTATCAAGACCACCTCCTTTCCACTCTCGACCGAAGCCACAGCGGCTTTCGATCGAATCAAATCCGACATCGCTGCTGCAACGCTGCACGCGATCGATGAGTCTGTCCCTTTTCAAGTCGAGAGCGATGCATCCGACTTCGCCCTGGCAGCCACCTTGAACCAGGCCGGTCGGCCTGTAGCCTTCTTCTCCAGAACCCTCCAGGGTCCGGAGAGTAGACACTCCTCGATCGAGAAGGAGGCCCAGGTCATAGTTGAAGCGGTGCGTCATTGGAGACATTACCTCGCTGGGAGGCGCTTTACACTGTTGACTGATCAACGCGCGGTCTCCTTCATGTTCAGCAACACCCAGCGTGGCAAGATAAAAAACGACAAGATCGCCAGATGGTGAATCGAACTCTCCACCTTTAACTATGACATCCTGTACCGGCCTGGTAAGCTCAACGACCCGCCTGACGCGCTCTCCAGGGGGACGTGCGCCAGCATACAGATGGACAGACTACGGAAACTCCATGAGGCGCTCTGTCATCCAGGGGTCACTAGGTTTGCTCACTTTGTCAAGGCGCGCAACCTACCCTACACAGTCGAGGAGATCCGCTCCATGACCCAAGCCTGTTCGGTGTGCGCTGAATGGAAGCCCCACTTCTTCCATCCAGATAACTTCCATGTTATCAAAGCCACCCGCCCCTTCGAGCGTCTTAGCGTAGACTTTAAGGGGTCCCTACCGTCGACCAACTGTAATACCTACATCCTTACAGCCATCGACAAGTACTCCCGCTTCCCATTCGCTGTGGCCTGCCCAGACACCACTGCCACCTCAGTGATACAGGCCCTTCACAGTATTTTCACCATCTTCGGGTACCCCAATTCCATCCACAGTGATAGGGGGTCCTCATTCATGAGCGCAGAGCTGCGACAGTACATTCTGGAGTGTGGTATTGCTTCAAGCGGGACCACGAGCTATAACCCACGTGGTTATAAGGTCGAGAGGGAGAATGCCACCATATGGAGAGCGGTTACACTGGCTCGCCGGTCTAAAGGTCTCCCCACCTCTCACTGGCAGGAGGTTCTCACTAGTGCCTTACACTCCATCCGCTCCCTCCTATGTACAGCAACAAATGCCACCCCACACGAAATGATGTTCCTTTTCTCGAGGAAATCCGAATGAGGAACCACTGTACCGGCATGGCTCACCATCCCTGGCCCCATCCTTTTGCGACGCCACGTCCGGCACTCAAAGAACGACCCCTTGGTCGACCGAGTGACTCTACTCCACGCGAACCCACATTACGCCTACGTTGAGTTCCCAGACGTGCGGGAGGACACTGTTTCGGTGTGGGACCTAGCTCAGGATGCGGTAGACCCAGCAAACCCCCCAACCCAACCTTTCCCAACTCTTTATTCCGCAGGCCCAGTGCCGCAACAGAAGGACCAACAGCACCCCAATGACCCGGGCCACCCTGCCGACAACACGACTGGGGAATTGAGCGACGGAGCAGTCGCACCCGATGAGCCCGCTGGCGACACCACTCCAGCGACCCCAATCCCGGCACCACGGCGGTCACGCCGGATGGTCAGACCCCCTGACCGCTACAGTCCTTGACCTACCCCTTCCTTTCATTCTCTCCCTCATTTTTTTTTTCCCAGGGTCAGTTCTCCAAGAAGGGGTGAATGTGATAGTACAGATCTATCACCAATGTACATAGTGTATATAGTTACTGTATCTAGACTGTGCTTACAGCGATTGGCTGAGAGCTAAGCCACACCTATTGTCTGTGCCTTAAAGGGTTGTGTCCCTAGCCAGGTCGGATCATTCCGGACTGGTCGGCCACCAGTGAAGAGCTCCTGTCTTTTGCTAATAAAAGCCTTGGTTTGGATCAACAAGTCTTTGGTTCTTTCGATGAGCTCTACAATATAGATAGGCCACTATATAATATTCTAATTTGTAAGTATATATATTATTCTTTTATGGATAGTTGTTTTGGTAGGATTTTCCACTGAAGAAAGTGATATTCATTTATGAATTATTCTGTTGCATGATGTGGTATTCTATTTTGTCATGTGTTTGTAATTGTTATAAAAATCCAGAAACCTATGGGGAAAAAAAAGGTAGCCATTTGATAAAGTATGAGGTATTGAGGCTGATCCCCATTTTCAGCTTTTAGTCTTCGTCAACACAGCAAATGACGTAGCCACATTTTGAATGAGATGACTGTTTCTACCTCCACAAACCTTGCAGATAGTGAATTCCATTTTTTTCAGCAATATTAAAAAATACTCTCTAATCTGTACTTGTTAACTTAAATCTATGTCCTCAAGCCATTGAACTCTCTTCTCATAATCTTTGGCTTGGCTTCGCGGACGAAGATTTATGGAGGGGGTAAAAAGTCCACGTCAGCTGCAGGCTCGTTTGTGGCTGACAAGTCCGATGCGGGACAGGCAGACACGGTTGCAGCGGTTGCAAGGGAAAATTGGTTGGTTGGGGTTGGGTGTTGGGTTTTTCCTCCTTTGCCTTTTGTCAGTGAGGTGGGCTCTGCGGTCTTCTTCAAAGGAGGTTGCTGCCCGCCAAACTGTGAGGCGCCAAGATGCACGGTTTGAGGCGTTATCAGCCCACTGGCGGTGGTCAATGTGGCAGGCACCAAGAGATTTCTTTAGGCAGTCCTTGTACCTTTTCTTTGGTGCACCTCTGTCACGGTGGCCAGTGGAGAGCTCGCCATATAATACGATCTTGGGAAGGCGATGGTCCTCCATTCTGGAGACGTGACCCATCCAGCGCAGCTGGATCTTCAGCAGCGTGGACTCGATGCTGTCGACCTCTGCCATCTCGAGTACTTCGACGTTAGGGGTGTAAGCGCTCCAATGGATGTTGAGGATGGAGCGGAGACAACGCTGGTGGAAGCGTTCTAGGAGCCGTAGGTGGTGCCGGTAGAGGACCCATGATTCGGAGCCGAACAGGAGTGTGGGTATGACAACGGCTCTGTATACGCTTATCTTTGTGAGGTTTTTCAGTTGGTTGTTTTTCCAGACTCTTTTGTGTAGTCTTCCAAAGGCGCTATTTGCCTTGGCGAGTCTGTTGTCTATCTCATTGTCGATCCTTGCATCTGATGAAATGGTGCAGCCGAAATAGGTAAACTGGTTGACCGTTTTGAGTTTTGTGTGCCCGATGGAGATGTGGGGGGGCTGGTAGTCATGGTGGGGAGCTGGCTGATGGAGGACCTCAGTTTTCTTCAGGCTGACTTCCAGGCCAAACATTTTGGCAGTTTCCGCAAAGCAGGACGTCAAGCGCTGAAGAGCTGGCTCTGAATGGGCAACTAAAGCGGCATCATCTGCAAAGAGTAGTTCACGGACAAGTTTCTCTTGTGTCTTGGTGTGAGCTTGCAGGCGCCTCAGATTGAAGAGACTGCCATCCGTGCGGTACCGGATGTAAACAGCGTCTTCATTGTTGGGGGAATCACGTTGCTCTCCATTGCAGGCAAAATCTTCGCTAGGATTCTACTAAATAGAATAATACCTAGTGTCGCCGAGAATATTCTCCCAGAATCACAGTGCGGCTTTCGCGCAAATAGAGGAACCACTGACATGGTCTTTGCCCTCAGACAGCTCCAAGAAAAGTGCAGAGAACAAAACAAAGGACTCTACATCACCTTTGTTGACCTCACCAAAGCCTTCGACACCGTGAGCAGGAAAGGGCTTTGGCAAATACTAGAGCGCATCGGTTGTCCCCCAAAGTTCCTCAACATGATTATCCAACTGCACGAAAACCAACAAGGTCGGGTCAGATACAGCAATGAGCTCTCTGAACCCTTCTCCATTAACAATGGCGTGAAGCAAGGCTGTGTTCTCGCACCAACCCTCTTTTCAATCTTCTTCAGCATGATGCTGAACCAAGCCATGAAAGACCCCAACAACTCTCTTCTCATAGGAACTTTCTATTTACCCTCTTCAGGCCTTGCACAATGTTATTCCCTTTGATTAACCTTCTTTCAACCTCTTCTTAATCAAACTGGCCAATCCAACCAATTCTTCCTCGCAAATGAATTTCTACAACCTAGCATCATCATTGTAAATCTTCTCTGCAATCTATTTTAATAATGTGATATTCTTTCTCAAATGTGTATCCAGTTATTTGGCCAAATTAAGACAAGGGAACAGTTCCAGGATTATTTTTCTGACCACATTCTGTGTTTCAACCAATAATGATTTACACTACAATATACAGTAACAAAATATATCTCAGAACACAATTCCAAGAATGCAAAATGACTCTGCACTGTTTTCCTTCCTAAATATTTTACTATGAATAAAGTTTACTTTTCAAAAAAGATAAAGTTTGCTGTCTGTAGAATAGGCCTTAACCACCTTCCTTGCTATCTATAGAATTTATAGATATTCAATATTAGGCTTCTGTGTTTCTTAAACATTTTGCCAACCTATCAGTTATCATGTAACCTTCCAAAAATATATTATTCACATATGGATTTCCAGTGTGAAATCCATTTGCCATTTTTCTGTCCATCTGACACCTTGACCTCTTCCAGCAGTCTTCACAGTTTTGCAAACTGGTTTTACTTCAAATAGTTGAGTTCAAGTTGAATTCTAGAGTTATAGCATCAGAGGGGAGGTAAGGATCACTTAACTACAGAAATCTGAATTTGCAGCTTCCGAATTAAAAGTTGGAATTTGAAATTATTTTTAATATAGAAAAGACCTTTTTTTAATCTATTCATAACCAAAGTTCAAAAGTGCATTATAAACAATTATTTTATTGAGGTTTACCCATGGTTATCATCTACTCGACATAACAAGTTGTTGAATTACAAAATTATCTGCTTCCAAATGAAATTGTAACAAATCCAGGAAGCTGGGAAACTCACTACACTTCTCTGAATAGATCTTGTACATGCATCTGGGAAATGTCACCACATATGTTTTACTATATGCCATAACCTATTTGCACGTGGGTAAAATAGTTGTTTGCTTTTATAAATGCTTTTTCAAAAGTAATTTACAGAAATTTGTATGAGAGTTAGTGATATCAATTACAGAAATGTAATACTACATCAGAAATTGTTTCTGGCTTATTCATTTTGTCATCAAAGTTATCTAATAATAAATTAGACAGTGCAATATGCTCAGTTCAATCTTCAAAAGAAAATCAGACAACATGTGATGCAATCAACAGGTGCTCACTCAAACCAAAGAAGATGTAACAACAATCTTTAAATTTCGATTTTACGCAACAAAATCTTGAATTATTTCAAGATTATTTAGCTCGAATCAGGATATCAAGATAGTTTGCAATTATTGTAATCATTAAAAATAAACACTCATATTTTATTGTCATATGTATGTATATTAACCTATTCAGTGCACACATAGACAAACAAATAATCACCTTCAGAAAAAAAAATTGTCATGCAATATTTCCATAACTATAGGGCATTACATTGTAGCTCTTTATCCCAGATGTGTATTTGTGAAATGTAATGTAAAGCTGATAATAGCAGGTCAAACAGAAGTAAGCAGGTACAGTACCAAACATTTTCATGATCACTCCCTTTCGGGTCAACATTCAGAATTGACTAAAGAGCAGTTTCTCAAATTGTCATTCTTTTGCTGTTAGGTTTTACCTGAATTCATTTTTAAATCAGTGGCCAAAAATTTTTAAAATAATGAGAAACTGGCAATAAGATGAGATGATTTTATAGGTAACAATTTTATTTCTAATCAACTAGTTGGTCTCCTTTTGTAAATAAATTGCGTTGAATATTATTAAAGCCAAGTGATAACTTCTTCCTCATAAATCTGAAGCTCAAAGAGTTTGTTGACCAAAATAGCTAGTGGAGACACTCGTTCTCCTTTGGAGTTACTGTGCATAATTACTTTTGGTGAACTGCGTAGAGGCACGTTTCATGAAAAGATTATCTTTCTGGTCTCTCAAGTGATCCTATATATGGAAGTAATAAATATATTTGGAAAAAGCCAAAGAAAATATGGCACAAAGACAGGAAAATGCAAGCAGGCTGTGAATTGAATTGTTATTGTTTTCACATGTACCGAGGGATGGTGAAAAACTTTGTTTTGAACACTATTCGGACAAGGCAATGAAAACTTAAATACAACATGCAGAGCAAGATGAACACAAGTGCAGAAGATAGTGTTACAGAGAGAACAATGCAGGTGAAATAGTGCAAGGTCTAAGTTGTGGTAGTTTTAGGAGAACAAGAGGTCATCTTTCACATATTGGAGGTCCATTTAGGAGTCTGGTAACAATGGGCAAGATGCTATCGTGTTGTCAAACCCATGCAGCTTCTGTTCAGCGGGACAAGAGGGTATGAGGATGCTGGATTATCTTGGCTGCTGTTTTTAAGGCAGTGGAAAGAGTGAACAGAGTCAAGGGTTGGCAGGGTGGCCTGAGCTCCATTCACAATTCTTTGAAATTTTCTGCTGTCTTCTTTCTTTTCTTTGGCTTGGCTTCGCGGACGAAGATTTATGGAGGGGGTAAAAAGTCCACGTCAGCTGCAGGCTCGTTTGTGGCTGACCAGTCCGATGCGGGACAGGCAGACACGATTGCAGCGGTTGCAAGGGAAAATTGGTTGGTTGGGGTTGGGTGTTGGGTTTTTCCTCCTTTGCCTTTTGTCAGTGAGGTGGGCTCTGCGGTCTTCTTCAAAGGAGGCTGCTGCCCGCCAAACTGTGAGGCGCCAAGATGCACGGTTTGAGGCGTTATCAGCCCACTGGCGGTGGTCAATGTGGCAGGCACCAAGAGATTTCTTTAGGCAGTCCTTGTACCTTTTCTTTGGTGCACCTCTGTCACGGTGGCCAGTGGAGAGCTCGCCATATAATACGATCTTGGGAAGGCGATGGTCCTCCATTCTGGAGACGTGACCCATCCAGCGCAGCTGGATCTTCAGCAGCGTGGACTCGATGCTGTCGACCTCTGCCATCTCGAGTACCTCGACGTTAGGGGTGTGAGCGCTCCAATGGATGTTGAGGATGGAGCGGAGACAACGCTGGTGGAAGCGTTCTAGGAGCCGTAGGTGGTGCCGGTAGAGGACCCATGATTCGGAGCCGAACAGGAGTGTGGGTATGACAACGGCTCTGTATACGCTTATCTTTGTGAGGTTTTTCAGTTGGTTGTTTTTCCAGACTCTTTTGTGTAGTCTTCCAAAGGCGCTATTTGCCTTGGCGAGTCTGTTGTCTATCTCATTGTCGATCCTTGCATCTGATGAAATGGTGCAGCCGAGATAGGTAAACTGGTTGACCGTTTTGAGTTTTGTGTGCCCGATGGAGATGTGGGGGGGCTGGTAGTCATGGTGGGGAGCTGGCTGATGGAGGACCTCAGTTTTCTTCAGGCTGACTTCCAGGCCAAACATTTTGGCAGTTTCCGCAAAGCAGGACGTCAAGCGCTGAAGAGCTGGCTCTGAATGGGCAACTAAAGCGGCATCATCTGCAAAGAGTAGTTCACGGACAAGTTTCTCTTGTGTCTTGGTGTGAGCTTGCAGGCGCCTCAGATTGAAGAGACTGCCATCCGTGCGGTACCGGATGTAAACAGCGTCTTCATTGTTGGGGTCTTTCATGGCTTGGTTCAGCATCATGCTGAAGAAGATTGAAAAGAGGGTTGGTGCGAGAACACAGCCTTGCTTCACGCCATTGTTAATGGAGAAGGGTTCAGAGAGCTCATTGCTGTATCTGACCCGACCTTGTTGGTTTTCGTGCAGTTGGATAATCATGTTGAGGAACTTTGGGGGACATCCGATGCGCTCTAGTATTTGCCAAAGCCCTTTCCTGCTCACGGTGTCGAAGGCTTTGGTGAGGTCAACAAAGGTGATGTAGAGTCCTTTGTTTTGTTCTCTACACTTTTCTTGGAGCTGTCTGATGGCAAAGACCATGTCAGTGGTTCCTCTGTTAGCGCGAAAGCCGCACTGTGATTCTGGGAGAATATTCTCAGCGACACTAGGTATTATTCTATTTAGTAGAATCCTAGCGAAGATTTTGCCTGCAATGGAGAGCAACGTGATTCCCCTGTAGTTTGAGCAGTCTGATTTCTCGCCTTTGTTTTTGTACAGGGTGATGATGGTGGCATCACGAAGATCCTGAGGCAGTTTACCTTGGTCCCAACAAAGCTTGAAAAACTCATGCAGTTTGGCATGCAGAGTTTTGCCGCCAGCCTTCCAGACTTCTGGGGGGATTCCATCCATACCTGCTGCTTTGCCACTTTTCAGTTGTTCGATTGCCTTATATGTCTCATCCAGGGTGGGAACCTCATCCAGCTCTAGCCTTAGGGGCTGTTGAGGGAGCTGGAGCAGGGCGGAATCTTGGACTGAGCGGTTGGTACTGAAAAGAGATTGGAAGTGTTCTGACCATCGGTTGAGGATGGAGATCTTGTCGCTGAGGAGGACTTTGCCGTCTGAGCTGCGCAGCGGGCTTTGGACTTGGGGTGAGGGGCCGTACACAGCCTTTAGAGCCTCGTAGAAACCCCTGAAGTCGCCAATGTCCGCGCTGAGCTGTGTTCGTTTGGCGAGGCTAGTCCACCACTCATTTTGGATCTCCCGGAGTTTGCGCTGAAGATGGCTGCATGCGCGACGGAAGGCTTGTTTCTTCTCTGGACAGGACGGCTTTGTAAGGTGAGCCTGGTGGGCAGCTCGCTTCTTTGCCAGCAGCTCCTGGATTTCCTGGCTGTTTTCGTCAAACCAGTCCTTGTTTTTCCTGGAGGAGAAGCCCAGTACCTCTTCAGTGGATTGCAGTATGGTAGTCTTCAACTGATCCCAGAGGGTTTCAGGGGACGGGTCCGTGAGGCGGGTTGCAACGTCGAGCTTTGCTTTGAGGTTTGCCTGGAAGTTTCCTCTCGCTTCGTCTGACTGCAGTTTTCCAACATTGAACCTCTTTCTGGGGGCTTTATTGTTCCTGGGCTTTGGCTTGAAGTGAAGGTTGAGCTTGCAGCGAACCAGCCGGTGGTCAGTGTGGCATTCCGCGCTAGGCATGACCCTGGTGTGGAGCACATCTTGTTTGTCACTTTCTCGCACCAGGATGTAGTCCAGGAGGTGCCAGTGTTTGGATCGGGGATGCATCCAGGTGGTCTTAAGGCTGTCCCTCTGCTGAAAAAGGGTGTTTGTAATGACAAGCCGCTGTTCTGCGCAGAGCTCCAACAGGAGGCGCCCATTGTCGTTGCACTTGCCGACGCCATGCTTGCCCAGGATTCCTGGCCAGGTTTCTGAGTCTTTGCCGACACGAGCGTTGAAGTCGCCCAGGATGACAACCTTGTCGGCTGTAGGGGTACGTTGGATGAGGCAGAGCAATTGTGATGCATTTCCAACCCTTCCTTCTCCTATCAAAGAACTATTCTTCTTAGCCCTCTACCCTCTCCCCCATCACCTCAGCTTCTACCTTCCCACACATAGTCATCTATGACCTTATTTTATTGAATATTTTATTTTGAGACATGCTGTCAAAACAAAGAATAATCAAAAAGAAAAACATAGATATCAACAATATTAACAAAAATAATAGAAATCGATCTGCATGTCAAAATTAAAGAAAGTGAGAAAAAAGTCAACACGTGATTCAATTAATATAAAATAAAAGTTGCAATAATCCTAGAAAAATGCAAATTTAATGTCCATGTTGAACCAAAGGAAGAAACAAATAATAGAGAGAAAGAAGAACAAAATAAGAGGAACCCTCCCACCTCCCAAGAAGCAAGAAGAAAAATTTTAAAAAGAGAAAGAATAAGAAAAAGATTGGCTTCACCTCAGATAAACCCCACATCCATCAAGGGACAATAACTTGACTCATCTAGGGTCCTCAGCACTGCAAGCACCGGGGGTGTGGGGGAAGGAGACAGGACACGCAAACTGAAATCTGGTAAAATAGCAGATGGCAAAGTTTCTCTACCAGAGGAACTCAATGCCTTCTAAACCCGATTTGACTTTAACCAAAGAACCAACCCTCCATGCCCCCAAGTCCCCTGATGATCCCATCCTGTCCATATCTGAGGATGACATGCTGCTGCCTTCAGGAGAGTGAATCAGAGGAAAAACCATCTGAGAATGAGAGGAAATCTTATAGGAACATATCGGATTATGAAGGGTATGGATAGGATAGATGTAGGAAGGTTTTTTGAGCTGGCCGGGGAAACTAAAATGAGAGGACACAGTCTCAAGATTCGGGGGAGTAGGTTTAGGACAGAGATGAGGAAAAATAGTTTTTCCCAGAGAGTAGTGAATGTTTGGAATTCTCTAACCAGGGAAGTGGTTGAGGCTGCCTCATTAAACATATTTAAAATTCGGTTAGATAAATTTTTACATGATAGAGGAATTAGGGGATATGGGGAGAAGGCAGGTAGGTGGAGTTAGGTCATAAATTAGATCAGCCATGATCTTATTGAATGGCGGAGCAGGCTCGATGGGCCATTTTTGGCCAACTCCTGTTCCTACTTCCTATGTTTCTATGTTCCTATGACCTGGATGGAGTACCTGACTGAGTATTAAAAATCTGTGCTGACCAACTTACCAAGGTATTCATGAATAATCTTCAATATCTCACTCCAGCAGGGTGTGATACCCACCTGTTTCAATCCTACCGGTGCCCAAGAAGAGTGTTGTAATTTGCCTTAATGACTTTGACCAGAAGCACTTACATCAACAGTGATTAAGTGTTTTGAAAGGCTGGTGATGAAGTATATCCGCTCCAGTCTGTGCAGTGACATGGATACATCCCAGTTTGCCCATCGGAGCAACAGATCTACGGTGGATGCCATCTCATTGGCACTACACAAAGCCCTGGAACACCTGGATAGCAAAGATGCATTCATCAGGATGTTCTTTATTAACTACAGTTTGGCATTTAACACCATCATCCCCTCAAAATTGATCAGCAAATTCCAAGACTGAGGAGTTAAAACCTCACTGTGTAATTGGATCAAGGATTTCCTCACCTCCACAACACAATCAGTGAAGATTGGTAAGAACATCTCCTCCACAATCTCCATCAGTACCCGAGCACCACAGGGCTGTGTTCTTAGTCCCCCTGCTCTACTCACTATATACCTACAACTGTGTAGCTCAGTACAATAACACCATTTACAAATTTACCGACGAAACCACAGTAGTGGGTTGAATAAAGGAGGGGAATGAGTCAGCATATAGAATGGAGATTCCAAACTTGGCTGAATGGTGCACCAACAACAACCTTGCACTCAATGTCACCGAATCTAAGGAGCTGATTGTTGACATCAAGAAAGGAAAGCCAGAGGTATACAATCCAATGATTATTGGGTGATCATTGGGGGATCAGAGGGGGAGAGGGTGAGCAAATATAAGTTCTTGGGAGTCATTATCTCAAAGGATCTTTCCTAGACCCAACACACCAATGGCATCATGAAGAAAGCACGTCAGCATCTCTACTTTCTCAGGAGTTTGCAAAGGTTTGGTATGACATCAGAAACCCTGGCAAATTTCTACAGAAGTACAGTGGAAAGTGAGCTATCTAGCTACATCACGGTCTGGTATGTGAATACCAATATCCATGAGCATAAAGCCCTGCAAAATGTAGTGGTCACAGCCCAGGACATCACTGGCAAAGCATTTCCAGCCCCCCCCCCCCCACTACTGAGTACATCTACAGAGAGCACTGCCATCATCAAAGACCCTCACCACCCAGCACACGCTCTGTTCTCACTGCTCCCATCAGGAAAGAGATATAGGTACCACAAGACTTGCACCACCAGGTTCAGGCACAGCTGCGACCCCTCCAACATCAGACTCCTCAATGACAAACTCAGTCAGAGACTTATTTAAGGACTTTTGCTTGTGCACTTTAGTGATTTTCTTTTTGTTCTCTCTGCATTGCACAGTCAGTTTGTTTACATTTGTTATCTTTTTACATTTCTTTTAATTGTTTACATGTTCATGCTGTATACAGTTTGGATTTTGCACTAACTATTAGTGGTAATTCTGCCACACCCACAGAAGAAAGGAATCTCAGGGTTGTATCTGATGTCATGTACGTACTCTGACAATATATCTGAAATCTGAAGCTATTTATCCCATTAAATCTATTGTGGCACATTTAAGCACAATCTTTCCCCATTCTTTCTCTAAGCCCTATGTTGTTTCAGTCTTCAAATATTTATCCAATTAACTCCTGAAAGTCAATCGTGAACCCTCATCTCTCACACTTTCAAGCAGTATATTCCAGATCAGAATTTTTTTTTCTAATACACAAACTCTGACAAATGTGCCAGACCACTTTCATTTTTTTAAATTTTCCAGTTGAATTTAATATAAAAAATTGAAATTAAAAATTAAGGCCAGAATTAGGATTTGTGTTTTTTATATCTTAACATTTAGAGTACCATTAATTATTCTTTTTTACTCAATAATTTAATGTGTAACTAACACCAAGGCAGCACCAAATCATTAAACAATCATCTTTGTAATTTTGCATTGTATTATCACTTCAATTCTCTCAAATTGTTCCACACTAGTTTTTTTTGAATTGCAGTGTTTGTTCAGTAAATGCCCAAATAATCTAAGTCATTGGGTCTCTATGTGATTAGTAAAGGATTGCTTAAGGTGGTATGTGGGTAGAAAGAAAGAGTTTTAATCGTACCTAACTGACTCATTATGTGCATGGCTTCATAACTCCAAAGGAAATGGGCCAATGACAATTTTTCTCAAACAAAATATTTCAGTAACAATTAGGTCTACAGCAGTGATTCTCAACCTTCCCTTCCCACTCACATACCGCCTTAAGCAATCCCTTACTAATCACAGAACACCGATGGCATAGGGATTACTTAAAGTGGTATGTGAGTGGAAAGAAAAAGGTTGAGAACTACTGACCTAAGTGCTTCTATCTGAAAAGGATAGCTGTACAATAGTTTCATATAAACTTGAAAGCAACATGGGCACCAGAAAAACCACCTGCAAAGATAGACAACATTTGAAAAACTTTAAAATCCGGCAAAATGGTCTTAAATTCTTGTTTTACAATTTATTTTCTTAAATCAGAAGAAAACTTACATCGGTTTATTCCCTCCGAATGGACACCCACTCATGATCCCACTTCTTCACCCAAACCACGTCAACTCCTCAAAGTTTGGCTGAGGTTTTCTGACAAACGATGCAAATGACCATGTTTTCCCTTTAAATGAAGTCCCCTTATCTGTCCCGATCAATCAACAGTAGAACTTTGATTTGTGTTTGGAGATCAATTTTACTATGCAAATATTAAGAAGAAAAATAAATTAAACAAACTTCAGTCGTTGTGCCTTGAGCAAAAATATAATTATTGACAGACGCTTTTGCACACCCTTTACTTACTGACTCTGGTAATGTGGAGTAATTGCATTCTTAATATGCCAAATAACAATTAGATATATTTTTCATTGTTCTTTCTTAAATGTCTCTTCACGGAATTATAATGTGCACTATGTGATATAAAGAATAGATGTCTAATATAAGGCTATAAAAACAAGAATAAATGTTACAGGAGATCAAAGAGAATCACATAATGCTAAATGAATGGGATAATGCCCCCAGGTGGTTGTCTTGTGACAGAACTTGGACTGTCCTTTAACCTGAAAGTTGGCAATGACATTATACAAATTTTCATAACTTCAGGTGCATCTCTCTCACACAGAGATATTCTTCTCGACTGATGGGGATGAGGATTTGGTGAATTCATTTATGTTTTTTAACCATACCTTCAATTGTCTATTGCCATAAAATTATAAAGCTTTACAAGATGGAAACAGGCCTTTCAGCCCAACTCATTCATGACAACCAGATTGTCCATTGGAGCAAGTCTCATTTGCCTGTGGCAGCTCATATCTTTTCAAATCCTTCCTATCCAAGTACCTGTTCAAATGGATTTTAAAAGTCTCAATTGCAGTCACCTCCACAGGTTCCACTGGCAGCTCTTTCAAATAAAGAAACACTATTAGCCACCCTTCAATCTTATCCATGGCTGAAGATTATGGAATCCCCAAATTTCTTCCCTTGCTTCCCACAATGTCCTCATATAGCTTCCCTAGCTTCCCACAATGTAAGGCCTTGTGGATTTGTCCACTTTTTATACTTTAAAACCACTAGCCCCTCCGCTTCTCAAACATGGATATATTTCACGACATCACCAGTCATTAATCTCAGTTCCTTAGCCTCAATGACCCTCTCCATGGTGAACACAGATGAAAAATATTCATTTAAAACCTTCTCTACTTTCTATGACACTGCACAGAGACAAACTAGTTAATTCTGAAGGGAACCTATTCTCTCCCAAGTGAATATACTTGTAGAACTTCTTGAGATTCTCCTTAACTTTTTGATACCAGAGTTATCTCATATCATCTTTTTTGCCTTCCTGATTTCCCTCTTAAGCATACTCCTCCATTGCTTATATTCCTTAAATCTAGTAGATGCATTCTTCTTTTTTTCCTGACAAGCAGGGTTCCCTATTTCTGCCAGCCTAGTCCTTAACTCCAAATGCTGCCCCAAAACCTCCCTATCTCATTTTCAAAAGCCTTCCCCTTTCCAAAACTCAACTTACCTGCAAAACAGCCTCTTCCAATTAACCTTTGCAAGTTGCTGTCTAAAACCTTCAAAATTTGCCTTGCCCAATTTAAGACAATAATTCATTAACTTTCTCCATAATAATTTTTAAATTAACAAAGTTATGGTCATTATTCCTCGAGTCCTCATCGACTGATGCTCAATCACCCCAAAAGGAGGTTTAGAACATAGAACATAACAAGCACTTCAGCCTAGGATTTGCACCATCCTATGTAAACCTATTCCACAACAATCTAATTTTTCCCTCCCTTTATTTTTTTTGCATCCATATGCTCATTGTGACCAGACTCCACAACCATCCTCTGCAATGCATTCCAGGCACCCCCCAACTCTCTGAGTAAAAAAAAACAACTTACTTCAGACATCTCCCCTAATGTGGTAAATCACTATTATGTTATGATTGGCTGCTGCTGGCTGGACACGCCTCCTAAGACCAATCCTACCCATAGTCCTTCGCATGCTCCCCATTCCACTCTGCCTGATCAGTCAATGAGATTGGTGGCTGTTCTAGTCTATAGTTAATAAAAGTCTGTCAGTTTCACAACTTCAGTCTTTTGTGATTATTGAGGGTGCATCAATTTTATTAATTATATATTTTTTTAAAATACTTGGAACAGTACCTGAAACCTGAGAAGCTCAACATTGACCCTCAATCACCAGCCACCCCGAACGTGTTTGGACTCTGGCTACATTGTTTTGAAGTCTTCCCGGCGGCCGCCGCAGATATTATCACCATGGATACTAACCGAATGAGATTACTCTTCTCATGAGTTGGACCCCAAGTATTCCTGATGATCAGCAATGCCAACTCGTACCAGGTGCTATGGAGATCCTAAGGCCCAGTATCATAAGAAAGCAAATGAGGTCTATGCCAGAAAGCAGCGACCTGGAAAATCAAGCACCGAGTACCTGTGGACCCTCCAGAACCTATGCAAAATGTGCAACTGTCAGACCATGAAGGCAGCCCAGGAAGCTGCGGCCTCATCTGGGATACTTACGTGGCCAGTACTCTTGGAACAAAAGATACTTGATCTACAGAGGGTGGTTGAGCTGACAGAGACACTGGAGGTGGCCCTTCAAAATTTAGATGATTACTCAGCTGTCACTTGGTCAGCATGGGCGATGCTATCCTGGGATGGGGGATCATCCCACACCATGAGCGACTGGTCGCCCACACTGTCCCACTCCTCTAGTGACCTGACCTCGGCTGCCATTGCAAATACTAATTCTGTGAGAAGGGTAAACACCTGAGGAAACGCTGCCATGCCAAAGATGCGATATGCACTAGGTGCAGGAAAAAAAGACATTATGCCAAAGTTTACCAGTCCAAACCGCCTGCAAAACCTAGCAGCACCATATGCAGACAGTTCCCACTATGAACAGTGCGATCAATGTCATCACCTCTACAAACCAGCGATGACATGTGCGAGTCATAGAGGCCGCCATCTTGGACCACACAGCAGATGTAATCTTCTCAGGCATATGACACTACGAAAGAGCTGCGTGAACACCCATAGGATTCAGACAGCGAATCTATACTGGCCTTCATCACCCTGAACCTAGAGGCACCACATGAACTTGCCAGGTCCATGATGGATGTCCCAGTAAACAGGTGTGTTACTGTAATGGAAGATTTAAACCGTGTTTCTTACTTTTGCAGCCTTTGCTTCTGCAAGGCTGAGAACCTGCTTGTTGGATATGAATTAGTAGACACACCTGTAGAGCTCGTTGAAAGAACCAAAGACTTGTTGATCCAAACCAAGGCTTTTATTAGCAAAAGACCGGAGCTCTTCACAGGTGGCCGACCAGTCCGGAATGATCCGACCTGGCTAGGGACACAACCCTTTAAGGCCCAAACAATAGGTGTGGCTTAGCTCTCAGCCAATCGCTGTAAGCACAGTCTAGATACAGTAACTATATACACTATGTACATTGGTGATAGATCTGTACTATCACAACACCTAAATTCCACCATGGGGCCCAGGATGCAGTTGAATCAGAAGACATTATCTAAATTTACACTATGGGGCCCAGGGATGCATATGAATCAGTAGACGTTATCCAACTTCCACCATGAGGCCCAGAGATGCAGTTGTCTTTTGTTGGTCAGGAAGATAATTAAATAATTTGTTCAAAGAGATAAGATCTGAAGTAAACAACTTTTGGATAATATAAGCCATGGTCCCACTGCTGAAGTTTGAGACTCTCCAAGAGGTGGCAACATCTCTCAGCAAGAAGAAGAACTTCAAGATTCCAACCAACGTCCCGGTCCGGGGAGGTGGAGAAGCTACTACCGGCGCCCAGACAACCTACTACAAGTGTGCAGTTGTCGCCTCGCTTTGGCAGTTGGAACCAGTCCAGGCATTGATAAGTATAATTGGGAAGGGCTTGCATATTGTAGTGTTAATTCAGCTAGCTATTTAGTAATAAAGACTTGTATAAACTGAACTGCTCTCGGTGTGTGTGTGTCTATTTTCTTTCGGTAGCTCAAACACTGTGACCAATCTAAAACGAACAAAATGAGAGGTATAAGTTTATCCAAGACAGTTACCAACTGTTTATTTGATACTAGGAGTACAGGAAGTTTTATCCACCCCAATACCGCAGGCACCTATCCTTTAAAGTACGGCCCACAAAATAAAATTTCACTCACATCCAAATCACACATGGCAGCCATCCATGGGTCCTGTCCAGTGACCCTGACCATTGGAGGCATAGTTTACAAACATTTCAGGCTATTCATTATGCCACCACTCTGTGCCGCCTTGCTACTAGGGATGGACTTCCAGTGCCAACTTCAGAAAGTTACATTAAAATTTGATGGGCCCCATCCTCCTCTCACCACTTACAATGAACAATTCACAGACGGCCCAATGCATGTGACCTGTGGCCTCTCGACACTCAAGGTGGACCACCCTCCTCACCAACCTCACCCCTGATTTCAATCCGGTGGCCACCAGGAGTAGACAGTAATGTGCAGCAGACAAGGCATTCATTAAGTCGGAGATTCAGTGCTTGTTGGGTGAGGGCATCATCAAGCCAGCAATAACCCTTGGGGGGCCCAAGTAGTTGTGGTAAAGAACATAGAAAAGAATAGGATGGTCATACACACAGCTTGATGCATACCCTCTTTCCTGTATATCCAATATGGTCAACCAGATTGCACAATATCGGGTATTCTCCACGGTTACCTGAAGTTAGCATATCACCAACTCCCAATCCACCTAGAGGACTGCCAGTATACTGCTTTCGAGGCAGATGGCATCTGTATTAGCCTCAACTTTCCCATCTGCCACCAACACCACCCATAAATTGAAGGAACAATACCTGATTTTCTGTCTGGGCCTCTCTAGCCAGATAGCATTAACATCGACTTTTCCAGTTTTTCCTAACCTGCTCTCCTCTTTCCCCCCGCCTCTCCACCCACCCTACCCCCTTCAGCTCTCCTCCTTCCATCTCTATTCACCCAGCCATTTCTCCTCCCATTGCTTTCTAGAGTCCCCTCCCTCCCTTCTCCATCTATCACCTCTTGCCTTTGTGACCACGCCTCCCCCCTCCACTCTTTTATTTGAACCCCTGCCAACATTTTTCCATACCTTTGAAAAGGGCTCAAGCCTGAAATATCAGTTATGCATTTTTACCTTTGCTGTATAAGGATAAAATCAAGGATGATCTACCCCCAGGAATCAAAATTGTCTACAGAACTGATGGCAGACTTTTCAATCTTGCCCATCTCAATTCCAAAAACAAGACATCCCCAAATTCCCTCATTGAGTTTCAATACGCAGATGACAACAGTGTTGCAGCTCTCTCAAAGTACCACCCTACAACAGATTCTGACTGCCTTCAACTGTGCATATACAAAACTTAATCAATTCCAAGAAGACTCAAATCATCTACCAACTCTCACCAACTGAGACAAATCAGATAGAACCATCAATTCAACTTGGTGAAACAACCCTGTAAAATGTGGACTTGTCTTCCAATGTTGACCTTAATAATGAGATCCAATATCATCTTAAATGCGCTGGAACAGTTTTTAAATGTCTCCGAAAAAGATTCTTTTATGATCGTGACATTCGAACAGACACCAAAATGTTAGTGTACAAAGTAGTGATGATCCCTACTCTTTTGTATGCATAGGAAACCTGGACAACATGCCGACGACATCTGAAGGCACTTGAAAAGTTCCATCAATGCTGTCTTCAAAACATCTTTAATGTCAGCTAGGAAAATAGAAGAACTAACATCAGCATGCTAAACGAAGCAAAAACAACAAGCATTGAAGCCTTGGTCGTTAAGAACCAACTAAAATGGTGCAGTCATGTTGTTCGGATGGAGGACAAACATTAGCCGAAACAAATCTTCTACTCCCACCTTAAAGAAGGCAAACAACAGAAAAGATTCAAAGATGTCTTAAAATACCACATGAAGAAATGTAACATTGGCATCAGTAATTGGGAAACCAATGCCAAGGACAGGAAACTCTGGCAAACCATCATCCGAGAAGGGACAGCAACCTTTGAAGCCAACAGATGTGCAGAACTAGAAGAGAAGTAAATGGAAAGAGAGGCAGCAACAACCAAAGCCTGATCTGCCATCTGGAACTAGCTGTCCTGAATGCTGAAGATATTTCAAAGGCAAGGTTGGACTCATAAGGCACTTGAGAGCTCATAAATAGATCAACGAAACATGGCTGAGGATGATGGACTTTGAGGGAAGGCCATGATGACGATGAAGGACACTGTTTGACCTGCTGAGTTTCACCTGCATTGTATTTTTACTTCAATCATGGTGTCTACAGGTTTTCGTGTTTTACATCCCATCTGCCATACTTTTGCATCCTGCCCTCTGATCATTTAAACACTTAATTTGCATGATCATATCACCTTACCACATTATTGGTGTCCCTCCAGTTCAGGTACAACCTGTCCCCCTGTTCCCTGGAAGAGCATAATGATCCATATACCTGAAACCCATCTCCTCCACCAGCTCCCTAGCCACATATTTAACTGTGCTATCTTCCTATTTCTTTACCTTGTTAGATTGTGGCACAGGGAGTAATTCTATCTATTACAAAAAAATAAAGATCCTTTTTTTAAAAAAAAAACTTACTGCCAAGCTCCCTAAGAGAGGAGTGAAACATAGAAGTCGGCAGATGTTGTGATTTAATGAAAACATAAAAGTTCTGGAGCAACTCAGCAGGTCTTGCAGCGTCTCTAGGAGGTAAAGATATATAATAAATGTTTCAGGCCTGAACTTGATGAAGTGCTCAGGTCCGAAACGTTAGTTATATATCTTTAGCTCCCATAGATACTGCAAGACCTGCTGAGTTGCTCCAGAACTTTTATGTTTTTACTTAATCCAAATCCTTAAGCTCACCTTGCAGGACCTTGTCTCTTTTTGCTTATGTAATTGATGCCAATATAGACCACACCTACTGGCTGCTCACACTCCTCTTTCAGAATGTCCTGAGCCTGTTCTGAATCATCCTCCACTCTTCCACCAGGGAGGCCACACACCATCCTGGAATCTAAGCTGCAGCCACAGTAATGCCTGCTTGTGCCTCTGACTAGAGTCACCTATCACTTGCCTTGACATGTCATTCGCTGCCGTATAACAGAGACAGTCATAGTGCCACTGATCTATCTGCTGCTGCTATTTTCCCCTCAGATAATCTCCCTGGCTCTAGTATCCTATCTAGTAGATATGTTTGTGAAGAGGAAAGCCAAAGGTAATTCCTGCATTTTCTGTCTGCCTTTCTTGGCAGTCAACCATCTATCTGACTGAACCTTTGGTGTGACCACCTCCCAGAAAGTCCCATCCATGAGACTCTCCACTTCCTGTGGATTGGAGGGGGAAGATCCAGTTATCATGGTCCATGTAGACCATAGATTCTCAAGTTGGGGTGTACTCCCCATTGGTGGGGCGTGGGAATATTTTGGTGGGGCATAGGAATATTTTGGGAAATAATTAAAAAGTTGGTTTGAAAAAAATAAACTCATTACATTGGTGTGAAAAATGTGACTTGACAACACTGTCGGCGCAACACAATTGTGGTAACCTCCAAGTAAAATCACTTTGTTCTTTTTACTTTCACAACATGTTTTTGCTCTTCTGGTGTTTCTCTTATTTAAATTATTGTTATCCTTGGTTAGCATAATAATTTAAATTTTTTCCGATCACTCTTATTATCATCTATTCCAAATTATCTCAACAATCTTGTCTCCATCCATACCCCTTTACTTTATCTATTCAGTAGTGAGTGAAACCTGTACCTGTATATTTGTGCACCAGAATATTAATGGGGGCGGGGCCAGGGGTCCGCCCCAGGCACCAGCCTTAGGGGAACACCAAAATCAGGAAAAAAATAGGGACCCCAGGAAGTAAAGCATGAGGCGAGTGCAGTTTTGATGCACTCTCTGCGAGAAAAAATGTCAGAAACCGGGTTAATGTGTTCTTTTCATTTTTTTTGGGGTCAGTATTTTTCCTTTGATTCGATCATTACTTTTATTAGATTTTTTCAATTCTAAGACAATGAAATATTGATTAATCTGTTTCAGGCAGCTCGCATTGTTGTATATTCAAAATGAGCAGACCAAGTAAGCCACAGGTTCGTCAATATTTAGGTGAGTTCTTGAAGTTTGGGTTTATACCTGTTGTACACGATGAACGTTCACCTTCTTGTCTATTGTGCCAAAAGTCTTTGACAAATGAATCAATGAAAGCAGGCCGTCTTGAAGCTCATTTGAGGGTAAAACATCCTAACCATATCAATTCGAAGTTGGAATATTTTAAATCACTGAAAGAGAAGTTTGAAAATATATCAAATATCTCTTCATTATTCGCTGTACAAACTTTAGCCCTGAATCATACCCTTAAAATTTCACTGCTGATAGCAAAACATGGGAATAATCATATGATTGGGGAGGAAATGATTAAACCCACAATATCATTGTTTCTCAAAACAGTTCTGCAAAAGGATGACAAAGATGTCCAAGCAATGCCATTGAGCAATAGTACTGTCTGCAACAGAATAGATCACATGGGCCAAGATATTGAAAAACAGCTTACTGAGAAGTTGAAATCACAAAAGTTCTCAATACAACAGTATGAATCTACTGTATGGGTCTGTGAGGCTCTGTTATTGGCATACGTGAGATATATTGATCAGGAAGAGTTTCAAGAAGAGATGTTGTTTTGTGAACCATTAGAAACCACCACGACTGCAGTTGATATCTACAACAAGCTCAAAAATTATTTGGATGAAAATTAAATACCAAAAGGAAACATTGTATTTTGTGCTGCAGATGGTGCACCTGCTATGATGGGTAAAAAAAACCAGGATGTTTAAAATTAATGAAGGATGAAACAAACTCCATACATGGTTGTGCATTGTGTTATCCACCGAGAAAACTCAGTTGCCAAGAAAGTTTCCCCTGTTCTACATGAGATACTGCATTCTGTGATCAAGTGTATCAATGCCATCAAAGCTAATGCCAAATGTGAACATCTGTTTAAGCAGTTTCGTGTCGATAAAAATGCAGAACATGCAAGATTATTGCTTCACACTGAAGTAAGGTGGTTGTCAAAGGGAAACTGCTTCAAAAGGTTTATGGAACTGTTTGATCTCCTCAGCATGTTTTTGTAGGACGAACCTGAAATAAAGCTCTTGCTAACAACAGATGGCAATGCTTCTGTGAGTTACTTGATGGACATTTTTGAGAAACTAAGAACATTGAACAAGCAACTCCAAGTAGCAAATATGACACTCGTTGATGCAAAAACAAAGATATTTGGATTCATGACACTTCTAGAATTATGCCAAAGGAATATTTCTGCAAGAAATTTCAGTCAATTCTATTAGATGAATAAGGGTGAAGTAACTAATGCTGCTACAAACGTCATTGTCGACCATTTGAAAATGTTGGTTACCAACTTCAATGATAGATTTTGTGATTTAAAGGCAATGGATTTTCCCTCTTGGTTAACTCAGCCATTGCTGGTGGACTTATCTGAAGTTCCAGTGCAATACCAAGAGGAGTTATTAAGTTGCAACATGATGAATCTGTGAAAACTCTGATCAAAGTGAAAGAAACCATGATATGGCTATCTAACAAGATTGAAAAGAAATACCCAAACTCGACTACTTTAGCAAGGGAACTATTGATACATTTTCCATCGTCTTATTTCATAGAATGTGGCTTCAGTACTGTTAATGATTTCATACAAGCTAAGAGAAACCGACTGGAAATTACAAAACATGGAAATTTAAGGCTGAAACTAACACAATGAGTCCCTTGAATCAAAAGAAAATCTGCAGCCAGCATCAGGGGCAAGGTTCCCACTGAAGTGACGACAACTGTGGAATGTGGTTTTAAGAAGGTCGACGTATTGAAGTAATAGTTGAATATGAAATATGTATTCTGGTGTATTCCCAACTTTAATTGCATTGAAATACATTTGCAGTAAATGAGTTAATTAAAACTTCTTTTGAATATATAACTCCTTTTGCTAATGGTGGGGCACAAGATTTTTTTTTAAATTGAAGTGGGGCCTAGGGTAAAATAGGTTGAGAATCATTGGTCACGAAGGCAACCTACATCAGATGAAAATCTCCTTGACCCCAACAGCAATGCTCTGCAAAGCAGTATTGCCTTATGTGGCAATATTGTCACTCAGCTCAAGTCATGCCACAAGGTAGCTTTAATAGATGAAAAAGCAAGCAGTGCTATCGGATTTGAGCATCCCAATATGTAAAAGCATTTACAAAGTTTCAAAAGTCAAGAAAATATTTTTATTATGAATTTTTTTTAAAGATACAGGTACAGGTATCCCCCGCTTTTTGAAAGTTCACTTTATGCCACTTTGCTTTTTTGAAAGACTGACATTAGTGCCTGTTTTTGCTCACCAAAAGAAATCCAAAGAGGATTTTCGCTTTTACAAAAAAGGCAAAAGTGAAAATAGCATTCAGCATTTGTTTTGTAGGGAGCCGTTATAGAGGCAGCGCACACCCCAAGCAGCAAGAGTGGCACCGCCGAGCTCCTTCCCTGGGAACTACACTCAGCATCTCAGCATCAAGCCACTATAGCTTTGAACTGTGTCTGTAAGCATCTACACTCAAAGCTTTTTCCAATATAAATTATCGGTAATTGCTTCTTCACTTTACACCATTTCGGCTTTCGAATGGTTTCATAGGAACCCTCTACTTTTGGATTGCAGGGGAAACCTGTATCACTAAATGTGCATAAAGTCAATATTATTGAAAATTTACATCAGACAAAAATAAATTTTACATTTTTAACTTAATCATCTTTCTTCCTCTCAGCTCTTTAAAACTCCAGGACTGGCTGGGATCTTGTGAAAGGTCTGAATGAGCACAGAGTCCCCAACTTAAATAAGAGGCAATTCCAGCAAATTATAGGTCCTTGCTAAAGTTCGCCAGGTGTCAAGTGGCAAAGCGCAGAGCCAAAAGATGCTTTCTGGCCTTTCTTGTTTGGATAAGTAAGTGTTGAAGCCTCAAGCTTGCTGGGAAAGGGAAACACCAGCAGATGGCTGCAGAGTTGAAGGCAAAATATTGTGAAACTTAGGTCATGATTTGAACTCCCTTAGCAATTCCCTCGATGCTGATTTCTTCTACCAAGAGCACGGATCAACTTAATAGTTCAATTCATCCCATAATCTTCCAACTGAAATTCTCACCTTCACAATTCAGATCCATTCAAGATGCCAGGTATGTTCAAACTAGCTAGCATTTTGAAGGACTGTTCTCTCAACATCTGGAGATCCATGCATTAGTGGATGCATGCTGTTGACTTCTCTCTGCAACAGTGACTATTGCAAATCCATCAATTCCTCTTTATCTGCTGCAGAATTTGAATGCATATTTGAAGTTTATTTGCATGTACACAATCTTTCTTTCTTTGGCTTGGCTTCGCGGACGAAGATTTATGGAGGGGGTAAAATGTCCATGTCAGCTGCAGGCTCGTTGGTGGCTGACAAGTCCGATGCGGGACAGGCAGACACGGTTGCAGCGGTTGCAGAGGAAAATTGGTTGGTTGGGGTTGGGTGTTGGGTTTTTCCTCCTTTGCCTTTTGTCAGTGAGGTGGGCTCTGCGGTCTTCTTCAAAGGAGGTTGCTGCCCGCCAAACTGTGAGGCGCCAAGATGCACGGTTTGAGGCGATATCAGCCCACTGGCGGTGGTCAATGTGGCAGGCACCAAGAGATTTCTTTAGGCAGTCCTTGTACCTTTTCTTTGGTGCACCTCTGTCATGGTGGCCAGTGGAGAGCTCGCCATATAACACGATCTTGGGAAGGCGATGGTCCTCCATTCTGGAGACGTGACCCACCCAGCGCAGCTGGATCTTCAGCAGCGTGGACTCGATGCTGTCAACCTCTGCCATCTCGAGTACTTCGACGTTAGGGATGAAAGCGCTCCAATGAATGTTGAGGATGGAGCGGAGACAACGCTGGCGGAAGCGTTCTAGGAGCCGTAGGTGATGCCGGTAGAGGACCCATGATTCGGAGCCGAACAGGAGTGTGGGTATGACAACGGCTCTGTATACGCTTATCTTTGTGAGGTTTTTCAGTTGGTTGTTTTTCCAGACTCTTTTGTGTAGTCTTCCAAAGGCGCTATTTGCCTTGGCGAGTCTGTTGTCTATCTCGTTGTCGATCCTTGCATCTGATGAAATGGTGCAGCCGAGATAGGTAAACTGGTTGACCGTTTTGAGTTTTGTGTGCCCGATGGAGATGTGGGGGGGCTGGTAGTCATGGTGGGGAGCTGGCTGATGGAGGACCTCAGTTTTCTTCAGGCTGACTTCCAGGCCAAACATTTTGGCAGTTTCCGCAAAACAGGACATCAAGCGCTGAAGAGCTGGCTCTGAATGGGCAACTAAAGCGGCATCGTCTGCAAAGAGTAGTTCACGGACAAGTTGCTCTTGTGTCTTGGTGTGAGCTTGCAGGCGCCTCAGATTGAAGAGACTGCCATCCGTGCGGTACCGGATGTAAACAGCGTCTTCATTGTTGAGGTCTTTCATGGCTTGGTTCAGCATCATGCTGAAGAAGATTGAAAAGAGGGTTGGTGCGAGAACACAGCCTTGCTTCACGCCATTGTTAATGGAGAAGGGTTCAGAGAGCTCATTGCTGTATCTGACCCGACCTTGTTGGTTTTCGTGCAGTTGGATAATCATGTTGAGGAACTTTGGGGGGCATCCGATGCGCTCTAGTATTTGCCAAAGCCCTTTCCTGCTCACGGTGTCAAAGGCTTTGGTGAGGTCAACAAAGGTGATGTAGAGTCCTTTGTTTTGTTCTCTGCACTTTTCTTGGAGCTGTCTGAGGGCAAAGACCTTTAAGCTAGTATCTCTACATATATTTTGTACTATTATACAGTAAATGCTTTGTTATTCATCGTTATGAAAGTCTTAATGTAAAGCTATGCAAAATGTTTATCTGTTTTATCAACAAATTAAAGCTACATAAAGTAACAGCCATAGAGTTTGATTTGTTGGATTGAAGAGATCAAAATTTGGAATATCGTAGCTCATGCCTTGGAAGATGACACTTTGAAATTTGTATATATTAGAATAAGGAAAGTGTCATCTATACCCGCCCCTGCAATGATGTGTCATGCACTCACTAGAAGTATTGCCAGATGTTCAGATGCTGGTTGCCCAGTGACGCACGCACACAAGTTTTGATATCACCAAAATAAGCAGGTTGGCTATTTTCCTGTTCAAATTGGCTGTGGACACAACCTAGGTTAATTTATCTGGGTTCCCTGACTACCTCTGAGGTAGGTCAAGGACCCAGTTGGATTCCAATGGGGTTGATCAGGTCAGACACTTTCTAACTGCTGTGTAATAAGATATATGGTGTGCTTTATTAGATAGGGGATTATTCAAGAGCAGAGCGGTAATGTTGTAGCTCTATATAACTTTGGATAAAACACACTTAATTGTGTTCAGTTCTGATCATCTCATTATTGGAAAGATGTGGAAGCTTAAGAGAGGGTGCAGAGATTTACCAGGATTTTTCCTGGATTGGAGAACAAAGTTTGTAAGGAAAGATTGAGCGAGCTTGTGTTTTTCTCTTTGAAGCAATGGAAGATGAGAAATGACTTAATACATAAGATACATAAGATTATGAAGGGCATTGATTGTTTCCAGGCAGCATTGGTCAATACCAGTGGGCATCTGTCAAAAGGTGATAGAAAAATATTTATGAGAGATGACAGAGGTAGGTTTTTTTTACACAGCAGTGGATGCCTGGGAGTGGTTGCAGAGGGTGGTACAATCAGGAAGATAGGCACATGGATGTAAGAAAAGTGGAGGGATATGGGCTGTGGTAAGGGCTATGGTTAGGATTGATGTGGGTAGGTTTACACAGGTCAGCATAGCATCGTGGGTTGAAGGGCCTGCATTGTGCTAAGGTATGCTCTACATTCTCTACCCACTGCCTTCTTTTGCAGAAAGTGCCAAACCAAAATGGAGTTTATGGTTCACACCAAATATCCACCTCAGAGCTGGAACAATGCCCTTCAAAATATCTAGCCAAAGAGCGAAGGATTTTCTCCAGCCACCTTCTTGCTCATGTGGACAAATCAGGGGCACTCGAGAGACCAAAAGCTCTGATGAGGTAAGTAACAAAAAGAGGCTGGAAAGAAGATAAATAATCCGAGACAGGATAGAGAAATGAATGAGTCTCAACTTCCTGGAGGGTGCTTAATCACCTGTGAGAGAAGACAAAATTGGGAGAGAAGTGGTAGCTAAAATGAACTGGCTAGTTGGTTATAAAATGGTGATTTATTTTGCCTTCATCAATAAGGGAGGTAATGTGCCTTAACTTACAATAAATGCGTGCAGCATATTAGAGAAGTAGGAGGATCTTCTCTGCCTAGCAAATAAGAACTGCATGGCTAGACTTCCAATCCTTATTTTGCAGCCAGACCAAATGTTGACGCACCTGAAACTACAGTACTCAGTTTTGATACTGAGTAACAGAGATACAAAGGCATTTCATTTTTATCCCCGATAATCATCAATTTTTCAGACAATAATTTTTCATTTAACCCACACTCTCTACCAAAAGGACAAATATTTAAATTAATTCATAAATTCACAACATGATTGTCAGAAATATGAAATCTACAAGAGTCCTAATCCATTGATTATTTAACAAAAAAGACAACAAAATGAGGAACAAAAACAATGACACTAAGTTCATGTTTAAATTGCAAGACTGTCCTTACACTGAAAAGTCAATATCATGTACAACCAATGAACCAATTAATCTTCAGTGTCAAGGGGAGGGTTAGTCAAGGTCCAGCATTTGTGGCAAATGGAAATTTTAGAACTATCAAACAGAGGATTTTTTTTAACTAAAAATATACTTAATTCACAATAATTTATTTACAAGGGAAAAACCATTCAGAGTCTGTTCCCACCTTTAATTTTTCCTGTCACTGTGCATAGTTACATTCGATTCCATTTACACCACTGTGGTACCTCATCTCTTCTTCCCTGTTGTTTGATGGTCTTTCCCTTGGTCTCAGCCCCTTAATGCCTGATAATGGGAGGACTCCAGACTATAGTCCTTCCCCACAGCACCTCAGAGTGTCCCTCAGCACGTACACCTGCAGCCTGGAATTCCCTTACCGACATCTCCAGATGCTGAAGGTCCAACAAGTCTCGGGCAGACCAAAGTGTGTCTTTTACCGATTTGATGAAATTTCAGCAGTTCTGGATGCCTGACTCCACCAAACAGAAATCCTCCAAATCATCTCACCATAGTCAATTTGCAAATGTGTGTAAAGAAGCATTGCAAAATAATATATAACAAGATATCAAACCAACTAAAGTGAAGGAATTCCTGACTATTTCTGTAATAATGCAATAATCTGCAGGTTTATCAACGAGTAAATTTGCAAATCTGAATGCAGTGTTCACTACTAGGTGAAACAAATCAAAATAAGATATTTAATAACCATCATGAAAACATAGTTGCACATGAACAAAATTGGGAATTAAACATTCCAGGATACTTATCTTTGAGAAGAGATCATAGAATGAAAGATTAGTCCAAATAATAAATAATGTGATAAAGAGAAAAAGGAGATTAGTGAAATTGGTATGGATGGAGCTAAGATTTAGCAAGGAGCAGATAACTTGGTGAGATTTGTTGATTTGCCTCCATAAGTATCAATAGTGAACAGCATTATATAAACAAGGAAACTTATATAGATTGGTCAAAATAAATTAGTGTGTTTTTATGGAATTAATGAATTATTAGATGGTTCTCTTTATTGATGTGAAGAAATGAACAAGAAAACGGTGGCACAGTTGGAGTAGCAATTAGCACAACGTTGTTGCACCACCAGCAATTGGGACAGGGGTTTGAATCCCACGCTGTCTGTAAGGAGTTTGTACATTCTCCCCATGTCTGCATGGGTTTTCTCTGGGGGCTCCGGTTTTCTCCCACCATTCAAAAAGTACTTGGGGTGTAGGTTAGTGGGGGGTAAATTGGACGGGAGGGACTCGTGGGCCGAAATGGCCTGTTACCGTGCTGTTCAATTTAAAAACTGATGAACTCTATCCTGTAACCAAGTAAATCAGCCCAAGATATTTATGCATATTTATTTTAAATTGTATCTTTGTGTCTATGTGTGATTATTATTGCTGTGAATTATGTGTGTGCAGCAGGAAAAAAAGCTGTTTCATCTGGCTGTATATGTGCAGGCAGATGAAAATGAACATTAATATATTTTAGTTTTCTCAAGATACACAGCTGGACTGCAGTGTGCATTTTGAGGAGGATATTGAGAGTCAAATATCAGATACAGATGAGTGAAGGGAATGGGCAGAAAAATACAAAGAAGAAAAATGTGAGGTCATGCAGTTTGATGATGTGGAAAATCAGCAAATGATTAAAACCCTCTACCATCAACAGCCTCCTATCAGCAAGCAATTTTGGATTCATTTTGCCAACTTGCCTTGCATCCCATGAGCTCTAATCTTCTGGACCAGATGCTCACATGTGATCTTGTCAAAGGCATTTCTGAAATCCATGATCATAATATCAACTGCTCTACCATCATTGCTCAGGTATTCAAAAGCTTTAATCCAATTAGTCAGATATTATTATTAAGGTGAGCATCAAAATCATCCTTAGTGAGTTTCAATTGTTGAATTCTCATCCCTTTGACCTGATTTCATATCCTGATAATTTGGTCCCAGAGAGAGTATTTTTTTTTAATTGCCTTTATTGTCATGTAATAAAACAGGCATAATATTGCACAAAATGTCCTTTAGTTTGCTACAAAGCAGACAAAGATTCATCATCCATAGAAATTGCCCAGTGCCCCTTATGGTCAAAGAAAAAGAAGCAAAAAAGAATCCCTTTAGAGCCACTGAGTGCCCTGGACTCACCTCCAGTGCTCCAGCAGCCTCAGCTGCCATGCAAGACTCCAGTTCAGTTCAAACCATGGCAACCTGTGATAGTACAGATTCTATCACCAAAGTGTATATGTACATAAGTACAGATGGTAGTGTAGGATGACTGTGATTGGCTGAGAGTGTAGCCACACCTACTGGCTGGTCTTAAAGAATTGGTCCTACCCAGACCAGGTCATCCTGGACTGGTCGACCTACATGTGATATGCTCCAGATTTTTTGGTTAATAAAAGCCTTGGTTTGGATCAACAAGTCTTTGGTTCTTCCAATGCGCATTACACAGCCCAAACCCAGATCCAAACATCTGACACAATGAGAAAGACTTCAGCACCCTCTCGCATTTTGGTTCCGAAACCTGGTATCCCTTCAGCCTCGAGTCAGTCTTCACCCGTCTCAGCCCAGTGTGATCCTTTGACTGCAGTCGCCAAGAGCCTGCAGACTGCATGGGTTCCTCGCGTTGACTCACCAACAGCCCACCGCCTGTGTGTTCTTTAGCTGCAGAGGTCCTCACTCCTCCGACACTGGCATCACCCTCCTGTGGGTTGACTCCTCTGCTTCTGTTTCTCAAAAGAAGTGTTCTCCCCATTACTGGTGCCCTGCACCAGACCTCTGCTTCCTTGGAATTTGCAACTCCTCGAGGCCGTTGCTGAACACAGGTGCTGCCATCTTGGGCCCAGACCCCGAGGTCACAGGATTTAAAAATAAACTTCCATCGGGTACTTTAACAGGAAGGTTAAAGCCTGTATGGCGCCATCTGCAGCATGACTAGGTGGTAGAACCCCACAGAGGAGCACTGTGTCTCCTCTCCCCACTCTCCCCAGGTCTGCACCAGCGGTGGTGCTATTTTCTTTCTGAATGTTATCCTCAAATGATATTCAAACAAGTATCAAGTCAGAGCAGATCCATAATAGGAGATGAGCGCTACAGAATAAGCACACCACCTGCTGGTTGTAGAAAACTGTAAGTGAATAGCAGCAGCTTGAACTTGTAACACACTCCTGAAGTGGGAATTTTTTTTGTAAGATCCTTAAGTTTAAGAATTTCTTTTGAGCAGTGACAGTGCAGGTGAATAATCACTCAGAATCCTCGAGCTCAGGCCAGACTGCAGCTGTTTCAAATCACCAGTCACTGCTTCTGAATCAAGGAATCTTCCTCAATTATATCATAACCCTTCTTTGAATGTTAGCTTAAGGCTATGTTAAAACCGAGGACACAAAGGTGTTGGGATCGTGGGAGTTAATTTTTAACAAAAATTCTGAAATAAGCTTTCTGACCAAAACAGAAGCCCCATAAAACAAGTTAATGGTTTGCCAGAATCCCCTCTCTCCCCCTCTCCACAGTTGTGTTCTACATTAAGTACAGGGTTGCTGAATATGATCATAGAGGAGATGTTGCTTTCCAACCTCACTGATTGTGGCCTGCTAGATAAGACATCAAGGATCCAGTTGCTGAGCGAGGTTGCCATCGAGGAGGGGAGGGTGAGAGGTTGGGGGAAGGCTGAGGCCTAGATAGTGACATTTAGAAATGACTTTGCAAGGGACTATGGTATTGAAGAGCATAGCGTGAATAAAAGCTCTCACGACTGGAGGGAGAACAAACGCCTTTATTAGCTTATACATATGGGTAGGGTTTCACAATAGTCTTCGGAAGGGTTCTGGGTTTAAGCAAGAAACCAGGGTTATATGTGAGCAGATAGGGTTGGAGCTGGGGGGGCAGGGGCAGCCATCAGCACAACATAATACCAGTGAATCCCAGTTCACTGTATTCACCCCTTCCTGTAGAATTTAGGGTCTGTGAATGAAGACAGAGAACATGGGTTCAGAAACAAAAGTTGAAAAATATACACTTATAAATTTATAGATTTAAGTGGTCCGGGGGTCTGGAGATCCTGGTAGAGTGCCTTAGCACCAGGGGTGGGGGGCCTTGGACTCCTTGGGTCTCCTGGTCCCCTTGTGAGGGAGGAGAGGTGGGCAAGGTCTCCAGCTCAATGGTGGAGGGGGATGCACTTTCCTCCTGAAGCAGATCCCCTGAAACCCTGACTGGGGTTGGCGAGGATGAGTTCTGTGGTTTGCAGGGCACTTGAGGCAATGGACCTTCTGTTCCGGTGGGTGCCAAGTCCCTGATGGTGACGGTGTCCTCCCTGCCATCCGGGTACTCCACATAGGCATACGTGGGATTGGTGTGGAGCAGTTTCACCCTTTCCACCAAGGGGTCAGTCTTGCTTCTCCTCACGTTTCATGAGGACTGGACCAGGAGTGGTGAGCCAGGTTGGAAGTGTAGTTCCTGATGCTGACCTTTTTTTTCAAATTTGAATAGGAGCTCATGAGGAGTAGCATTGGTCATGGTACATGGTAGCGACCAGATGGAGTGGAGCGCCATGGGGAAAACATCCTGCCAATGTGAGTCTGGAAGGCCTTTTGACTTCAGGGCAGTTTGACAGCCTTCCAGACCATAGCATTTTCCTTTTCAACATTCCCGTTCCCCTGGGGGTTGTAGCTGGATGCAATGCCCCTCACCAGCAGGTACTGACGTAGCTCGCCACTCATAAAGTTTTAGCCCCGATCACTATGAACATAAGTGGGATACCCGAACAAGGTGAAAATGGAGTCTAGGGCCTTCATGACTGACAAAATAGATGTATCTGGACATGGAATGGGAAGCAGGAGTACCCATCAATGATTGAGAGGAAGATGTTCCCATTTGTGGAGGGGAGAGGTCCCTTAGAATCGACACTGAGCAGTTCAAAGGGCCTGGATGGCTTGATAAGGTGCGCCTTTGCAGAGTGATAGAAGTGCGGCTTGGACTCTGCGCAAACCTGGTCATTTCCCTGACGTCTTCTATGGAATAGGGCAGATTGCGCGCCTTGACAAAATGAGCCATGCACGTAACCCCTGGATGGCAGAGCTCATTATGCATAGACCGCAGTCAGCCAGTGTGTGTAGAGGCACAGCATCCTCTGGATAAGGCAGCTGGAGGGTCATTAAGGGCTCTTGGCCAATAGGAATCGTCATAATTGTAGGTGGAGAGTTCGATCCTCCATCTAGCAAACATATCATTTTTTATTTTCCCCCTTTTGACATTATTAAGCATGAATGCGACCAAGCACTGGTCAGTGAGGAGAGTAAATTTCCTACCAGCCAGGTAGTGTCTCCAGTGCCTCATGGCTTTTACAATGGCTTGAGCCTCCTTTTCCACAGATGGGTTCTGGAACTCGTGGCCTTGTAATGTCCGAGAAAAAAATGCAACCAGCCTTCCCACCTGGTTGAGGGTAGCAGCCAGGTCTACATCCAAAGCATTGCATTCCACTTGGAAAGGTACATTCTCATCCACCGCGTGCATGGCAGCTTTCGCAGTGTGATTCTGAAGGTAGTTAAAAGCCGTTTGGGCTTCAGCCAAGATGGGGAAATTAGTGGCTTTTAAGAAAGGGCGAACTTTATCAGCGTACTGAGGGATCCACTGGGTGTAATACGAGAAAAAGCCTCAAAGCCTTTGTAGTCCTGGGAATGGGGAGCTCTAACAGAGGCCGCATCCTATTGGGATCAGGGCCAATTATGCCATTCTCCACCACATAGCCAAGGATAGCCAGACGTTTAGTCCTGAACACACACTTGTCAGAGTTATAAATGTGGTTCAGAGCTTTCATCACGTGGAGAAAACTCTGGAGGTTGGCATCATGGTCTTCCAAGGTGTGCCCACAGATGATGACATTGTCGAGGTAGGGGAACGTAGCCTTCAACTCATACTCATTCATCATTCTGTCCATCTGTCTCTGGAAGATAGAAACCCCATTAGTGATACTGAAAGGGACCCTCCAGAATTGATACAAATGACCGTTAGCCTCATATGCCATGTCCGAAATGAGAGAGAGGGCATGCGTCCAGGAGAATGTATCGATTAATAGTTTGGTTATAGTCAATTACTAGCCTGGGCTTGTTTTCCCCTTTTACCACTACCACCTGTGCTCTCCATGGGGTGGTGCTAGGTTCAATGATGTCAAGCAGACATTGTGTCTCAGACTTTACGAAATCTCAGTCTGCTGTGCTGTACCACCTGCTCTTGGTAGCAATAGGTTTGCAGTCCGAAGACAGATTCGGGAAGAGAGGTGGGGGTCGATATTCAGTGTGGAGAGGCTACATGTGGGTTCTGATTTTAGGGCCCCTCCATTCTAAACTATTACAGGAGGGAAGGGACCAGAATACTCCAAGGTCACGCTTTTAAGGTGATACAGAATGTCCAAATCCAACAACACCGAAACACACAATTCATCAAGTACATACAGGTTTATCTTACAGAATTCCTCCCCTTCAAATGACAAATGTATTATACAATGTTGTTAAATACACTTAGAATGCAAATGAGACGCAAGGAATATGCGATAATTAGACGGATACATCTTTAGGTTGTACTCCTGCACAATCCATGAGTCTATGAAGCTTTCAGTAGAGCCTGTGTCGATTAGGCACTCAGTGGAATGTCCGTTTACCTTCTCAGTCACTATGGAATTGCTGATCTGGTGAGGTCTGTCCTGATCTAGAACCATCAAGGCCAGGACCCAAGATACTCCATAACTCCTCACTTGAGTGGCCCCCACCATCCTGGATTGCCCTGTGTGGGTAAGATGGTGTCGACCTTGTGGTGCGACAAGATGGCTGCCCTCCTTCCTCCTCTGATGATAGTGCCGAGTTTGAATTTTGGTTGCGGCAAGATGGCCGCTGAGCCTTTTTACGCCATTTCCTCACTGCCACTTTCCATCGGCATGAAGCACAACAAGTGGTCTCGGGTGAATTCGGACCAGGTGGCTTGGGGCTGGAATCGGATCCAGGAGCAATGCAGGCCGTAGACTTCCCCGGACTTCCCCTAGCGTGGCAAACCCTTGCCCAGTGCCATTTCTTGTCACAGCTGGAACACACTGAGTCTTTTGCTGGGCAACGAGATCAGGGATGCTGGCTCTTGCCACAGAAAATTCAATCCCTAGCACTGGAAGCGGCAGCCATTAGGACTGGGCTAGTGGGAGTGAACTCACTGGCTTCAAAGTTATCGTTCTCAAGCTTGACCTGTTCCAACAATTTGGCCAGTTCAACATACCTAGGCAGATCCTTCTTTCCTGACTCAAGCGGTTCCTGTCTCATGTATCTAGAGCGGACCCCCATGACTAGAGTGTCTCGGACCTGTTCTTCCTCACAAAAGCAGCCCGTAGCTGCTTTGTATCCGCACCTCTTGTCAAGCATCCACAGATCCAGCAGGTAGTGATTGATGGCCTCTCCTGGCCATTGGCGATGTAAACCGAGTCGGTGCTTTGCTAGGACCTCGTTTTGCGACTTCAGGTACCTAGCCTTCAACACCTCGATGGTTGTGTCATATGTACTGCATACCCTTTCATTCCTACCCTCAAAAGAGTGCGGATCTCCTGAGTTCATCACGTCTCTGGTCACATTCAGGTTGGTCTGGAAGCAGTCTAGCTAGTACGTGAACTCCTCAGCCGCGTTGGGGACATAGGGTCTATCAGCAACATCCCTGACTTGAGAGGCACTTCCATTATTAGGGAATTACCTAATAAAATTGTAATGTGAATAAAAGCACTGGAGGGAGAACAAATGCTTTTATTAGCTTATAACTATGGGTACGGTTTCACAGTAGTCTTCGAAAGAGTTCTGCGTTAAGGCAGGAAACCAGGGTTATATGTGAGCAGATGGGGGTGGAGTTGGGAGGCAGAGCCAGCCATCAGCACAACACACTACCAGTGAAGCCCAGTTCACTGCAAAGAGAAAAAGTGACAATGAGTCTTCAGCCTGAAACATTCATGATATCTCTTTCTGGAGATGCTACCTCATCTCTTCAAAATTTCTGGTTTTATTTAGGTATGCTGAAGTTATTTATGGTTGACTGGGAAAACACATCGACAGGCACAACAATGGACATACAACCACCAGCATTTAAGAAATCATGCATATTCTTCAGAAAAATATTTCACAAAAAAACAGGGAAGTCATTAATCCCTGGCTGACAGGATATACCAAACATTATATACATCAAAGAATGAGGCAATTATGTGCAATTTAGATCCCAGAAAATGTGGACCAAAGCAATTGATAAATTGTGGCAAGAGAGAATTTAAGACAATACTGGTGAGAATCATTATCTCCAAGAGATAATGTAATAACAGAAATAACAAGGATCCCTGCGAGAGGGTCAGAAACTGGAGAATTTACCACTGGAAATAAGAAAATTGTAAAGGAATTAAACAAATGCTTTGGGTTTGGTTTTACAGAAGAAAAAAACTATATTCCAGACTGAAGGAAAGACATGTACATAAAGTTCACTAAAAAGAAAGTTGGTTATGCTAGAAATTAATAAGTTCCAAGGATTCCATGAGTTTGGAAAGAAGTCAATTGTGAGATAGTGTATGTTTTGCTTACCACCTCCATAACTTAGATAGATACTGAAAATTTTCTTGCAGATTGGAAAGTAACATGCAATGCCATTATTTTAAGAATGAAAGAAAATGAAAAGGTGAACAAAAAGGAAGAGAGGGTAAGGGGGAAAGAGAGAGAGAGAATGCATGTTGCATTATCTGCTGGAATTATTTGAGGATGTGACTTAACAAATATATAAGGGGGAATCAATGGATTCAATGGATAAGGGGGCACCTGCTTCACATAGATGATGGTGGTATAGAGCACAGTGCCAGAGAAAGTGATAGAAGTGGATGGAGTAAAACATTACCTTGAAGCAGTGCTCACGCTTGAAACATTAGTTATACATCTTTATTCCTATGGATTACTCAAGACCTGTTGAGTTCCTCCAGCATCTTCGGGTACATGAAAGGAAAAGGCTTGAAGGGATATATGCAGACATATGGGACTAGTTTGGACAGCATGGACAAGTTGGTCCGAAAGGTCTGTTTCTACGCTGCAGACCTCTATTGTTTGAAAATATTGAGGCCCTGTATTATAACAATTGTTTCATCTTGATAGCCAGAGAAAGACCCATTGATGGAAAATTTTTCCTGATAGTCAATCATCTATCCACACTAAAGGATTAGTTCCCATATCATGTTTTTTTTTTCCCCCATAATAACCTGATGCAGTTTCCAGAGTCTCAGAATGAAAGTTTAATGTCAGAGAGCAGGGTGGTACAACCCCTGCTGAGAAAGAGATGACTCTACAGGGAAGGAGACAATGCCAGTGGACCAGAGAGATGCTCAGCAACTGAAGGACACACAGAGACTGTGGCTCCTGGACACTGGTGGCCGAAGGATCAAACCAGGCTGCGGGCTCCTGGAGATTGGTGGCCGAAGGATCAAACCAGGCTGCGGGCTCCTGGAGTCTGGTGGCCGAAGGATCAAACCAGGCTGCAGGCTCCTGGAGACTGGTGGCCGAAGGATCGAACCAGGCTACGGGTTCCTGGAGACTGGTGGCCGAAGGATCAAAATCTATTTTTTTCTAATAGATTTTGAATGAAAGGCCCATCCTATCATATGCCCTGTGAAAACACCACTGATAAAATGAAGCTCCTTCTTTCAGTAGGCAAAAACATACATCCTGTGCAGACTGTGAAGGAACCCATGGCTCTGAGGATCTGACAGCAGTTTTCACAGCTTGCCAATTAGTTCTAAAGATTAACCACATCAACAAGAAGTTAACCGATTTAGATCTTCCCAAACTTTTCCACTTCCTTACATGCCCAAATTGCATGTACAGTTGTTCCCGTTTCCTTCTTACAACAAAAACATCTGCCTGATACTGTTGGGTCCCATTTATTTAACTTTTGGGCGTGGTGTATAGCCTGTGTAACCAATTATATTGTATCATGTGTAACCTCATGTTTATTGTATTTCTCATAGTTCCGGAGCATAGCTTTTCCCATGTTTCATTCTTTATGTTTAGATCTTGTTCCCATTTTTGTTTGGGTTTACAGCTTGTTTCCTCATTCTCTTTCTCTTGCAGTTTGATGTACATGTTTGTTATAAATCTTTTAATTATCATTGTGTCTGTAATCACATATTCAAAATTTCTTCCTTCTGGTAACCTCAGTCTGCTTCCCAATTTGTCTTTCAAGTAGGTTTTCAGTTGGTGGTATGCAAACATTGTACCATGAGTTATACCATATTTTTCCTTCATTTGTTCAAAAGATACAAAAGATCCAGAGATTTTTCTTCTAAGTAATATAAGAAGTAAAGAACTTAGACTCGATTTGGATGGAGCACAAAAAAGATTTATTATGATAGCCTTAGCTGTAGCAAAAAAATGTATTATGTCAACCTGGAAATTAGAAGATAGCCTGAGAATACAGCAATGGTACATAGAAATGAATAAATGTATTCCATTGGAAAAAATAACATATAATTTAAGAAATAACATCACAGTATTCAAACAAATTTGGGAACTGTACATGGAACACAACAGAGAAGTCCTACCGCAGACCTCCACCACCTAAAATGACAGAAGGAGAAGACGACGAAATGAACTGACCCAGTGTGTAAAAGTAGATAACACAATTTTCTTGTTTATTTTCATTGTGTGATGACATTGTTTAATGGGTTTAATGTATCATGTAGGTTGAACTTTGGTTGGTTCGGGGGGGGATGAAGGAGGGAGGGAAGGGAGTGGGGAAAAGGGGAGAAAATGACATTGTGTATATTCAAGAGGGAAATGTTTGTGTGTATTTTGGTTCGAATGGTTCATAGTGTGAAAAATAAAAAAAAACAATAAGTTAACTGGAGATGAAATGTAGCAAGAGTGATTCAGAAAGGTGTTGCGGCAATATAGAGGCCACACTAGTCTTTGCTGAGAATGATTCTGTGGTAGACCTGTTAGTTAATATCACAGCTTGCTTAATCCTCGAGATTAATTCCACTCAGCAGTTAAATTTTGCAAAGGAAATTCCATGGACTCTTTTGTCTGAAGTCAAAGATTTTAGTGAGGTCAGAAATGTTTGGTGCTTCATTTTTCTGGGAACTGATGGCAGTGATGGAATCACTGAAGCATTTCTTCAGCCTCTGAAGTGAGACAGGTGATGACCTTCCCTGTAGTGGGCAGCAGAGGGACACCTCTATAGTTACCACAACTGTACTTGAACTTTACAAGGTCTGCTTAAAGAAATCTCTTGGTGCCTGCCACATTGACCACCGCCAGTGGGCTGATATCGCCTCCAACCGTGCACCTTGGCACCTCACAGTTCGGCGGGCAGCAACCTCCTTTGAAGAAGACCGCAGAGCCCACCTCACTGACAAAAGACAAAGGAGGAAAAACCCAACACCCAACCCCAACCAACCAATTTTCCCTTGCAACCGCTGCAACTGTGCCTGCCTGTCCCGCATCGGACTTGTCAGTCACCAACGAGCCTGCATCAGACGTGGACATACCCTTCCATAAATCTTCGTCCATGAAGCCAAGCAAAAGAAAGACTTGAAGATGACCATTATACAGTCTCTGATATCCTTGGCTTATCCTTCCCTTCCCAGATATATGCAATATGGCTGTGAATTTGGAGATGGAAGATTAAGACAAATATATGTATGTATATAAAATGAATAATATCAAAATTTGTAAGTTTAGGTGCCACTAATATTGCCTGGCATCCCCAACAAGAGAAAGAGAAGTAAAAGTGAGTCCCTTCAGTCACCGAGTGCCCGTGGATTCACTTCCATTGCTCCCCCAGCCTCTATTGCCACAGAGCTTCCTGTCCAAGTCACTGGCAAACCCAAGCTCTAGCTTCAAACCTCTAATATAATCAGAAAGCTTTCAGCACCTGAGACCCCTTCGGGAACCTTTCTTGCCCTGGGCACCCTCTCCAATCAAGATCCCACAAACCAGTCTCCAGCAGCCTGGAGCTGATCCTTTAGCCACCAGTCTCCAGGAGCCCACAGCCTCTGTGGGTCCTTCAGCTGCTGAGCACCTCTCTTGTCCACTGGCATTGTCTCCTTCCCTGTAGAGTACTCTCCCAAGCATCTCTTTCTCAGCGGGGGTTGTTGCTCCTCCCTGGTGCCAAGTAATCCTTGGAGTCTGCAACCCTTCATGGCCTGCTGCCAAGAATAACTACCATTATAGTGGATAGAGACCTCCATTGTTTCTGGATGTTAAAAAAAACACTAGCCCTTTTACCAGGTTGTTTAATGCCTGTACGGGGCTGCAGGCATTATGACTGGGCAGTAGGAGGAGCCCTGTGTCTCCGCTCCCCGCTTTCCCAGGTCCACTCCAGTGGCAGCGCTCCCATTAAGGCAGCTCTAGTAGTGCTGCCAATTTCCATTGAAGCTCTTGATCACTAATTTCAGCAGGGATATGTTCTGCTCCTGAGGCCCTTTTATTTTTGAGTTGACCTGTGAGCTTCTTGACCTCTTGTCAATAGACGTATACAGCAATGGGTCAAGCAAGCCACAAGTTCTAAGGACAGCACGTGTACAACCTCCTAGGTCACTTCACTCATACTTCTTCAGATGTGTAGAGGGAGAATATGAAACAGCACAATAAGTATACAATTGCAGATAATTTCAGGGATGAGAGGCCAAATAAAACCTATAGATGTCATAAGAAATAGGAGCAGGTGTTGGCCATCTGTCCCATTGAGCCTACTCCACCATTTAATAAGATCATGGCTGATCTGGCCAAGGATGAGTCCACCTACCTGTCTTTTCTGCACAATTATTAATTCCCCTAAGATACCCACACTCCTGTTCGGCTCCGAATCATGGGTCCTCTACCGGCATCACCTACGGCTCCTAGAACGCTTCCACCAGCGTTGTCTCCGCTCCATCCTCAACATTCATTGGAGCGCCTTCATCCATAACATCGAAGTACTCAAGATGGCAGAGGCCGACAGCATCGAGTCCACGCTGCTGAAGATCCAGCTGCGCTGGGTGGGTCATGTCTCCAGAATGGAGGACCATCACCTTCCCAAGATCGTGTTATATGGCGAGCTCTCCACTGGCCACCGTGACAGAGGTGCACCAAAGAAGAGGTACAAGGACTGCCTAAAGAAATCTCTTGGTGCCTGCCACATTGACCACCGCCAGTGGGTTGATATCGCCTCAAACCGTACATCTTGGCGCCTCACAGTTTGGCGGGCAGCAACCTCCTTTGAAGAAGACCGCAGAGCCCACCTCACTGACAAAAGACAAAGGAGGAAAAACCCAACACCCAACCCCAACCAATCAATTTTCCCCTGCAACCGCTGCAACCGTGTCTGCCTGTCCCGCATCGGACTTGTCAGCCACAAACGATCCTGCAGCTGACGTGGACATTTACCCCCTCCATAAATCTTCGTCCGTGATGCCAAGCCAAAGATGATGCAAAATCTCTTGAACTATGTCTTGAACATATGCAATGAGGGAGCCTTTGTTGCTTCCTTGCAGATAATTCGACAGATTCACTACCTTCTGTGATAAGCAGTGCCTCCTCATTATCCTAAATGAACTTCCCCTAGTTCAAGCCTCACCTACCAGTGTTAGAATTCCCAACCCCCCCCTCCCCCCACAACAATGCTGAGTGCTGTGTTTTTAAGTGACCCATACCCAGTTTTACCAGCGAGTTGGGACTCCTGTTGGGACGCAGCTGGCCCCTCCAGTGCAGAAGCTCATCGTAGGTATCCATCCAATTTCTCTCCTGTCAGCAAAGAGGGTTGTCTCCCAGCAACCTGAAGGACAGCTGGGGTACCATTGGTTGTATCATGTCTCTGGAGTTACTTGGGAGGCTTCTTAAGTAACTTAGCGATGCAAGATTCAAATAACAAAAGAGACTTTACTTACTGATGCCTTCCATCATCTAAGGAAACTCTTCACACACCCATATACATACACCCCAGAGTGGTGCACTACAGTTACTACGTGGTTACAAAATAGTTCATATTATCTTAACTATATAACAGATAGGTTAGTAAATAAACCCCAAAAAAATCACCACACAAAAACGAGCAGCATAGTCGTGGAGTCGTACAGAGTGGAAACAGGCCCTTCAGCCCAACTTACCTACGCTCATCAAAATGTCCCACCCACACTCATCCCACCTGTTTGTATTTGGCCCATATCCTTCTAAACCTATCCTATCCATGTATCCATCCAAATTTTATCTTATACATTGCAATAGTACCTGCCTCATCCACCTCTTCCAGCAATCCATTCCATACAGTGACTACATTTTGTGTAAAAATGTAACCCCTTAGGTTCCTATTAAACTCTCCACCCTCACCTTAAATAAGTGGTTATCAATTCCCCTACTCTGAGTAAAAAAACTCTGTGCATTCATCCGCTTGAATTAGATTCTTTTGAGTGAAATTAATTTTGCAACTCAATTTCTGTTTACAACTTCTTTGGTTGTTTACCTCAGTAGAAAGCATTTTGTGCTGATAGGTTTTTATACATCTTCCAATACTTCATGGAGAAAAAGATTATTCCTTTGAACTAGTTTTGTAGACCTGCTTATATTTGCCATTCTATTTCAGGGTCAAAAAGAGAAACTAATGCATTGTGGTGCTTTGTCCCAAGATTGGTGCTTCACTACCTGGTTGGCCTGCCTTCCCTCGATGACTCCACACCCTAGAATCCCCTAATAAAGGCAGTAAGCTAAGTCCCTCCCTCAGTACAAGTCCTAGGATCGAACCAGAACAGGAGCATGGTCCAAGTCTTATGGTATTAAAAGCCTTTCATCCAGCAACTCCAGCCTTTTGGTATTATTGATAGTGTATCAACTCCTATATTATTCATTCAGCATCAATGACCACCGGTATGCTTCATAGATCAATGCTGTGTCCATTTTTGTTTATCATCTACATTAATGATTTGGGTGAGAATTTAATTTAGCATAGTTAGTAACTTTGTGAATGACACCATAATCAGTATACAGCCAACTGTGAAGGTGGTTATCTAAGAATACAATGGGACCTAGTTAACAAGGAAAGTGTGCCAAGGAACGGCAGGTGGAACTCAAACAAGTGTGAAGTGTGGCATTTTGTTAAGTTATACCTGGGCATGACTTGCACAATAGATGGAAGGGACCGAGAAACTTTAGGGTACAGGCACATAGTTCCCATAAAGTGGTGACAAAGGTTGATGGGATGGCAAATTTGGCACACTTGCCTTGATCAGTCAAGGCATTGAGTTGGGCAATTATGTTAGAAATGTACAAGATGTTAGTGAGAGCACCCATGCAATTGCATCTGCAGTTCTGGTCATCAATCTATAGGAACGATTTCATGAAGCTGGAAATGATGCAGAAAAGATTCACAAGGATGTTACATTGACTTGAATTTATAAGGAGAGATTGGATATGCTGAAACATTTTGAATATAGCATAAAAGGCTGAGGAATGACCCCTAATTCTCGAGGGGTAATGCTAAGCTGAATGTTCACAATCCTTTTCCCAGGGCAGGGAATCTAAAACTAGAGGGCATAGATTTAAGGTGCGAGGGAGAAAAGTTAAATGGACATGCGCAGGGCAATTTTTGTTTTAATAATACAGTTTACTGGAACACATTCCCAGAGAGTGTGGAGTGGCAGAAGCAGATAAGATAGTGGAGTTTAAGTGGAATTGAGACAAGAAAATGAACAGGCAGAATATCCAAGCAGATGATTTTCATCTGGTGCCATCAGCACAGATACTGTCGGCCAAAATGCCTATTGCTCTATTCTGTGTTCAGTAATGATACTGTGGGTTTTGTGTCTGTGCATATGCATAACCTTGATTATGCAGTCAATGAATTATTGATCAATCTAAATTATTCACTATTGTCAATGATGCCACAACATTATCCAGATACAATGTTTTTCTGTGCTCGTTGAGTCAGCTGAACCTTTGATTTCTCCAAGTCCAAAGGCCGAGTTCAGTTGCTGATTCCAGATGTCCTTACATTGAACATTTGAAAATGTATTTCTTGAAAAGGATCCAAGAAATGTTGGTTTTCCACTGTTCCTGAGATCTACAGGCAACCCTAGAATAATTACAAAGAATGGATACAATCCTTGGCTGACCTCAGAGTCTAATGTATTTGAGTCAATGCTGGTCTGAAAGTCCCCACCTTTGTGAAGAATGTGCTTGATTGCAGCTGCCAGGTGAGTGGAACTGGAGAGTTTCAGGCCAGATGAAAAAAACCCTTTGAGTTTACACTTTATGCAATAGGGGAGGAATGGGAACATCAGCAACTACATTGTCTCCAGTATCTCCCTGCCCCTGCTCCCTATCCCAATAGCCAGGACTTCCTGAGTGGATGGTTGTGGTAAACCACTGTACATATGTTTTGGTTGCATTAGTACAGTAAAACCGCATTAGAACGCAGTAGTTGGGGTCCAAGATTTCATACCGCATTACACCTGAGTCACGGAACAGATGCATATATGTCAGAGAGCAGGGCTGCCGTCGCGGGACTTCGGGGCAGGGGCAGCCGGCGACGTCCCGTGCCAGGGGACAGGGGCAACGGGGAGGGGAGCTGTCAGGCAGCGGGGAGGGGGGCTGCTGGCTGATTGTCATCAGCCCGCCTCTTAGTAGTTTGGGCTCCACAGGCACCCACGCTACAAGCGATTCCACGGATTAATGAATTCATTCTAACAAGGTTTCACTGTACTTGTAATAGTTTATCTGAACACGCCCCTTGCTGACTGTGCCTGTGGCACCTCCTATAGACCCCTGAATAAAGGTGAATGTGCCACAGCTCCCTCCTCAGCTCAGGACAGTCAACCAGCATGGATGTTCTTCCATTCTGTTGTTATAAAAGCCTCTTCCTATACAACTTCTAGTCTTTTGAAGTAATTGATCAATAGTATCATGTGCACATGGTACACCTCTATGACTCTTACTGAAAAGTAAAAACTTCTGTTAATATGTAACCTCCAACAGGGTCAGCAGAGCAGAATCATATCCTCACCTCCCAAACGACATAAATTGCCAATGAAGTGAATCACTGATTATCAGGAACTTGTTCTTTTAAATAAAGATGACAAACTTGGCAAAATCTGCAAATCTTTGCAAAGTAAATCCCCAAAACAAGTGCTTGTGAGTATTTGTTTATTTAGTGAAGAAAAATCTTTTGATAAACAACTTCCTTGCTACTTGTCAGTTCATATAAAATGCCCTCAAGTTAGGAAAATGTTTCTCTTTTTCCTGTCATGAAGGTTAATGCTTCACTGTTTCTGAAATTAATGACTTTTCCACTGTTTATGTTCAAAATTATAAACTGTTCTTTGATTAATCATATTTCAGTCTCTTTGCATTTCCTGGACAGGAACCAAACTTTCATTGGTTCTTTCTTACCCTTCATGCTAACCAGATCTCTGTACTCCAGTTGAAACTGTTCATCTGAGTTCTCAGGACTCAAAAGGCATCTAATTATAAAAGAAGGTAGTAATTAGAACTTTTCAATATTCTTTTAAATGCAGATTGAAACAATAGGAATTCAGAAAAGATAAATATGGAACTTATAAATGTAGCATCTAACATACACAATACACAGTGATAATATCCATAATGAAAATTTCCAGCTATCCTTGCAAGTCAAGTCACATTTATTTGCTGTTCATACCATGCTTGCACAGTAAAGATGAGATAGCATTTCTCCAGGACCACAGAGCATATTTACATAAATACAAGTTAGAATAGAAGTTAAACACGTTAAAATATTAAGTTGTATACAGTAAAAATCCATGGTACCCTATCCCCAAATGTTCTGGGAGTTCAGGAGTCTGATGACTTGAGGGAAAAAGCTGTTACCCAATCTGGATGCAAGGGCCTGAGTACTGCAGCACCTCTTACCTGATGGCAGAAGGGAGAATAGTTTACCTGAGGGGTGTATGGAGTCCTTCACAATGTTTATTGCCTTTCATCTGCATCGAGTGTTGTAGATGTCCTTCTTGGTAGGAAGAAAGCTCCCAACCATCTTTTCCATTGATTTCACTATCCTCTGCAGAGTCTTGCAGTAAAAGTTGGTTCAGCTTCCAAACCAGGCGGTGATGCAGTTGCATAGGATGCTCTCAATACATCCTCTGTAGAATGTAGTTAGTATGGAGGGTGGGAGATGAACTATCCTCAGCCTTCACAGGAAGTAGAGGCATTGCTGGGCTTTCTTGGATATAGAGCTGGTGTTAAGGGACCAAATGAGGTTCTCTGCCAAGGGCACTCCAAGGAACTTGATACTCTTGATGACATACCATTGAATTTCTTTCCCCACCCACCCCCTGACTACCAATATCCTTGGGGTCAAAACTGACCAGAAGCTGCACTGAAGTAGCCATGTGCATCTTACACGTAATGTGTTGACAAGAGCAGATCAGAGGCCAGAATCCTGTGGTATGTAACTCCCCTCCTTACTCTCCAAAGCCTATTTACCATCTACAAGGCTCAAGTTAGAAGTGTGATGGAACATTCTCCATTTGCCTGGACGAGTGCAGTTTCAACAACACTCAAGATGCTCAAAACCATACAGGACATGGGATTTACAGGCACCCCATCGACAACCATTCACTCACTCCACTAATGGAGCATACTAGTAGCAGAAGCTTGTGTATGACAGTGACTCACCAGGGCTCTTCAGACAGCACCCTCCAAGCCCACGGTCTCTACCAGCTAGAAGGTCAAAGACGGCACATGTATGTGATCACCACCACCTGGAAGTTGCCTTCAAGGCACACCCCATCCTGACTTGGAAATGTATCATCATTTTTTTCACAATTGGTCAATATCCTGGAACTCTCTTCACAACAGCATTGAGTGTCTCCCCACCCTCACCAGATCCACTCCAGCAGATCAAGAAGGCAGCTCATCACAATCTTCTCAAGGGCAATAAGAGAAGGGGAATTAAAAGTTGTTTCGCCCTGTGATGCCACATTTACTGAATGAATGAATAAAACACAATACGCTCCTTCTCCCCCTCCTTCACAACTGATTAAGCTTACACTCACCTGTATGTATAATCTGAGACATTGATTCTCCCCCTTTCTCCAGTGGTTTCTGTTCTGCTTGTTAGGTTGACCGTATTTCCAAACAAACAATAGCGAGGCATCCTCTGGCCAATTACACCAGTGACAACTTCCCCAGTGTGAATGCCAATTGTGATCTGAAGTGAAAGAAGATATCACTTTGGATTATATCTGCAGTTTTGGAGAATTCAACAGCAGTATCTGAGTTGGGGGCAGTGAAGATGCAGGAAAGGAAGTGTAGTTGGGCCACAGCTAGAGGTTTGTATTCATTTCACATTCTAGGAAGGATACGAAGATGAATTGTTGAGAAAATGTAGAGGAGGGGATTTCTGAGTGGTCCATTGATAAGGGGCATTAAGTACACTGTTAGGTTGCAACTGAGGGGATTCTCCCTCAACCAGAGTACTGATTTGAAACTATGTATAAGGTTATAATGACTTCAGATAAAGCAGACAAAGAAAAGTTGTTCCCGGTGGTTGTCAGTTCAAGGATGTTCAGGAGACAGATTCAAAGTTAGAACAAGAAATACAGGAAGACTTTGAAAGATTTTTTTTACATTACAAGTGCTAATGAACTGGAACTTGCCACCTACAAGAGTACTTAAAGCAGAGACAATGATGTCAAATGTCTTTGGAGAGGCTTTTAGTGGAACTGGCAGGGCTAAGGGGAGGAGCAGGAGAACAGAATTGACAGGGTGCTTTACAGAGAAATGGCATGGACTCAGTGGATAACTGAACATCTCTGTACAATGGCTTCATAGTTCATGTCTTCACAACTTGATAAGTTTTCTTTCCATTTATCAACATCTATATCTCCACTTTTGCATGGAATCTTTTACGTGCAATTAAATAATTATTTCAGATTGAAGAGACTGCCATCCGTGCGGTACCGGATGTAAACAGCGTCTTCATTGTTGGGGTCTTTCATGGCTTGGTTCAGCATCATGCTGAAGAAGATTGAAAAGAGGGTTGGTGCGAGAACACAGCCTTGCTTCACGCCATTGTTAATGGAGAAGGGTTCAGAGAGCTCATTGCTGTATCTGACCCGACCTTGTTGGTTTTCGTGCAGTTGGATAATCATGTTGAGGAACTTTGGGGGACATCCGATGCGCTCTAGTATTTGCCAAAGCCCTTTCCTGCTCACGGTGTCGAAGGCTTTGGTGAGGTCAACAAAGGTGATGTAGAGTCCTTTGTTTTGTTCTCTGCACTTTTCTTGGAGCTGTCTGAGGGCAAAGACCATGTCAATGGTTCCTCTGTTTGCGCGAAAGCCGCACTGTGATTCTGGGAGAATATTCTCAGCGACACTAGGTATTATTCTATTTAGTAGAATCCTAGCGAAGATTTTGCCTGCAATGGAGAGCAACGTGATTCCCCTGTAGTTTGAGCAGTCTGATTTCTCGCCTTTGTTTTTGTACAGGGTGATGATGGTGGCATCACGAAGATCCTGAGGCAGTTTACCTTGGTCCCAACAAAGCTTGAAAAACTCATGCAGTTTGGCATGCAGAGTTTTGCCGCCAGCCTTCCAGACTTCTGGGGGGATTCCATCCATACCTGCTGCTTTGCCACTTTTCAGTTGTTCGATTGCCTTATATGTCTCATCCAGGGTGGGAACCTCATCCAGCTCTAGCCTTAGGGGCTGTTGAGGGAGCTGGAGCAGGGCGGAATCTTGGACTGAGCGGTTGGTACTGAAAAGAGATTGGAAGTGTTCTGACCATCGGTTGAGGATGGAGATCTTGTCGCTGAGGAGGACTTTGCCGTCTGAGCTGCGCAGCGGGCTTTGGACTTGGGGTGAGGGGCCGTACACAGCCTTTAGAGCCTCGTAGAAACCCCTGAAGTCGCCAATGTCCGCGCTGAGCTGTGTTCGTTTGGCGAGGCTAGTCCACCACTCATTTTGGATCTCCCGGAGTTTGCGCTGAAGATGGCTGCATGCGCGACGGAAGGCTTGTTTCTTCTCTGGACAGGACGGCTTTGTAAGGTGAGCCTGGTGGGCAGCTCGCTTCTTTGCCAGCAGCTCCTGGATTTCCTGGCTGTTTTCGTCAAACCAGTCCTTCTTTTTCCTGGAGGAGAAGCCCAGTACCTCTTCAGTGGATTGCAGTATGGTAGCCTTCAACTGATCCCAGAGGGTTTTCTGAGGCGCCTGCAAGCTCACACCAATACACAAGAGAAACTTGTCCGTGAACTACTCTTTGCAGATGATGCCGCTTTAGTTGCCCATTCAGAGCCAGCTCTTCAGCGCTTGACGTCCTGCTTTGCGGAAACTGCCAAAATGTTTGGCCTGGAAGTCAGCCTGAAGAAAACTGAGGTCCTCCATCAGCCAGCTCCCCACCATGACTACCAGCCCCCCCACATCTCCATCGGGCACACAAAACTCAAAACGGTCAACCAGTTTACCTATCTCGGCTGCACCATTTCATCAGATGCAAGGATCGACAATGAGATAGACAACAGACTCGCCAAGGCAAATAGCGCCTTTGGAAGACTACACAAAAGAGTCTGGAAAAACAACCAACTGAAAAACCTCACAAAGATAAGCGTATACAGAGCCGTTGTCATACCCACACTCCTGTTCGGCTCCGAATCATGGGTCCTCTACCGGCACCACCTACGGCTCCTAGAACGCTTCCACCAGCGTTGTCTCCGCTCCATCCTCAACATCCATTGGAGCGCTCACACCCCTAACGTTGAGGTACTCGAGATGGCAGAGGTCGACAGCATCGAGTCCACGCTGCTGAAGATCCAGCTGCGCTGGATGGGTCACGTCTCCAGAATGGAGGACCATCGCCTTCCCAAGATCGTATTATATGGCGAGCTCTCCACTGGCCACCGTGACAGAGGTGCACCAAAGAAAAGGTACAAGGACTGCCTAAAGAAATCTCTTGGTGCCTGCCACATTGACCACCGCCAGTGGGCTGATAACGCCTCAAACCGTGCATCTTGGCGCCTCACAGTTTGGCGGGCAGCAGCCTCCTTTGAAGAAGACCGCAGAGCCCACCTCACTGACAAAAGGCAAAGGAGGAAAAACCCAACACCCAACCCCAACCAACCAATTTTCCCTTGCAACCGCTGCAATCGTGTCTGCCTGTCCCGCATCGGACTGGTCAGCCACAAACGAGCCTGCAGCTGACGTGGACTTTTTACCCCCTCCATAAATCTTCGTCCGCGAAGCCAAGCCAAAGAAAGAAATAATTATTTGCTGAGAATTATGCATCAAAATTAAAAAGCATTTTTAATGTACCACAGAGAGGGGAAATGTGATCAATGTTTATATATGGCTAACCTGCACAGGTTCTCCGTCGATTTTCACCTGTCCTGCAATTTCCATCATATCTAATGCCAGGTGACAGATGGAACGAGCATGATGGACACATGGCTCTGGCAGACCACTCACAGTCATGTACTTATCGCCAACTGTCTCCACCTGAAGAAATAAGAGCAAAGTACGAGTTTACTATAAGAAGCCAATGGAATAAAGAACAATCTAAAATTTGGAGATGTCCCAAATCTTCAAGTACTTTCAATTTTTTTTTAATAAGAGGGCTTTTGACACATTGGCAAAGTATTGAGGCCAGGTGTTGCATTTCACCCTTCAGTCTTAACTCACGTCCCCTAGTTCTTGTCTCACTCAACCTCAGTCACAAAACCTTCCTTGTATTTAATCTTTTTATCTCCCTCATAATTTTGCATACCTCTATCAAATCTCCCTTCATTCTTCTATGCTCCAGGGAATAAAATCCTAACCTGTTTAGCCTTTCCCTGTAATTCAGTTCCTCTAGTCCTGACAACATCCTTGTAAATCTCCTCTGCACTCTTTCAATCTTATTGAAATAGTTATTGTGGTTTGGTGATCAAAATTGCACATAATCCTCCAAATTTGGCCTCACCAATGTCTTGTACAACTTCACCATAGCATTTCAACACCTAAACTTAATAAAATCCCTTTCAGGGAATTATGTATCTGTATCCCCAGATCCCTCTGTTCCACCGCACCCCTCAGTGCTCTACCATTTACCTGGGTAAGTCCTACCTTGGTTCGTCAATAATTTGAAATTAAAATCACATATTTAATAAAACATAACAGCAGTTCCATCTGATAAAATCTGGCACAGAGGAAATATTAAGACAAATAAGTAAATGCTTGATCACGAGCAAAAAAAACTGTTGGAGGGACTCAGCAGGACATAAACATCTGTGAATGCAAAGGGATGGTCGGTGTAAATCTGCATGATGAATGATAGAGGGGCTGGTGAGTGATGGGTAAAAACAGTTAAGGGAAAGAAATCAGGCGGAAAGAGCCAAGTGAGGGGAAAGGAGGAATCAGACAAGGGAGAGATGATTCCATTTGTGTGAGAATGAAACCATTTGTGTGATAGAAAAGGTACACCAAGGGAGAGGAAACCCAAATGGGTTAATGAGCAAATAGAACTAGGTGGGGGTAAGTAATTAATCTGGGTAATGGGAGGGAGGGGGTACAGCAGGGGGGGGGGGGTGTTGCATTATGAAAAAAATGGTACATATCACAAGTCCGTGTCATCCAAAATTTCTCATCTGCATGTATATTCAGTAACGCAAATTGAAAAATAATTGATTTTGTGTTTATTTGTGTTCTTTTTTTTTTAAACATAAATGCTATGAGAGTGGATTTCATATTACATCACAAATTTTTGGGTAGTGATATGTAAATTCTGTAAGGACAAATTTCCATAACCTGAATGGTTGTAAAATGGGGGTCACTGTAACCTGGAGGGGGTGGGGAATTAGATTCTCCTTCTTTCAGCACAGTAGACCAAAAAAAAACTGAAGAATTTAATAGTGTTTGTACTTAATGACAAAGGAAATATAATTTTTTACATTGTGCCAGGGATGGCCAAACTTGCTTAATGCAAGAGGTACATACAATAAACTTCAGATGTTTGAGAGTCGCAAGACATGACAAAATATTACATGATCATTCTAACTCTTACATGCACATTATTTTACATAAAAATTATATAAATATTAAGAAATACATGTACGTAATGCTATTTATTCATGTGTGTAGTTTTTAAAATGATCATTTGTATTAGTTCCAAGAATCAAGAAATATACATATCACATGTAATAGTCAAATTTAGTGGACCAACTTTTAGGGTAAAATTTCGGGGGTCAACCATTACACTTTTGACCACGTTAAGCACCAGAGTCATTCGGAGCATCGGAATTTCAGGTGTGCAGTCGGGGGAGTGGGGGGGGCGGTGGTACGGCTGGGACCAAGTGGTAACTCTGCATTCAGGGCGTCGGGAACTCGGATGGGTAGCCAGCCAGGGCCTAGGCGAAAGTCTGTGGTCGGGGCATCGGGAACTTGAATGTGTGGGAGGCTGGGGTGATAGGAGCCCGGATGGGTGGACGGCCAGGTCATCGGGAGCTTGAATGGCGGGCGGCCGGGATGTTGGGAGCTTGAATAGGCGGATGGCAGGGGCATAGGCCAGAGTCCGTAGTCAGGATGTCGGGAACTCAGATGGGCGGGTGGCCAGGGCTTTGGCGAGAGTCTGCAGTCAGAGCATCAGGAATTCAGATGGATGGGCGGCTGGGGCACCAGAAGTTCATATGGGCAGGTGGCTGAGGCATCAGAAGTTCATATGGGCGGGCGGTTGGGATGTCGGGAGCTCAGATGGGCGGCCGGGGCTTAAGTGAGAGTCTGCTGTCGGGGCATATATGACTCGTGAGCCACATATTATATGTCAAAGAGCCACATGTGGCTCACAAGCTGCTGTTTGGCCACCTCTGCTTTGTGCAGATAGGTACTTAAATATTATTGTTGATAGCATGTTCATTACAAGTTTATTGATAACCTCCAGATAGAAACGCAAAGGAGAAAATACTGTAGGGCTATAAAGAAAATGCTCATTCAATAATTAACCCCATTTTCACGCAACTGTCAAAGAGCAAGAACAGGTGTAGCATGCTGAATACTTGTCAATGATAATTTATTAAACCATAAAATCACAGAACATTGCAGCACAGAAACAAGGCTTCAACCCACTATTTTTCTGCCTAGTCCCACTGACCTGCATCCTCATGTTTCCTTTAAACTTTTCCCCTTTTACCTTTAACTCATGTCCTCTGGTTTGCATCTTACCTATCATCAGGTGGAAAAAGCCTTTCTACAGTTATGCTGTCTATACCCCTCATTATTTTAAATACCTCTATCGAATCTCCCCTCATTCTTCTGCACTCCAGAGAGAGAGAAAAAAGTCCTAACATGTTTAACCTTTCCCATGACTCAGTTCCTGAAGTCCTGGCAACATCCAGTAAGTCTTTTCTTCACGCAAATTTGGCTTCAGCAATGTCTTATACAATTTTACCATAACATTCAACTCCTATTCTCAATACTTTGATTTATGAAGGATTTATAAAGCTTTCTTTACAAACCTCTCTACCTGTGATGCTACTTTCTGGGAACTATATACCTGCATTCCCAGATCCTCTATTCTACCGCACTCCTCAGTGCCCTACCATTTACCATGCAATTCATTTCTTGATTTGTGTTTCCAAAATGCAACACCTCACACTTGTCCACATTTAAATTCCAACTGCCTTTTTCTCAGCCTTTTTTTCCAAGCTAGTCCAGGTCCCGCTCACTCCATGACTCCCTTGTCCAATCGTCCCTCCCCACCAATCATCCCTTCCACTTGCCTACACCTCTTCCCTCATCTCCATTCGAGCCCCAAATCAATCCTTCCAAGTGAAGCAACATTTCACTTGTGAATCTGCAGGGGTCAGCTACTGTATCTTGTGCTACAGTTGTGGATTCCTCTGCATTGGAGAGACTGGATGCAGACTGGGAGATCACTTTGTTGAGCACATCGGCTCTGTCCGCTGAAATACCATGGATCTCCCAGTGGCCACCCACTTCAATTTTACATCCCATTCATTTGCTGACATATCTGTCCATGGTCTTATGCAATGCCGACTGAGGATATCCACAAATTGGAGGAATCACCTCATCTTCCAATTGGACACCCTCCAACTGGATGGCATTAACATCTACTTCTCTTAAATCTACACCCCCCCCTTCCCCCATCACATTTCCCTATCACTGTCTCTCCATTCTGGCTCCTTTCGCACAAACATGATAAATTCTTATCTCATCCTTTGTCATATCTAATTAACACCTTTTGTTGGTCTGGATTCCTCCCCCAGCCAGCACTGTCTGAATTTGAGACTTTCTGAGATTTCCTGCTTCTGGCCTATTCTGCTTATTCGTTGAAGAAGAGCTCAGGCCCAAAACGTCGGCAATATATCTTTATCTCTGATGGATGCTGAGAAGACCACTGAGTTCCTCCTGCATTTAGGTGTGTTTTTACTACAATCACAGTGTCTGCAGATTTTTGTGTTTCACTCAGTCCAGAGAAAGTTTTGAAAACCTTTCTCGCTGTCCACAACACCTCCAATCTTTGTGTCATCAGTAAACTTGTTGATCCAATTTACCACATTATCATCCAGATCATTGACATAGATGACAAACAACAATGGTCCCAGCACCGATCCCTGAGACACATCACTAGTCACAGGCCTCCAGTCTGAGAAGCAATCATCCACCACCACTCTCTGGCTTCTTTCATGTAGCCAATGTAGAATCCACTTTACTACCTCACCATGAATAGTTAGCGTCTGAAACTTCCTGACTAACCTCCCAAAGGTTCATCAACTATCCCAGTAACCTTCTCAAAAACCTCTATAAGTTTGATTAAACATGACCTATCACACACAAAGCCATGTTGACTATCCTTAATCACTCCTTGGCTATTCAAATACTTGCATATACGATCCCTTAGAAAATTTACCTACTACAGACGTCTGGCTCACTGGCCTATAATTTCCAGGGTTACTCCTGGAACTTTTTTTTAAAACAACTGAACCGATTAATGATGGCAATTTGTGCAAGTGATTATCAGAGATAAATCATCCTTCATAGTGAACAGGAATCCAAATTTTGAAATTCATTTTTGTTTGTTGGTGTTTCACATAAAATAATAATGGTTTTTACTTCTGAAATCTGGATAAATTCAATGGGACTGTAATGATCGGGACTGTAATGATCGGAAGTGTGAACCATTCTCCAATCTTCCAGCATCACACCCATGGCTTAGAACATTTTAACTATTTCTGCCAGAGCCCCTGCAATTTCTACATTAGCCTCCCTCAAGGTCCAAGGGGATATCTTGTCAGGCCCTGGGGATTTATCCACCCTTATTGCTTTAACACAGCAAGCACCTTCTCCTCTTTAATCTGTATAGGTCCTATGACACCTGCTTCTTTTCCTAACTTTCCTCAACTCTGTGCTAGTTTCCTGAGTAAATACCCATTTAAGATCTTTCCTATATCTTTTGGCTCTATACACAGCTGGCCACTCTGATCTTCAAGAGGACTAATTTTGTCCCTTACTTTCCTTTTGCACTTAAAATACATGTAGAAACCCTTATGCTGTTCCTTCACATTGTCTGCCAAAGCAACCTAATAATTCTCTTAGCAATTTTGATTTCTTTCTTGATTTTTTTCTTGCATTTTTTTATACTCCTCAAGTACGTCATGTGCTCCATGTTGCCTATACCTGCTATAAACCTCTCTCCTCCTCCAAACCAGATCCCTAATATCCCTCAAAAACCAAGATTCCCTATGCCTGTTTACTTTGCAAACAACAGTGACAGGAACATACAAACTCAGTACTCTGAGATTTCACCTTTGAAGTGTCCTGACTCATTTCCTCATAGGAGATCCAGTATTGCACTCTCTCTAGTTGTTACCTCTATATATTGATTTAGAAAACTTTCCTGAACACATTTCACAAGCTCCAAGCATCCATCCCCAGTCAATATGTGGAAAGTTAAAATGTCATACTATCACAACCTTGTTTTTCCTGAAGCTATCACATTAATGTGTGAAGCCATTATTGGGTGGTCTATAACACAAACTCCATGAGCATGATCATACTTTTCCCATTCCTCAGCTCCACCTACATAGTAGAGAATGTCGTGAACTCAATCAGAGTTATCTCAGACTCTGGAACTGGGGAGGCAACAGAGACTCTTCTATGTCCCCATTCTATGGAATCCACTATCACTGCAGCTCACCTCTTCTCCTCCCTTCCTTCCTTTCTTAGACACCAGAGCAAACTCCGTGCCAGAGATCTGATCACTGTGTCTTGTCCCTCGTAGGTCTTTTCTCACCACCACCACCCCCACCCCCTTCCAAGCAGGATCCAAAATGGCATGCTTGTTATGAGAATGGCCACAGGGGTGCCCTGCACTCACTGCCTGTTCCCTCTCATGACTGTTACCCAGCTACATTCCTCCTCCCCCCTAGGTGTGATAGTGTGCATGTAACTCTTGTCTATCACCCCCTCAGCCTCCTGAATGATCCGGAGTTCATCCAGCTCCAACTCCAATTCCAATTCCTTAACTCAGTTTATAAGGAGCTGCAGCTGGATGCACTTCTTGCCAATGAAGCTGAGAGGGATATTGCTGGCTTCCCTGATTACCCACATTCTGCAAGAGGTGCATTCCTCTGCCCTGGCTGCCATTCTTACTGTCCATAACTGGATGAAAAAATATATGATACATAAAACCTGCCCTTACTTGTGCCTTTTTCTTCCTCAAATAGGGTAGTCCTAATTTACTTCAATTCCTGTACCATCACCTTAGGCGTTACTCACCAAGGCCTTACCACTCCTTCAATGACCACTCCATTACACAGTCCCTCATTTTTATAATGATGCTGGGTCACGTGACCCCAATTGCCCAATCAGCTTCTTCCTGCTGAGTCTGAACTTTTTTTAAAATCTTGCTCCAACTGGATGGGTCTCCTGACCTCAATTGCCCTTTTATCATCCCAAAGTTTGGAATAAGGCAAAACTGATTAGTGATGGCAATTTGTGCAAGTGATTCTGCCAGGGCCATGTATATTAAGTATATCAGAGATAAATCATCCTTCAAAGTGTACAGGGATCCAGGTTTAGAAATTAATTTTTGTTCATTGGTGTTTCACATAAAATAATAATGGTTTCTACTTCTGAAATCTGGTTAAATTCAATGGGATTGATTTTAGAACAGGAGTGTGAAACACAGCATAGGATTATACATTTACTGCTACCAAAGAGTATCAAATTTCTAGTTGATAATATTCATTTCCAAACTGAGGCTAATGAAAACAGAACAACTCACCTTGAACACGTAAGGGTTTTTGCGTGAATCCGTGAGGATGTCAAATTTTGTGTAAAGATCATTGAGGAGGTTTACAATTTTCATAGCTCCTTCAGTTGAGGCATGTTTGCTACAGAAGGAGTTGAATCCAACAATTCCACTGAAAAGGATGGTTACGTTGTCATAACGTTTTGCAGGAACAGGCCGCTTGTGTCTCAGCTCATTGGCAACAGATTGGGGAAGAACTGAATATAGTAGTCTGAAAACAGGTGAATGCAGGTCAGATTTTCACAACATTTAAAAGATATTGATATTAATTTTGAACCACTGGGAGATAAATTCAAAGAACTTTGATCTAGATTTAGTTTAATAATGTCTGATTCTCCAAAGCCACTAGATGTAGGAAATTTTAAAAATCAGTAGCATTCATAATTATAACCTGTCTGTCTTTTTCTTTTCATCTTCCAGTTCTCGCAGTGTGTGTTGTAGGCGGTCAGTCAGAATTTCTAGTTCCTGTGTAAGCTTGTACTCTTCTCTGAACTGCTCACCGAGCAGAACAAGATCTCGTGTGGCATCATGTAGTGGGATGTCACTAAGATAAAGACCTCTTCTGGTAAGATCATCCAAATTCATGACACTGGATTGAACATGAGGAAATGTTTATACTTTACTGAAGGATTACAAACAGAAAGAAGTTTGATTTCCACATGAACACATCAAATCATGCACGTTCATTACACTCCTTTGAATAACAAAGTAAAATATCTGAAAATCCAACAGTAATCAAAATATACCATAATGCACCATATATCTTAAAAGCCAATTTAACATTGCATATTACTGAACAGTAACCAAAGGTCTACAATAACATAGCACAATCGAAACTACACACCAGAAAATGATGCTCAAACTTCAACCTTTCCAAAATTCTATTGTGAAACAAGTTTAAATATTTCATAGAGATTTACAGAGGATCATTCAGTCTATAAAAGGTCAAATAGATTTTTGATTAACCCCACTTCATACCACTTGATCCTGAGACCTGTGGGCTATGGCTCTTCAATTACCTTTCTAATGCATTTTCCAATATACCAAATCTTTTTCCAAATCTGTATCTACTCTTTACCAAGCATCTGGGATTGTTAGCGTGGCCAGCGATTCGGGTTCGAAAATTGCGCTGTCTGTAGAGTTTCTAGTTCCCCCATGAGTTGCCTGGGTTTTTCACAGGTGCTCCAGTTTCCTCAACCCCCCTCCCCCGCCCCCCCAAATATGGACAGGGTTGGTCGGTTAATTGAGTGTAACAGTCCAGGCAAAATCTCTCTATATCTTCTCTGTACTCCCCAACCTTCAACCACATTCTTCTTGCGATATATCTGGAAGAGTACTCTATGGTATTTTAGACCAGCTAAGATCTACATAATGGAGAAGAAAATGAAAATTTTTGGGGTCTTGTACAATCCTGCTGGAAGTCCGCATGAGATGTCTAGGAACGTGGGTGATTCCAGCTTCAGGCTATGAGAAACCTACAGTCCATCCTTTCCAATATGGAAGTGGTGGCTGACTCCATATCAAGCTTTGCAAACTCAATGTTTCTGATGCCAGAGACAGAAGCCATTCGACATATGGTGACTGAAGTGGAAGCTTTCACTTCTTATCTTCCAATCTCAAACTAGTTCCATCATAGCTCTAAAATCCAATCTTAGCAAGGGATTGGAAGTTGTCATGGCAAGTTTCTTGGCCAATTGATGTCCTGCCATGGTTCTCCAGAAGAAGAAAAAGCTCTTACAGTATGCACTTTAGCTGTAGGAATTACTTGGTTCTGATTTTGTAATAGGAGACCTTGAGATCTTGTTGATAAGCAAGTGGAGAGTTTTAGAGCTTCTTTCATAACCATATAGATGGTGGAATGTGGTCGTGAAGTGACTGGCATTCCGTATCTGACATATCACTGCTATGAAGGGCCTAGTTGAGGAAATTCTGGTCAGTGGAGATGCCAGGATGTTGTTATGATCAAATGGGCAAAAATAATCTCCCTTGATGTAAAGAAATGGGGAGACTTCCACATGACATTGATGGCCATTGCTAAGCACAACTGTGACAAGGCAGAAACCTCATCATTCGATGCTTGCTGCTGTTGGCCACAAACATTGCTCTGGCTCTGATACCTCAGTGGTTACAGCACTGATCTTGTAAACCAGGGTTCGTGAGTTCATTCGTCGCTGGGGCCTCAGTTCTGTGAGTGGGGCTGGATAAAGTGGCTTCTCTGTCTTTCTGACGGTAGACAAATAATTTCTAGTGTTGGGAGTAGTAGGGAGAGGGAGGGGTATTGGGGTGGATGGGAGAGAGTGGGGGAGGAGGGATTTGGTATATGAATTATTATATTTGAATATACTTGAATGTAATGAGCTCAAAATTTTAAATATTCAAAAAAAAGAATTTCTATCCACCCATCAATAACTACTCCAGAAATGGCAGGAAGCAGCTGTGAATTAATCTGATTTGACTGTTGCACTAAAAAGCTTCAAACCCAGTTTGGCCAACAGCATGATAAATCTCATTACTTTGCTTTTACCATGTGGATTTTTATTTGAATTTTTAATTCCAAAACAGTGCCAGTGTGGTGACTATTTGCAAAGCACAGGCAACAAAGCTTTTCACTGAATCTCAGTATAGGTGAGCAATGTTTGTGGCCAACAGCAGCAATAAACTAAACCAGCCATCATTTCAGGAGATATTGCTGCCTTCAATGAGGGGGAAGGCACTTCTTCACTCTGAACTCTGTGAACCTTTGGAATTATATAGCCCTGGAAACCTTGCATTGTTTCTCAATAAAGACACTCAACACTGAAATTGGTAGAGTTTAGAGACTGTTTTAGTTGACTGGGTTCAGGAATTAATATAATTCTGCCACAATAATAAATGTCAGAACAGGACTGAGAGATAGTAGAGCCCAGTCCTGTTCCTTTTACTGGTATTAAAATTAATACATCTTGCTCTAAAATATTGTAAAATTAATGTATAACTTCTTACACATGAAGAATATACCTGGGAGAACACAGGAAAAGTATATTATCAGCTTCAGGTAAATAGATCATCTGCCCCTTCAAACGTAAACAGCAGATCTCAGCACCCGTCAGATCATTATAAGATTCTGCTTTTTCTACATTGAGCAAATCTTCCTAAGGTGGGTAAGTAAAATATATTTGTTTAAAACAAGTTTACTTCTTTAATGATTTTAATTGCAATGTGGATAATAATACATAAATCAAGTTTACATTACCTTAGTTCTTAGCACAAAAACAGTGTTAATATGTGAGAGGATTCCGTGGAAAGTGAAGTCAATGTGTGGTCGAACCAAAGAAAAAACTGATAGAAGGTTACAATTGCCAGGCTGAAGCTAAAGTAAAAGTAAAGAAAAATTACAAACAATAGACTGTAATTCTCTGCAGAAATCAACCACAAAATTGAATGGCTCTTTTACTCAAGACAAATCAAGATGAAAAGAGTTGCCTCTCTGTTGAGATAGAACATTAAGATAGAATGGGAGGACAGATTTTACATGTGCATTACTGGGAGCTTTGAACACCAGCAATACAGATTGATGCATCTCCAGCACACCTCCCGAGCACAATGGGCATATGATCATAAAGAACTGGCCATATGGTAAAATGCAGTAACATAAAAGATCCTTATGATCATCCTTATCCTTTAGAACATTTAAGTCATTTTCAGAATGATCAAAAATGTTACCTGAAGTAAGCAATTAAAAAATACTTTTAAAGAGATGACTTGAAATATAACAGGTAGGATATATAACATCATTGTTTTTCATTACAAGCAAAAAAAAACATTATTAGGCAAAGAAATGACTGATACTTTGTTTATTTTTTTGATTGATCGTGTATACCAGTACTGATGTTCTCCATGATTACACATAATTGCATTAAGTCTCACATTATTACAAAATTTCTTGACTGCATTCAATCCAAATTCAAGAACTCATATCTGTAGCCCATGTCAAGGTGATTACTGGACGCACTGACTTGGAAACTTGATTTTACTGAATGTGTTTCAGAAGCCACCTCATAGACACTGCAAGTGGAAGATATGATATGGTATTTTAAATCCAAATGGTAGCACATCATTTCCTTTTAGTTTTAAACTTCAGAAATTAAACCAGAACATGTGAAGCTAGTTGCTTTCTCACTACTGATGCACACAAATGAGTATGTGCATATAACTATCAATAGCTCAAAGTTGGTTGAAGTATCTTTGCTATTTTCAAAAGACTGGCTTTAAGAAACATAGACATGGATGCCATTAGTGAAGTTTATCTTTATCCAGAACATGGCTCCAAGCAGCACCAGATCGTAGGGGAATGAAGCTCTAAGCCAGTCTAGAGTTTTCAAGAACCTTGAAAGCCTTGAGCTGGTCAAACCCAAAGCAGGCCCACTTCATCCTCAGATGAAGGCCACATATCCTTAAATCTAGCTGATTACTTAGACTTGCAGAATATGAAAATGAATGATTAAAGGTATAGGTTTACTTTTTCAACATATGAATCCACTAAACAAAGAGAGCTTTTGTACATATAATTTGTGTATGATTTGTACACCTCGTGCACAATATGTATGATTTTGCAAACTCCACCCTGCAGTTGAAAACAGATTTAACTTGGAATAGGGCATCTAACAGGAAAGCCAGACAGTGATTTTTCAACAGGATATTTGTCTGCACTGGAAACTTGATTTCAGCAATGAATTCACAGAACAAAGTGAATAATAGAGTATTTTCAATTCCAAAGTGATTTTAGAGCACCTGTCAACTCTGATGCACAGACCACCAGCTTTCACTAACACTGCTGCCTCCACAACCATCTTATTTAAAGGGCCAATCGCACTTTACTGATTTACGGCTGCACACCATTGTGTCAGAGATTTAAACAGGAGATGAATGGTTGGAGGTTGGAAATATGAGATGCAGAATACTGCAGTTGCTACAAATCTGAAGTAAGCAATTACCACGCTGCTGAAGATCCAGCTGCGCTGGGTGGGTCACGTCTCCAGAATGGAGGACCATCGCCTTCCCAAGATCGTGTTATATGGCGAGCTCTCCACTGGCCACCGTGACAGAGGTGCACCAAAGAAAAGGTACAAGGACTGCCTAAAGAAATCTCTTGGTGCCTGCCCCATTGACCACCGCCAGTGGGCTGATATCACCTCAAACCGTGCATCTTGGCGCCTCACAATTTGGCGGGCAGCAACCTCCTTTGAAGAAGACCACAGAGCCCACCTCACTGACAAAAGGCAAAGGAGGAAAAACCCAACACCCAACCCCAACCAACCAATTTTCCCCTGCAGCCGCTGCAACCGTGTCTGCCTGTCCCGCATCGGACTGGTCAGCCACAAACGAGCCTGCAGCTGATGTGGACTTTTACCCCCTCCATAAATCTTCGTCCGCGAAGCCAAGCCAAAGAAAAAAAGACAAATCTGAAATAAAAAAGCAATCTAGAAATTCTCTGTAGGTTAGGCAACATCTAAAGGAGAATAAAAAATTGATTTTGTTTTTACAAGTTGATAATTTTTTTTTATCCAAATTATTTTCATGCATCTGAAAAACCTGGTTCCCAAAATTGTTGAATTCAATGTTAAGCCCTACAGCATTTTCCCAATTGTCATCATTCACCTATTTTTATGTAAATGAACCATTTGCCTTTACCACACTCTTGCCCGGCACTGCCATTTGGTCTCTTGGCACATACATTCCCTTTGATCTTTTTGTTACAACCAAATATATTTTTACCTTCTAACTTCTCCCAGTTCTGATGTGATTCTGAATGATTCTGACTCTCTCTCCAAAGATGCTGACTAACCTGATGAGTATTTCCTGCTCTTTTTTATTTCAGATTTTCAACTGAAGAATATGAAAGAGAATGAGAGAGAGATTAGACAGACATAGAGGAGAAAGAGAGAAATACAGATTGATAAAATGTATAGATAAGTGTCAGGGAGAGAGATTGACAGAGGTAATGACAGAGATGAAGACCATCCCATTGGTGAGATCAGCATTTTCAGAAAATTAGCCTGAGATTTTTTTTCTTGAATTGTAATTGTGGTGGTACACCACCAACCTACTGCAGGGTGCAACCTCTGTACCTGCAGGAGTATAAGGGGACAGGACAACACCTGGCCGGCTGCCAATCAGTTGGCCTGAATGGATCAAGCCCCACCCAGTCTGGTGTCAATCACCCTCCGGGATTTCAGCCTGTGCCAGCCTCACACTGAGTTGCTGCAGCCACAGCCAGCCTGGCTCTGTGGAGGTTTTTGTGGATTAAAGCCTGTTGTTCAGTTTTTACCTTGTGTGTGTCTGATTCTGTCTAACAGCACCACAGTAATTAAAAATATAATCTTATAATTCCTACTAAATGCATACCTGTGGAAGTACCCGATATATTGCATTTCCAGATTGTGTTATCACAAATTGCCTATCAAACATAATGTGAAAAGGAAATGCTTTGGAGAAGGTGAACGGACTGATTCTGGATTCTTGGGAACTATTCTCCTCAACCCTATCCAGATCTTCTGAAAAAGCTTCTTCTTCAGAATCTTTGTGCTCAATCAAAAATTGAATGTGATCACACTCTTCACTCTTCTGTTGAATCACCTAAAAACACAGAAAGACTCGCCTTAGCAATGTCTTCACTTTCAAGCAAGCATAATCAATCAAAAGGAAGCAATTTCCATTGTTAGTCATATTCTTCGTAAAACCTGATGCACACCATTCCTGTTACAAGAACTTCCTTTTACAAAAACAATTTAAGCATACCTTTAATGGGTCCAACAATCAAGAGCATTTAAAAAGATAAACACATACATCAAATGAGTCCTCTGATTCCATCTTCACTGAGAAAATTCATGCATAAAGGATACAGAGATTCTTTTTGGATACAAATGCATTGGATGTACATGTTCAGTTAAAATGTCTCAAACAGCAACTCACACAATTCTTAAATTGCTGAGGAAGGAAGGATGGAGGTAACAGAAGCTTTGGCCTCTACTTCAATCCACTGTGAATATGGAAGCAGGACCAAAGAACTGAAATGTTGGAATAATTGTAATCCTCTTCAACATTTACAGGAAAACCTCAGTAGCCCTAACATAAATTGTAGGAGATTTCCTGTGGCCATCATTCAAAAGAGATTTAACTGCAACACTGCTTAATAAATATAGATAGATTTCTCAGACAAATCATGACCACCCGTCACTGAGTTCTTCCATGAGATGAAAGGGATGAGGGGAATGTGAGTCATACTGCTTTCGAAATTGAATCTTAAAGGTAGTAAACTCCAAATTATTCCTGGTGTTAAATAAAGTAAAACACCAATAATCCAGCATGCTTGAGACTTTGATGGTGTTAGACAACAGATTAGCCAGACTACTGGATTTGAGGACATCCACAACACACCTATAATTCACTTTTTGTACATGTTGCATTCATCACCACCATGTTCATGTGGAAGAGAGAGCTGCTGGTGCGCAATAAACTGGCACATTCATTGCAGTGACTAAAGATGAGTTGCTCCCTTTTAGATCCAGTTTTCCAAAATTAATTATTAAAATTGTAAATATTGCAGTCTTACCTTCATGTCTATTGCAGTCCCATGAAGCTGCTGTGAAACTGTCTTAATAATTCCAATTACGATATCCTGTAAACCTTCCCTTTCTGAATAATAATGTAAAAGGAGACCTTTCCCTTTATCCGCATCTGTACATCGGAATGACGGTGCACGCATCCCGGGGTAAATGGTTGCCAGGTGATCATGTAGGGCATCGAGGTTCTTAGAAGAAAAGATGAAGAATTTTCTTAACATTTATCGAAGCAATAATACATCAGCAACAAAAGGAAAAAAAAAGTTGATATTATGCCAAAGCTTTTCAATTCCATCATGAATCCTATTCATAAAATGCCTTGTTAACCTTATCATGGAAAACAATGGCCCAAAAAAGCTGATTCCACTGCATGGAATTCTGACATTTATCTCTCTAATCATGAAAAAGTTCAACATTTTTGAACTCATGTAAAAGAACATGAAAATTATTCACAATTAATCAAGGTTATCATTCAAATTGCACTGAAATGTTGCAGTCCTGGAAAAAAGCTAGGAAATCAGCTAACCATGCATCAGGTTAGACATACTGCATTCTGTGGCTCCTTGAAGTGATGGATAACTTGGAAACCTCCAGTTTCATAGTTATTTACATTAAATATGTGAAATGAGTTGCAAGCAGCAGCTTGTGTTTGCTTTCATTTGTAACTTTTTTTTAAATGTGGTGCAATTTTTAACATTTGAATGTTTGTGAATGGCCAGAGACATTCCATGTAGCTCACAGCTTTGACAGTTCTGCTTATGGACCTGGCTTACAATTGTGGGATGTAGAATTGAGGACAATGCACAGGCTTTGTTCTAGGCTAGAGACAGCATTATTGAGAAAGATCTCAGAGGCAATTTACACATGCTAGAATGGCAGACAGGCAAGAACTGGGCATGTGACCGTTCTGAGGAAATTCATGACCAAGAGAACTACTGCAGTAATTTTGTGAAATTTCATTTCTGCTTCTCCCCCTGATGATTTTGACATCAAAGGTGTTCATCAACTCACTACGAGCAAATGAAGAAATTATACTGCAGGACAGGTAGCTTCTGTGAAAATGAAAACCAAGCAACTATTTCAGGTCAAAGATTCTTCATCAGAACTGAGAAAAAGAGAGAAAAAAAAACAGGTTAGTTTGAAGTTGCAAATGGTGGAGAAGAGATAGGTAAGACAAAGGGAATGTCTCTGACTGGAGAAGGTCAAGGTTATTGTGGGCATAAGTTCTCCAATATCCTCTCTCACCTTTTTATGAATTAAGTTAAATATTTTTCAGCTGCTGCACTCTCCACAACTTCTCCTCACACTCCCAGCCCAATTATTATCTCTGTCAGGAGAAACAGATCATTCCTATTCATTGTCTTCAGGCCTCATACATGTGTCCCTCTCAATTAAATCCCCCCTCAGAAACACATCCCTTTGTTCTCAGACTTCTTTCTGCTGACTCTCCTTGAACTTCTGTCTGCTTAAAAGAAAAGTAATTTAAAAGTCATTCACCGGGAGCTGCTGCCAATCTTGCCTATACTTCCATCGCAATACCCAAGTGATTCCCAATACATTGTCCTATTTGCAATATGAATTCAGCCAGTTTGGAAAGTGGTCACCAACCCTAAATTAATTTAGAATAACTTCCATTGATCGAGAAAGCAAGAATCCCAAATAGTACCTTGTAACTTTTATGTCTGCTTCAGGTGAAGATAGTGGCTTCAGTTCAATGGTCCTTCTGACAGTGCAGCATTCCCTCAGTGTCAGCCTGAAGTTGAACTCAAGCATCTTGAATGGAACTTGAATCTGAACCCAAAACTTTCTCACTCAGACATGAATGTGTTCCATACTTTACTTCTCAATTCTACTACATGTACTGATGAAACTCTACTGACTGGTTACATCACAGTCTAGTTTGGAATCTTGAAAGCCAAGGTAACAAACCTAGCAAACTCCATCACAGGCATCCTCTGAAAATATCTGTATGAGGAGCTGCCTCAAATGGTAGCCAACATAATAAAAGACCACCATTATCCTGGTCACAATCTCTTCCTGCTGCAACCTTCAGGCAGTTGGTACAGAAGCCTAACGTTCAGCAGCTCAAGGTACGACCACAGTTTTTTTTTTAATTCCAATAAATCAAGCTCTTGATCCATCTCATACTAACCATAACTTACCCCAGAACCACCAAAACTTCTTTCTGCACCACTGAAACGTCACTTTTTTTATTGCACTAATTGTAAATGTGAACATTAATTTATCTACCCTTGGACACATTACCTTTTTTTCTTTCTTGGCATCAATATATATTTTTGTACTTGGTGTATCTGTTTTGTTGCAGCAAGTCAAGTTCTCAGAGTATCGGGACATTGTACTTATGTATTTGACAATAAATTCTTATTGTATCACAGTACAAAGCAGCAATATTTATTATCCAAACCTTAGATACTGTTCAAAGTAAATAAAAGTTCAAATAAAACTGAAAAAGAACATGTCAAATGTCAGAGGAAAAGAAAATTAGTTAAAATCTAAAAGAATATAGAAAGTACATGTGTGAAATATCATAATTCAGAAGAAAAGTACCGTATATTTTGGCATATACCTTGAATCTTGAAACCCAAAAAAATTCTCAAAAAACCCAACTGCAACAAATTTTCATTGAGATTTTTATTGAAAACCACAGCACATTTAGAACCCTTCAAAATCACTCTCGTTATCATCGTCTGAACCAAAGATGGCGGCCAGCACATCCATACTCTCACTGTTTAAACAGTCATCATATGGGTCCCAGTCTGTATCTGATGAGGCGGTTTCAGCTTCGTCGTCATGTCCCACAATAAATAATTTTCTGTGCATCAATTGCACAAGAGATTCCACACTGTTTAAACAATTTTATCAAAGTCTCTACTTTAACTTTGTCCCATGCCTTGAGCACGAAGTTACACAGTACATCAAGTGATGCAGCAGCCTTTTGTAAATGACTTTTCTGCGCTTGACATCCATGTATTCCATCCCTCGCGCACATGGTCTTTGAATGGCTTGTTCAAGCAGTCATTGAGAGGTTGTAATATAAATGTCAAACCATCTGGGATAACCTCCATGTAGGTATTATGTCGTGCTAATCTACTTTTAGTGTTCTTATTTAAGTGGCTACGAATCATATCCCAAACCAGAAAATTCTGTTCTTTGCGTAAACTGCCTGACCACATGTTCCACATATTGTCTACCCATAGTTTGGACCATTTTCACCCGTCCATTCTTTTTCATTAAAATGCACAAAAATACCTGCAGGGAATTTCATTTTTGGTTTAATTTTGTGTTTGAAGTTTACCATGGGTCTTAACTTTGTCCCACCAGCCAAGCATGGTAACTCCATGGTAAACCTGGTCCTTTCATGGCCCATTCTTCTGGTTTGCACAGTTTTAACACCTTTCCATTCCACTGTTCTATACTATTGCCTATCATGTCAAATTTCATGGGGGTTTCATCAATGTTTCTGATATGTGCCAATGCAAACTGGTGATTCTGCTGGTTCCCAATAATAATCTGGTAAAATCTTAACACTTTATGATCAAGATCTTTTGGTAGTTTCTGTGCAATTTTTTTTTGTTGTAATACCAGATTTTTCCTGCTCATGAAATGATTGCACCAGTCTACTGTAGCCTCAAAATTATCACTGAGGTCTGGGTCTTGGTCCACTCCAGTGAAAATTTTCTTATTTTATTTCGGGTGACTGTGTTGTAATCTTGCCTCTGTTCACGTACTCATTCTGCAACATGATTTTCCATCTATGGCCAATGAGTGATTCCTTTTTAGTATTTTTCTTAAAGTCTCTTCTTTCTTCCTCCAATCTCTTACCAAATTTTCATGCACATCATATTTTCTTGCAGCAGCCCAGTTGTTGGTTTCCTTGGCCGTTTTCTTGGCCATTTTCTTGGCCTTTTAACTTAAAACTCACTTCATACTTTCCTTGTGAGTTGCGTTGTGTCAATGGCCTTCCATGATAGCAATCACCTCCAGCCAATGCCTTATACACCAGTCAACTTATATGTTGAAATATGCCAAAGTAAGTGTTGTTAGAATAGATTCACAGACAGGATTATATTGAGTGCTGAAATATTTTATAAAATTGTTCTCCTGGAAAATGAACACATTTGTTCATATTTTATATAAAAAAAATAATTTTCTCTCAGTGTCAAGATCCTGGTAACATCCATTTTCTCGTCAAGTGGCAATTATACTGGGCAACTCCATGTGTGATTCTCCCTGGTGCAGTCAATATTGTCCAATGCCCGCAGTGTATCGAATGATATCCTAATTTGCATTTCCTCCATGCAAACAGAAACTAGTGGTACAGGGGGGAACCTACAATCTTTCCAAATAATTTTTTTTAATCAAGGAGATTATTCCAGTTCCCATGCACTCATCTGAACCCCAGTTCCAGCACTTCCTGTTTATTATGTGACCCCCACAATAGATGTGAATGACAGTGTGCCCTCCATGCATTGATTTATCTTCATACTTTCTTACAATATAGAATGAGGCTCAGCTCAAAGATCAATCGCACAAATCCCACTCCTCCACTTATTTCTCTTTAACTGAGTCCCTCGCATGCCCAATAACTATATCGATACTGGGGGTAATTTAGAGGAAGAAAAGAATCTATAGAATGTGAAGTAAAAAACAGGGTATCCAGGGAAAATGCATACAGTCACAGGGAAAACACAGAAACTCCACACAGACAGCACCAGGTGTCAGGGTCAAACCCTGAGCATGACCAGTTCAGTGGTAGATTAGCTACTACCTGGCAGCACTGCACCCCTACCCAGCGAGCCCATATTGACAAGTGGTTACATTGATGTACCAGTGGTTGTGATGGGCCCCCTTACTTTCCAGGCCCCTAGGCTTCAGCCTACTCAGCCTAATGGTCAATCCACCACTGGACCCACTGAGCCACTATGCTGTCCAAAGGATGATGAAGCATCATGTCTCAATTATTTATAACAATGTGATATATGCTTTTCATATGTGTTGATTTTAAATAAAATATTAAAAAAAAGCACCATGACTGAAGTTACAATTATTGATGGTACAAACATTCCCTCTGGCTAAAGTGCAAATGAAATGCTTGGTTAAAATAAACATAATTCATAGCAAATGAAAGATAAGAAGGAAATTGAACTTACTACATTTAGTTATTATATTATCTTGGTGTTTATCCCATGCCCGTGCCTTTCAGATCAGCTTGAGCTACAAGTGCTGCTGGAGGATCTGCAATATCTTGGTCTTGATGGTCTTGCCATCATATTCAGCTATAGTTTGAGACACCTGTCTATAAGGCAAATCAGTGTGTGTTGCCTGAAAGTCAGTGGTGGGAGAAGGTTGAGATGGTGGGAGTGAAAGTGCAGAAGGGATGTCGTGGGAATATAATGGAGACATCAAAGCTGAGCTCCACAAGACTAATGCACTGAGTATGATAATGAGTGCTGAGTAGACAATGATGTCTTCTTTCAACCTCCAGTCCTGTGTTAGATGCGGCTGATACTTTCTCCATCCCAGCCAAGTGCTCCCAATGTCTTTCAGATTTCTTCCAGGGACTATCTTCCCTTTTTGTATGAACAACAATCTGCTCCCAATGAAGATGTTTATGACATCAGATGGCAAAGGAAGATGGATTAATTTGCAGCATCCTTCTGTCACTGTAGAACAGCAGTCTGCTTTATTTAGCATCTCGCTGAACTCACAGAACAGCGATCAGACAGCAGAGATTGATTGGATCCTCACAAATCTGCATGGTGACATGGAGTTGTATCATGTTCTCTATTTTTGTCTCCATAGCAGGTTACACAACCCATGCTACTGAAAGATGGGTTTATCACCAGATCCAGAGTGGATGCGATGAGCTCCAGGCTTCATCAATTTTACACCATCTGCCAATTTTCAATTCCAAGTCACTTAATATACATCTTGAACATAATGAATCAAGAATTCCTAGTTTCTGTTAATTGAGAAAAACATCTTAATTCCTAGCTATTCACTGCAGCAATAAATTCTTCTATTCAAATCAATATGCCCAAACCTTTGCCAGAGAATGAGTGGCACTCCATCCAAAAACTCCGGTATACTACGTGCACAATTACATTTTAAAATAATTCACTAGGTATAACTCAACTTGTAAGAAACCATGACTGACATTTTTTTTTACAAGTTTTACAATCAAATTTTATACAATATACATTCTGGTATTTTTCCCCATATATCATTAGTTTTTCTTTTCTAGATTTGTTTCTATCTATTTAAGAAGTCCCTCAGTTATGGAGCATCTGAGATAGCAAAATATCTGAATGCTATTTAGTGTTTCTTCCCACAGATCTGACTGAAATAATTATCTTTATCATGTTTGTATCCTGTGTTGCTGTAGCAAGTACCAAGCAATTTCTTATCATTTAGTTAACAATGGTTCATTTTCCGGTGATTATTCAGGAATGCAACCGAAGACAAGTGATACAAAATGATGCCACTAGAAACTACATAAAAAAAGGTGTTGAACAATAAACATACTATTGACAGATTCAGAAATGTTTAATTAACATGATGCTTTGTGAAATATGCAATGCCAATAGGAAAGAGCAAAGGAGTGCCATTCAGCTGTCAAACAGTATTGATGTTGCAAAATAAATTCTAACGTTCTAATTTAGGTTATCAATCTAATTTTCAAATGAAGCAAATACTTGAAAATAATTAATGTTCACGTGCTTAGACTGAAATTTGCTGTAGTTATGCATTTACCTGCAAAAACTCTCGAACATTGGAACCCAGAACACGAAGGATTGTGTCATAGCCTGATTCTTGGCAAAATTCAAAAAACATCTTCCCAAACATCTGCAGAATTTCCCCCGCATTTATTTCTGGAAAGAAATGATCATGAAACATCATTTTAAATGTCTCAGCCATGATTTTCATCAACTATTTCATTACCCGACTATGTTTTCAGAAGCTTAGTAATTTTTCATTAAAAATGGTTATGACCAAATGTGAATGATTTATGAGAACTGAAATATCAGGTGTAAAATAGAGCGAAAGAAACATCCAAGAATGCCCATTTTGTGCCATAAATCAAGCTGAATTGCTACCCTAGAAAGGCAAAGATATGATGTACCTTGAAGAAGGGCTCAGGCCCGAAACATCAGTTATATATTTTTACCTCGTATGCATGCTGTGAGACTTGTTGAGTTCTTCCAGCATCTCTGTGTTTTTACTACAATCACATCTGCAGACTTTTGTGTTTCATTTCAAACATATGAGATAAACCTTCTGAGATTTCCTGAATCACATTTATGAACAATAAATACCTCCTCAATTCACATTCTGGTTTCAAAATAAATGACATGAGAATCTCAGTCATTCATCAAAATAATCAGAAAAAGTTTACAGCAAAGGAGGCCATTCAACCCATCCTGCCAATATTGGAACTTGGGTAATCCCACTCCACTGCAACCAGTATGGGCCCAAAACTAATGCTTATGAGAGACTTCACTTCTGGCAGGGAAAGCTCTTCCAAGTCTGCAGCATCACTAATTCATCATCTTTAGACTGAGTGACTGCAAACTCAGTTATTGCTAATAATCTGGCCCACCAAATGTAGCTGCTTTATTCTTGCAATGCCCATCACTTGTCCACATTCCATTCAAGACCGTCATTGGGCTAATACCTCAAGTTATCTTCTTGTTTGTTTACATTTACCGCATAGTTTATCACTAAATTGAAATAAAATTAAAATCACATTTTAAATGTCCACATTTTCTCGTAGAACTTCTCTGTGTCATATGCCTGACCAGATCATTGTACTTATGTGTATGACAATTAATACATGATCATCATCAAACTTCCACCCTTCTTTCAAAATAATCCCAGATTCTTATTTTATTGACGTTGTCAATAAATATGCAAGCAATCTTACAAAGAATTAAAAGGGGGCCTTCCTAGGAGACCAACATGTTCAATTTTCACAAATCAAGTCCTTAAATCAAAAAATATACAGAAGTCACCTGAGTTTGCACCATACCTTCACAGCATCATGATGAATGGCATCCAAAGTGTATATAATGGTTAAAATAGAGCAATTAATAAAAGCAGAGGAGGAGAGAAAAGTAGCTCGGCCATTTATGTAGTGGAACATGTGTACCTACATTCGAATTTCGAATTTAATTATATTGTGGGGGCTCCTTCTTGCACAGGGGTGTCCATAATCTAGGCATCCAGAACTGAAGGATGGCTGTAGTAAGTCAGATCATTGGAAAATTTAGAAAGCCAGCAAGGGATGACTTGACGAATAAAATAGCAAACTACCTAAAATATAAAAACGTGCAGTAGAATCTCAGCCAGTCAATGTAGGGAAAAGTAGAGTAAAAGAATGAGATTCAGGAATCAATATTGGGCCATAAGGAATTGACATTTTTTTTAAATCATACCAAATGCCTCAGTTTTACTTAAAAATCAGGACATAAAAGCAGGAACTTTATTCTCAACAGAAATAATCCCATCAGTTTGCCTCGTACAAATGTTGAATAAGTCATCTGGCCAGGAGCCTAGACTGTCAACAGAAGTAACCACAGAGATTGTGGATCACAACTTGTGATCTTCCAAAATTCCTCAGATTCTGGAAATGTCCCAGCAGACTCATAAACTGCAAATATAAACCCCTAATCAAGTAAAGTTTGAGACAGAAAGGTGAAAAATACAAGTCAATTATTCAGTATCTGAAAATACTGGTATCTATTTCAAGCAAATAATATTTAAAAGCTAAAAATAGAATTAAGCAGAGCCGACCTGTTTAATGAAAGGAAAAATTGACATAGCTCTTTGAAAATGTAAGAAGCAGGGTATATAAAGGAGAACCAGCAGAAGGACTGTATTTGGATTTCCAAAAGCAATTGTCAGCATATCTTAAAGGCTTGGATTCGCAGACGAAGATTTATGGAGGGGTAAATGTCCACGTCAGCTGCAGGCTCGTTTGTGGCTGACAAGTCCGATGCGGGACAGGCAGACACGGTTGCAGCGGTTGCAGAGGAAAATTGGTTGTTTGGGGTTGGGTGTTGGGTTTTTCCTCCTTTGTCTTTTATCAGTAAGTGGGCTCTGCGGTCTTCTTCAAAGGAGGTTGCTGCCCGCCGAACTGTGAGGTGCCAAGATGCACGGTTTGAGGCAATATCAGCTCACTGGCGGTGGTCAATGTGGCAGGCACCAAGAGATTCCTTTAGGCAGTTCTTGTACCTCTTCTTTGGTGCACCTCTGACACGATGGCCAGTGGAGAGCTTGCCATATAACACGATCTTAACAGTTCAAAGTAAAATCTCATGCCACTTCAAATTAATGCATCAACTTAGATAGAGGAATGTTTACTAACAGGAAGGTTCAGTTTTGGATAAAGCAGTTGCCCATTTAAGAGAGATGAGTAATTGTAAAGGTTGAAACCATGTGTTTTTGATTCGTAGTTAACTTTATGCCTATCCTTTTAAGAAAAATTATTTCTTGTGTTGTCATAGTAACTATGGTCTCATATGTCATAATATACGAGCGGACCAAGAGCTTGCATCTTACTCGTTGAAGAATTGTGAGACATAAGCTCGAGATACTTTTCTTTGAATTCATCTTATTTTGTCTTATATCTATTTAAAGTTGAATATCGTGATATCATTATACATAATGTTTATTCGTCATTATGAAAATATCACTGCAAAGTTATGCAAAATGTTTATCCATTTTATCAACAAATTAAAGCTACAAAGCTGCAACTACAATGTTTGGTTTATTGGATTAATAAGATAGTAATTCAGAAAATTGTCGCTCACATTTCCTTGAAGATGACATGTTTTGAAATCGGGCAATATTAGAACTTGAAAAGTGTCGTCTATAGTAATTTCTCCTCTATAGAGAGTTGCAAATCTTTGGAATTCACTAATGCAGGGAACAGTGGATGAATATATTCATATTAAGGTGCATAGATTTTTAGATTCAAGAGTTGAGGAGAGCTGGCAGGAAAGAAAAAAAATATATGATTTCAGTAAATGGCAGAGGAAGCTCAAGGGCCCACTCCTGCTACTATTCCTTACATTCTTCAGACAAATCAGACTGCACATTGAGGCTAGAGTTCTGCAAGTTGCAGTAATTGCTCTGTAATTAGCCTTAAGAAATTTGCCCAAAGTCTCTACATCAACTCAGAGGAAGCACAGGAAGTAATTGCTCATTAATTTAAATGGTGGGGAAGTTCTAATCTACCTCTAATGAACTCTACTGCCATTTTTCAATACTTGGAAGCTACTAAAATGGATGCTTCCTGATGATTCCTCTGACATGTTCTACTTAAATGGGAATACCATTGTGTGCATCACAAATGCAACAAATCAGGTCGGGGAAGAGGCATGCAAATGCTCATGTTCATGGATTTCATGGAGAGATATGCTATCCCTAGGGGCAGTACAGTTAGTGTAGCAGTCGCACAATGCTATATTACAATGCCAACGATCCAGGTACGAATCTGCCACTGAAAACTATGTTCTCTCAGCCTCTGCATGGGTTTCTTCCAAGTGCTCGGATTTCCTCTCACCCTTCAAACCAACGAACGGGTCAATTGGGATATTTGGGTGGCATGGACCCATGGGCCAGAAAGGTCTGTTTCCATGCTGTATGTCTAAATTATAAAAGTTTTAAATATCCTGACCACTCCAAAAAACAATCCTTCCACAAAATTAGACAGTCTGAGGCAATGAGAAAGATGTGACAGTTGGTGGGATTTTCTTCAGTCACACACCCACACCCAGACCTCCATGCCTAAAGTGGTTAACATCACTGTCATGCACATCTTCCTACCCTCAGGATCATTCAAGGGAATGGAGCCAATCTCTACCCTAACTCTCAGTGTGACCCTCAGTCCAGCACTAAGAGCTTGATGCCACAATGCTAGTGCCATGCCTGAGAGAAATTCTTGGAATAAATGTACACAAAAGTGCATCATCTTTGACCTGCGGCACCTTCATCGAGGAGCTTTCACTTTATATCGCTAAATTAGTAACATCTCGTACAAAAGTTAAAGGTTCCACTATTGTCATGTAATACCACAATTAGAATGTAACCTACATGAAATTCTTAAACTTTGATAACCATAAAGAAGACAAAGAGTCGCCATTTTGTCCAGCACCCCTCACAGAAATGAGGCCCCAGCAAGGAACAAACTCATGACCACTGGTTTACAAGATCAGTGCTGTAACCACTGAGCTATTGGAGCCTCTTTTATTAAAAGATTAGCAATAAGTAATAAAGGTTAGTAATTAGTAATAAAATGTGAATGATTTATGAGAACTGAAATATCAGGTGTGAAATGAGTGCTGAAAATATTTTCAAGAGCAACCGTTACAAAGTAATTGTTTCGCTTATTCCATCTCTAAACACAATGGAGAGAAAATGGTCCAGATAAGGTTGAATCTCCACAATGAACACTGTTTTCAATTACATCTTAATGACAGATAACCTCTGCCTTTGCCATTCACGTAACTGGCACCCCACCAAGTATCACTCATATATTTAGCTCCATATTAAGTGGCAGATCAACACTCATCAAGCTAATGCCACAGCATCACTCATGTTCACATCACTAATCAGTAATTCTAGTGAATGAGAGCACAGTGATTTAGAACCCTGGAAGCTCTGAATCTTGGTTATTAAGATCCAAGATTCAATTTATTGTCATGTACACAAAATACAAAAAAAAGGCTGCCCTTTGATTTTGTAATTATACCTTACACTATCACTTCCTCTGGCAGCTCATTCCAAATGCCCACAACTCTCAGTATGAAAAACTTGCCCCTCAGGTTCCCTTTTTAATCTTCTCACTTTAAACCTATGGGCTACTGTAACGATCTACCCAACCTATGCTCTCATAAGGTCATTTCATACAGTCAAACATCCCGAGTGTAAAGGCAGAGATTCTCTGCCCTTACATCGGGAGACTTACCTCCATGAATGTGCCATCGACAGCTCCAAGGCACCAACTGCAATCCCCCTCGGGGTAAGGGTCAGTGGCGAAGCGCTGTACTCTGCCACCCTGGATGAATATACTGCCGCTGCAAACAGCTAGCTAGGGGCGAGCTGATGACATTGCGGGGTCCGTCAGGGTAGGGGTGGTCAGCAGGAGCCATTAGGGCAGGAGGGGGGCCAGTAGGAGCTGTCAGGACAGGGGGGCCAGTGGGAGCCATCAAGACAGGGATGGCCAGCAGGGGCCGTCAGGGCAGGAACAGCTAGCGGGGGCTGTCAAGTGGCAGCTAGTGCGGACTGTGACAGCTCCAAAGCCGCTCTGGCCTTCAGAGCTGCTCATCAGAGCCAGCAGTTTAATAAGCGGCAGAGCAATAGCCGTCTTCCCTACCCATAATCCCCCACGCAGCTGGAACAGTTATGGGAAAAACAAAATGGTTCGATCTGCGTGGGGGATTATGGGTAGGGAAGACGGCTATTGCTCTGCCGCGTATTTATGATGGGTGACACCACGGCAACAGTCACCCACCTACAGCGGCACCGGATAACACTCTGAGGCACCATTCTGCATAAAAGCAGTACTAGAGCAGTCTTTTAGTGCTGCTCCATGAACGGGTAAGTTTAAAATTTTCATCTGCCTCTCCAGCCGGCCTCGAAGCAGAGGCCCAGCATGAAAACACCTTTTTTCTTATAAACCTCAATAAGGTTCAGACTTCTTCACTCCAGGGAAAATCTGAGCTCTTCTCTGGGTCAGAGCTCCAATGACAAGAAGCGGGAAAAATAAACAACAAGAGGAATCTAGAAATATTCCAATTCAATGAATTGCCATGTTATAATGGTATGGATTATATGTGCTCATTGGTCGGCAAAGGTTCAGACTGGCCCCCCTCCCTGATGACACTCTCCCCTTTCACCCAGGCCATAAAGGTCAAGCCACCTCTCCCTTCCTTGCACTTCCCTAGCTTGGATCCGGGCAAGCTTAAGTCTTATGTACAATAAAGTCTATCGTTCCCATCAGTCTTTGTCCTTGTGATTATTGGGGCAACTGGTAGTGCCCAACAATTTATTGTAATAAAATTTTAACATCTCTGGTAATGGAGAAGTTGCTGTGCCCCAATTGGCTAGAGGTGGATCCCCAAGTCCCAGATGCATCAGAACTCTTTGAGCAGTCGATCAATTGCTTCATCAACTTTCTGGAGGCCGCTGCTGGAGTGGTCGACTCCGGCTGAATGTCCTACAGGCAAGAGTCGGCCAAAGGACTTTCCAGGCCATCAGAAGCTGCGCGACCTACACCAAGGCAATGGCTGAGTTACGGACGCTATATAAGCCCAAAATCAACAAGGTCTACTCCCATTACCTTCTGGCATCCAGAAAACAGCAGCGTGGTGAGTCAGTAGAAGAGTTCATCCAAGCCCTGATCACAATGGGAAAAGGCTGTTTGGGGAACCCCACAGTCCCTGTGCCCAGTGTGTAGAGGACCTGGTCCAGGACGCTTGCATGTCGGGGTTGAGGTCGGATTATATCCAACAACGTCTCCTCAAGGAGGATCAACTCCCATTGAAACGGGCAATCCAACTGGCCAGGACCTTAGACGTGACCCAGAGCCACACAGAGTCAATCGAGGGCAGAAGCGGGCCTATCCAGTACGCGCCGCCATGAGGGCCGCCATCTTGGGAGTCGGCATCGGGGACGGCTGACCCGACTGCAGCTGCAGTGGTGCCGGGATCCTCGAGGTGTAACTTCTGTGGGCAGGCAAGACATCCACAACGTCTCTGCCCCACGAAAGGAGCTACCTGCTCGGGCTGTGGGAAAAAGGGCCACTATCAACATGTCTGCAGG